>NW_012267220.1:18422669-18440673 GCF_000151885.1 Dipodomys ordii
GTATAATTGGTTAGCTCCCTTTTCCTGTCCCTTCATGCCTAGACTGAGTAACAGCCTCCAGAACGTCCTTATTTGGACTTTACTCTTGTCCCTGCCTATAAACTTATAAATATTTATTAACTAAGTTCTCTACAGTTGATTCTTAACCCTGTTCCCTGCTGCTACTTTGATTCACCAATTTTCAAAACCTATCTGACAATCATATGTACTAAAGGTTTATCCTATAAGCATTACAATTCATCCCTGGGAATCATCAAGTGGTCAGGAATCCAAAGATATGCTCAGCTTATGAGACGGTTACATCTCAATAACCCCATAATAAATTTTAAACAAGCATCTGGAGTCTTTCCAAGACGCATAGCTTACCTAATGACTATCAGAGCTTAGTAATGCTCTGAATGGGTTAAGGTGTGTACCTGTGAGTTGCACTCAGGGAGGGAGGGCAGGCCACAGACTAGTTACCGCTTCCTGTGATCATTTCTACTCTTTCCTCTTAAGAGAGTGGACAAATATACGTGTTTTATGAAAAATTTGGGGACTCCTTTCCTTAGAGAAACTACCCTAAGCCAGGCGCCAGTGGTTCACGCCACTCAGGAGGCTGAAATCTGAGGATCGCAGTTCAAAGTCAGCCTGGACAGGAAAAGTCCCTGAGACTCTTCTCTCCAATAAACCACTAGAAAGCTGGAAGTGGCGTTGTGGTTCAAGTGGTAGCGTGCTAAACTTGAGCTGAAGAGCTGAGGGACATCACCCAGAGTTCGAGCCCCAAGACCACCATCACCACCACCACAACAACAAAAAAGAAACTCCCCTAACTAGCTACAAGAAATAGATAAAAGAATCTGGAAAATAGCATTGTGTGCTTCAAGCAGCCCAATTGTCTATCAACAGACAAAATTATCTTCTAGTCAAATAATCTGATGCTCTATAACAGCAAAGAAAAAAAGAATAGCAGAATAGTTTACTATCAAATTGAAACAAATTCATAAAGCATATCGTTAGACTTAAAATATATACACCTGTAGGGAAAAACAAAGGAGGAGGTAACAATGCTTGATAGGAAATGTACTCATTACCTTGCTCATGTAATTATAATCCTGTTGTACAGCATTTTACAATAAAATACGTATTTAAAAAAAGAGTTAACATACCTGTAGATTCAACTAATTATGATTGAAAGTATTTTTATTTATATCTGTACTGGACACTGGCACAGTCTTTCTTCTTGCTATTAGTCTATTAACAAAATAGTACTACAACAATTTGCATAGAATTTACACTGCATTGTACATAATCTAGGCACAGTTTAAATGGTACGGGAAAATATGTAGGCTATATGCACGTAACCCCCAAATTCAAAGTCTAAGATGTACTAAAATCTGAAAATTTAGTGTTAACATGGCATCACAGATGGAACAATCTCATACTATAAAAGATTGTTTTATTTGCAAAATTTTTAAAATATATAATTACCTCAGGCTATGAAATAAATGTTAGATTGAGACTTAATTCCCATCCAAATATACCTCATTTATGTAGATGATAATACTCCAAAATCTGGAAAAACTCTCAAATTTAAAACAATTCTGATCCCAAGCCTTGAGCATTCTTAGATTTTGTACCTGATGGGATCCTAGAATCACTTTCCTGGAGATACATGATAGATATTCATGGAATACTTATACAGTTCAGACACATGCAAGCATTATGATGTTTTATTTAAATACACATGTCTTAGAAAGTTTCAGAGAAAGCACCAGAGCCATAGGCACACAATCCACAATCAAATGATGGCTATGATTAAGCGACTCTCAAAGAATAAAAGTTGTCATAGATAATCATTGAAAATCATTGAAATTTTCTGGCTTTTAATTTCTTATTATTTGTTTGTCTGTTTGTGCCAATCCTGGGTCTTGAACTCTGGGCCTGGGCTCTGTCCCTGAGCCTTTTTTTGTTCAAGTTAATATTTCTCCTTGAATCACAGATCTATTTCTGGCTTTTCTGGTAGTTCATTAGAGATAAGAGTATCACAAACTTTCCTACCTTCGAGCCTCCTAAGTAGCTAGAATTATGCATGTGAGCCACCAATGCCTGGAAGACATGCTGTTTGTTTTGTTTTAAATAATGAATTGTGGGTGTCTAGTTCGTGATCAACTTTACATCAGAAACACTCTCTTACATAGAGCTTTTCTTATTGTTTTGTTTTTACACTGATTACATTTTGAACCTGTAAAGACTGTGTTAAAGTTTGCATGGGTTCCACTTTTGCAGTATTACTCTATGAGATTTTGAAGAAGACAATAGTATAATATGTATAATTTTTATAGATTGTGGGTGTGAAGTCGTGATCAAATTTACATCGGAAACTCTTTCACTTTACATATAGCTTATATTACTGTACTGCGTTTGCACTGATTATTTTTGAACCCAAAAGAATATATTTGTTTGCAGGGGTTCCCTTTTGTAGTATTACTGTATGAGATTATGAAGGAAACAATAGGATAAGATGTGTAATTTTTATAGATATTTGGTTTTAGAATAGAACTAACCCCAAAAGAATATCAAAATCCAGTAAAATCAAGTATTAAATTATACACTCATTCCTATTTTACCCTTTGCACTTTCTAGTAACATTCAAATGTAATTGGCATAATTAATGAACACTCTGATAGAAGAAGCATCCTGCAGTAGAAGGAAATGTTTTCATGTATTCCCTTCTCACCCCTGCAAGTTCTGTAAAATTATGGCTTGCAGAAAGGAGGGAAAAAAAAGATAAATGACCTCTGGCCTCTCCTAATGTTTGCATTTGATTGCTTTATAAAAATTATGCTCTCGAGGCAGGATTAAGGTAATCATAAAATGGTAACCAATCCTGAAGCAACCTAAAATTAAAACATAATCCTCTCCAGAAGCATAACTGAATTTAGTGATAAACCATGGCTGTATAAATATGCTCAGGAAGTGGCTCCCTAAGACGACTAAAAGAGTTCCCTCTTCTAATCATGTTGTCCAAGTGAGATTTTACTACCATAGATTTCTCATCATCGCTACCAAATATAACAATTGCTTCCTTTTAAGGTAAGAGAGTGCTGCTATAGCTCATCTGCCCTTTGAGGAGGAAAAACTTGGGGAGCATATGTAGAACCAGAAGGTAGCAAAGCAACTCAGCTATTCCATCTTCAAGAAGGAAACTGAATAGAAATTTAGCTATTGAACTTCAATTGATAGATACCTATGTTGCAAAATAAATACTGCTCACACACAGACTTTTATTGAACTTCATTTTTTTATTAAAATCTACTATTACCAACACATATTATGATGCCAATTCTCAATAAATTATAAAGAGACAAATCTCTAAGGAAAAATTTTCAATTGAAATTAGAATTGCAATTCAGGATACAAAGACCAGGACAAATACTTTATCCATGAGAAAGGTGGAAGGGTCCCATGTCTTAATGGAAAATGAGGAAAGTTAAATAAGTTATTTGGAAATAAATTTAGTTGATGCTACTAGTGGCTTTCTATTGCTGGTGAACTGATTGGTGATTAGTGATTAATGACTAATAATAGTGATTGATGATTAAAAACTAATAGTTAAGAATTTTCTCTACTGTACCCTTACTTAGTTTTAATCAAATATGACAAGAATAATTCATATAGTTAATCTGCACATCACTATTGATAAATTTCTCTTGAAATCAGTGGGTTCAAATATCACTATTATTTTTTTCTCTTATGTAAGCTGTCCAATTTCTAGGAATGGAACTTTAGAATTTCTCATCTAACAACTATTACTAATGTCTAATTTACAAAGATATTGTGGGAAGGGAAAGGAAACCAATTATTGTCAAGTAAAACTTGTGGAGATTGAGGGAGGGGAAGGAGAATGAAAATATTAAAGATATAAATAATATAGTTCAATAAGTATTGGATTAGTAAGGAATCAAATAGAGCTTAGGAAAACTCCCATCAGATTTAATGGACAATAATTTGAAATCTCTGCATTGAGGGTGATTAAATATTTTCTTGTATCTTTATATATTTATTCCAATAGACTTTGAAATCAATTCCCAGTTCCTAGTAGGCAAATCTAACTAGTATATAAATCATGTGCATACAGCTACTTATATAACTTTGACCTTGCAATGTATGAACATAAAGTAAGAGAGAATTTATCATTGTAGTTGGGAATACCTCAGGGATTCGGAAATACCCAACACCACTGGGGATGGAGTATAGTACAATTACTTGACTTCAAATAGCACCAGAACACATTTCTTTTACCCACATGTTTTACCCCATACAGGAAATTCCTCACTTTAGATATCTACTGCTTCCTGATTTTAAGAGAGTAAATCCAGTAAATTAATTAAAATTCTAAGTGACATTTTTGGCAATTTACCTTTTATCTTAACGATCAGATATTGTTACTATTTGATTTCCTAATATTCAGTTAGTTTAAGGTTCCCTCATGTAATATTGGAATATGAATTTTTTTATGAAAGGAAGTAGCAGTTGACATTAAAGGTTACTATTATTAGTAACAGCTGCTGTAGAAATTGCAAAGTACAGAAATGGAAAGCTCTGACCAATAGGAAATAATGAAGTTGGATTAGAAGCCAGGTGTTCAGACCCTTTATCTAGTGCTTTACTTTAAACAATGCTTTCCCAGGGTAATTACTAACTAGTCAAATAATTAAACAAGAATTGTTGAATTGTTACCGTCTACATAGAGAGGGAAACATATTTTCTATTTTTTTAAAAAAAAATCTAAGGAAGTTATTTATTGACTAAACACTGAAAACTACCTTAAATATTATTTATAAATAGCAGTATACAAAGTTTAGTTGTGTGCCTTAAATATTATTTATAAATAGAATGAAGAGGTTAGTTGTATGTAATGAAGGGTCTCATTATTATTATATTCAAATATATTCAAGTTTAACTAACAAATTTTAAACCAATCACTGCTTCATATATATCTGCATATCATATATGATATATAAGATATAACTTTTTGTTTTTTGGTTTTTTTAATTTTTATTTACTTTTTATTGTTAAAATACTGTACAGAGGGGTTACAATTACATGGGCAAGGTAATGAGTATATTTCTTATCAAGCATTGTAGCCTCCTCCTTTGTTTCCCCATCCCATCCCTTCCCATCTTCCCCCTGGCCCCCGCCACCCAATCCTCCCCCCCCACCAAAGTTGTAAAGTTCACTTTCGACATAACAACTTGTACTTCTCATTGTTGCAATGGGTCACCTGTAATAAGATATAACTTATATCATATATATTATATATATAGGGAGAGAGACAGAGGGGAGGGAGGGGGGCGGGAAGAGACTGTCTCTTTTTTTCTTGGGTGCCAGTCCTAGGACTTGATCTCATGGCTTCAATTCTTTCTTGACTGTCATACTCACAGTTGGCACCCTACCATTTAAGTCAAACCTCTACTCTAACATTTTACTGGTTAATTGGAAATGCACAGACCTGTTTACGTGGACTAGCTGCAAACTTTGATACTCCATATTTCAGCCTCTTAAGTAGTTAGGATTACAAGGGTAAGCCACTTGGGCCTGGTTTGAATATATTAATTTTAATAATAAAATAAAGAACACCTATCATCTATTAATAATTATCTCATACTTATTTTTTTGTCAGTTGTGGGGCTTGAACTCTGGGCCTGGGCACTGACTCTGAACTCTTCAGCTCAAGGATAGCACTCTACCACTTGAGCTTATAGTGTAACTTCCAGTTTTCTGGTGGTTTATTGGAGATAAGAGACTTCCCTGCCTTGGCTGGCTTTGAACTTCAATCCTCAGATCTTAGCCTACTGAGTAGCTAGGATTACACCAGTGCCTGGCTAAAAAATTATTTTTAAAAGTAACAAATGTGGCACATTTTAAAAGCACTTTTTTTCTCATATTAGTATATATATATATAATACACTTTATCCAGAAAACTCATTTGTAGTGACTTAACAATACACAGTATTTTCTTGTTACTTACAAAATCAACAGCTAATTCCACTACTAGGAAGAAAATATATATAAGGAGAAGACTATAGGAATGTTCAAGGAAGCAAATATAATCAATCTATGTAAATCAGCAGCAGTTTTTAATTAAACAGCTAGCAAATATAGTATTTCACTAAGGAAAAAATTAAAAAATGCCTGGCTAATGCACAGAGAGACAAATGGCACCTGTTTTCTGTCATATGTGGAAGCTAGATCTCTAACACAACTAGACATGATAACATACACAAGGGTCTACACATGCAAACACAAAAGGACTAAAAGAAGATGTTCTTATGGGAGGAATCCAGGTTCATGACTCCTCTGAGCATCTTAAATACTATTTGTCAAGATGGATTCCAGGAAATAAGAATGGATTTTAAAATTGTTGTTATTTTTTGGTATTGATTTTTGTTGCTGCTGCTACTGTTGTTGTTGGTTAGGGGGAGCTAACGAGAGGCAAAGAAATGGAGGGGAGCAAATGTTGTCATGGTATTCAATATACACTGGAAAGAAAATGAACTCTGCAACTTCCTTCTCCTGAGAGAGAAAGTTGGGGAGAGTGAAGGAAGGGATGACATCATTGTCCAAGAAGTGTCCTCCTTACCTGACTCATACAATTGTAACCCTTCTTTGTAACTCCTCAATAATAACAAAGAAATTATACTTTAAGAATACCTGGCTAACTATCCACACTCAATAGTACTCATTTCTGTGGTAAGCACTACACTTAATATTGCTGATAGGAGGAAGATTAAGACAAGCTCCCCAAATTCTTTGTTGAGATTGACTTGGACTTCTGAGTTGCAGGATTCCTTGACTCACCTCCTGGCTCTGCTTTGCATTTTCAATACAATGTAACATCGAAATTATTAAGGGAGAAAACATTTCGTTTTCCATCTGCTTATGAAGAAAGCATTCATTCATTTTTAGTTATTAATACATACATTTCAGCCTTTTGTTTTTATTCCTGAGAGGGTTTTTTTTTTACAATAGATACCTTATTCAATCTTTTATCAGTATCTAATTAACCAATTCCCTTATCATGTGTTTTGATGTGGAGCCAGTGGGTAACTTTAGTTTAAAATATTAACCCAACTTTCATTCCTGGAATACATTCTACTTGGTCATGTTATATTATCCTCTTTTAAGTTTAATTTCTGGATTTGATTTCTAATAATTTATGAGAATTTTTTATGTTCATGAGAGACATTGACTTGTAGATTGTTTTGTAAGATCTTGTATGAGTTCTAGTGGCCTTGTAGAATGACTTGGAGAATGTTCCTGTGTCTTCTGTTTTCTGAAATAAAATAGATAAAGTCAGAATTAATTTTAGAATTTTTCAGAAATGTCAGAGCCAAAGGGCTGGGAAAGTGGCTCAGTGGTAGAGCGCTTGCCTTGCATGCAAAAGGCCCTGGGTTTGATTCCTCAGCACCACATAAGCAAAAAGCCAGAAGTGGCGCTGTGGCTCAAGTGGTAGAGCGCTAGCCTTGAGCTGGAGAACTGAGGGACAGCACCCAGGCCCAGAGTTCAGGCCCCATGACCAGACCCAAAACAAAACAAAAAAGAAATGTCAGAGCCTAGAGTAATGTGTTGGTGATGTTGAACTAAGAATTTAATCATTTTAATACATTTTGGGTTATTCAAGTATGCTATTGCTCCAGGGATAGGCTTTAGAGTTATATATATTTTAATGTTCATCAAGATAGTGTTGTCTAAGCTATCATAACATTGCTTACTTAATGTTATCTTAGTGTCTTTTAATGTCTTATTTGCTCTTTAGTGATACATTCTCACTCATTCCTGGTTAAAAAAAAAGTAATGTGTTTTCCCCCATTTTCATTCTTAATTAGTTACATTGAAGTACCTAATTTTATTGATGTTTTCAATAAACTTTTCTTTTTATTAGTAGTCTATATTGTCTATGTTGTTTTATGATTATATTTTATTTCTAAGCTTCTAATTATCCCTTTATTATAGCTAGTTTTAGTTTAATTTGTTCTTATTAATTTCTAAGCATGATAGTTTAAATCATTTGAGCACTTTCTGGGAATATATATGCGTACATATCTTATGCTATAAATTTCTCTTCAGCAATTTGGAAATGATGCCTGCCTTCCTTCCTTCCTTCCTTCCTTCCTTCCTTCCTTCCTTCCTTCCTTCCTTTCTTTCTTTCTTTCTTTCCTTGTTTCTTTCTTTCTTTCCTTCCTTCTTTCTTTCTTTCTTTCTTTTTTTCTTTCTTTCTTCTTTTTGGTTGTGGGGCTTGAATTCTGGGCCTCAGCTCTTGAGCTCAAGGCTAGCACTCTACCACTTCAGCCATAGCACCACTTTCAGATTTTTCTGCTTGTGTGGTGCTAAGGAATCGAACCCAGAGTCTCATGCATGCAAGGCAAGCACTCGACCACTGACCACCTTCCCAGCCCATATATATATGTTTGCAAGAATACATTTCAATTTCTACTATTCGTTATGTCTTTTGGTAACAAATCTCATTTCCTTATATTATATATTGCCAATTTTGAAAGTTTTCTTTTGTTATAGTCAACTATCTTTTTACATAAATCTTCAGGTGTCTTTCATTTTATGTTATCTTCGTTTCTTTGAATTAGTTCAAATTTTCATATATAGTATTCCTGTCTGAGAATTTTCCATTAATGTTTCTTATATTGCAGGTCTATGGGAATGAATACTCTCAAAAAATGAATTTGTCTGGAAATGTTTCTTTTCCTATTTTTGACAGGACTTTTCATTAGGTAAAGAATTTGAGGGTTAGGCTCATTTTATTCAACTGATATCATAGCTGTCTTCTACCATAAACATCTTCTGATGATAGGTCTTTGCTTTCTGCAGATGTCTTATTACTAATTCTTTAAGAACTTTTGAGCATTTAAACATTTTTCCTTTTTATCTGTATAGTAGTGGTTGTTACCTCCCTTGATGGTCTGCTAAATGTATACCAGTTCTGTTTCATAAATCTTCTTGAATGAGCTTGTCATTTGCAATTTAGTCAGTTGATAATTTTATGAACTTTGCAATCAAATGCACTCAATAAAAAGTTCTAATTATTTTAGATTCTCCAGTCTTCCACATGTCATTGTCTCTGTAGGGGAAATGTTTTCTTGAAGTTTTGGATATTCTATCAGTAACATTTTAAGAGTTCATATGTGATAGCTTTTCCAGTGTACACAGGCAAGAAGAAATGCTACAACTTGAGAGTTTTGTGCTTGTAATCATAGTTTAGAACATTAAAACACAAAATGTCATACCCTATGACCCTGGAATGCCACTTGCAAATATATTCCCAATGGAAGATGTTATGTAGTAGAACAAAAGATGGCTACATTTTAGCAAAAATCATTATAAAACATTGTTCAAATAGAAACAACACAGTTTCTTAATTAGAGGAAAAATTATTGCTTATTCACATAGTATGGTAGTAAATAGCAATAACAAGAACTTCCACAGCACTCAAATATTTAAATACTATATTTCATCAATGCAATATTTAGTTAAGAGAAGACTTCCACACAGAGAAAAGAAAACAAGGAAGGAAAGAGGAAAGAAGGAAGGAAGGAAGGAAAGAAGGAAGAAAGGAAGGAAGGAAGGAAGGAAGAGAAGGAGGGAGGGAGGGAGGGAGGGAAGAAAATACATACTGCATAAATCCACATGTGAAGGATTACAGGAAAAATTAATATATCCTAGCAATTATCTGTGAGGAAGAAGGAGGTAAAGTGAAATGACGGACTTTGGAGCCTATGGTTGTGCTTTACTTTTTGACTTGAGTAGAAATTATTTCACAACTATACAGTTGTGATTTGCAAGCTCATCTGATTGCTTATAGATCAATAACCTTTTAACTTAAAATTTTATGTCTTTCAGAATTCTACACTAAAATATTTGAAAGTCAGGGTTCAATTTCTATGTACCTGCACATCACTCGATCCCTAAATATCTATATCTCTTAGGCATAGCCTAGATGTTTTATTGCCTACTTTTCATCAATACTTTCCTTTTTTTTCCTTTCTCTTTTGAGCAAATGTGAAATCAACTGGCTTCAGGGCAACGAGTAGACTATTAAGATTCTCTATCTCAGCATGCCTGCAAATTTACAACTGTTTTCACTTTTCTAAAGTTGTTGTTATGTTAGTTATCTTGAATATCCACATTTTACATATTATAAAATTACAAAATATTCAAACTGTTCTATAAGCCCATCTATAGAATTTGTCCCTGAGAAGTCTCTGCAGGTTATTGTCAGCTGCATGAACATATAACAATACCAACTTGTTCACATCTTAGCTCTTGGGTACCATTCTGTACATAAAAAATTATTGCAATACTGTACATGTATAACTTATGGTCAAATCTCTTTATGGAAAAGATGGTCTCATTAGCCAGGGATGATATAGCAGATGCCTATAACCCCAGCACTAGGGAGGCTGGTAGAAGAATCAAGGGTTTGAGATCATCCTGGTATAAATAGATGGGATTGCAGTAGTTACATGCATATATACACACATAGTGGGAACTTCTGCAATCCATAATCATTAAAGTACTTTGAGTGCTTGAGCTTTGCCTATTGTTTATACATCCCATTACGACTGGAAGTATGGGGCTGGGAAGGTGGCTCAGTGGTAGAGTGCTTGTTGTGCACGCATGAGGCCCTGGGTTCGATTCCTCAGCACCACATAAGCAGAAACAAGCTGGAAATGGCACTGTAGCTCAAGTAGTAGAGTGCTAGCCTTGAGCTGAAGGGCTGAGGGACAGCGCCCAGGCCCAGAGTTCAAGCCCCAACAACTGACAAAAAAAGACTAGAAGAATAGCTCAAGTTGTAAGGTACTTGAGTAGGAAGTGTAAAGCCTCACGTTCAAACTGTGGGATCACTAATAAAAGTTAAAAATGGACAAAGAAATTAAAGTTCATTTTGAATGACTGACTAGCACAGCCAGAAATAAACCTAAAATTGAATTTAAGAGTCCTTGTTAAATTAACAAAATGAAAAGACAATGCCATGTTCTTGTTTTAGAAAAACAAGTTTCTTCATGTTTAATTTCTGATCTCTCAAGAATAAACATTTAATAGAATAACATTTAATAGAATAATTATTTCCTTCAGTGTTGGAGGAGTGTCAAACTCCATAGCTTGTACATGTTGTACCACCAAGTATAGCTATATCATTTCCCTGAGCTAGTGTCAGAAAAACTACACACCACACACAGTGTAGTTTTTCTCCAAGAATTTAGCAGGTAAGTGTATATGAAAAAGTCTCTTACCTAATTACTTCTTCATACACACTTCCTGTGGCAATCCTATCTGAATTAGCTCAGGGAAGACATTATTATTGATTAGATATGTAGTTATGTATCACATTCTCATTTCTCATCTACTAAAGCAAATGCTTTTGGCATGAAGATTTCAGGAGCTTTTCTTCTTGATAATTTCATTGTGCTTCATTGGCAGTGCACTCATCTTATATGTGAAGCAGGAATGGCTCCTTTTCCTTTGAAGAATTAGGTTAAATGATCTGTGATAAAGAGATAATTAATGCAGTGTTTCTTTTCAGAAAAACACCAATACACACAGGCACCTAGGTTTATAGAGTATGCTTTATAAAATTAAAATTTGTCTTGTGCAGTGTGTTCTATATATTGCTTTCAGTCACTCTTGCAGCGTTAGTAGCATGTAAAAAAGTGTGATCATCTCTATATTATTCACAACCACCGCGGTGTCCAGCTTGTGCATGTACAAGATTAGAATTCATTGCTAATGCAAAAGATGAGAAAAATGTCTCCATAGCATAGGGAAACAAGATTTTCCATCAGGATTCAGAGCATAATAGAGGAAAAGGAATCCTTGCCCAGAGAAGGAGTTAGAGATGATTCCATAAAATATTTCACATCAGTTATTTCCCATGGTTTGTCTGTGACTGTATGAAGAATAGTTATCCTTATTCTTCTACCTAGGGGCCACCTGCAACAGTATTTTCTTTCCCAAATAGGTAGTTTGGGTTCAAGAGTCCTTGAACACATCAATCTGTATACTCAAGGAAATGAAAATACAGACTCAAGATAAGCTTGACAAAAAAAATGTACTTATTACCTTGCTTATGTAACTGTAACCCCTCTGTATATTACCTTAACAATAAAATGAAGAAAAACAAAGATCATCTGCTTTGTAGGGAGAAATGAGTGGGTGGGTAGCTTTGTGACCTTCAAGTGGCTCAGACTTTGTCCTATTAGTCTCTGTTGATCGCTTATAAATTTTATGCAGGTTTGGCATACCATAATTGATATTTTTATAAATTGACTTTTTCAGCTACTTCCTAGTGCTTATATCAATAAGACTAATTTTCAGAAATGACTGAACATCGATTTGAAAGACTACAAGCAGCACTCGCTGTGCTGCTGACTAGAAGAAAGACAATATTTCTCTGTACTCAGTCCCTAAAGTAAACAAACATAGGGCTGAAAATCCTCAGTGAAGCATCTGACTCTACCTAAAGGACTTTCTTTACACTTTCATTGTCGGTTTTTTACGACCATTAAGTGGAAATATTCTAGGAATATTTGGAGAATACCAACAATAACTTTCAAAAAATGTTTGCCAACATCCCAAGTAAAAATTGTGTCAAGTTTCAAAATGGATACACTGACCTAGAGCAGCCCCAGAGGGGGTCCTAGAAGACAAACTAAGGAGTGGTGTACATTTTGCAGCAATTTTAGAATTATATCATCAGTAAATTTTATACAGTAATACTTGTTAAAGAGACGATGTGCTTTACACATGGAGTAGAAAGACAGACTTAAATACACTTCCACAAAAAGCCAAACAATAGACTGAATATTCCAACAAATTTGGATGAATAAATAAAGCCAGTACCCACTTGCCTTCAACAGAGTAGCTTCATTATCTAAACTAATCATAGTGAGGTTACCCGTTAGAATGTCTGAATAACCAATTATCTGTCTCTGTAAACAACAGTTGATGGAAATCTAACAACAAACAAACAAATAAAAACGCCTCTCTTGTAATGGAAGATGAGTCAAGAATAGCACTTTAGAATTCCCAGCTGGTTTCCCTTGGAAGTTCCCCTTTGAGTTGTGTAAGACAAGTATCATACTAAATGAGTGGCTCCTATATGAAGACTCAGCGTTCACATTCCTCAGTGCATTGCTTTCTGCTATGTACTATGATACAAGCCTGTGGTTTTTAAATATGTTCCATTTGGCTTTGTAAAGAACAAGATGTTATATTCCTTACCAACATAAAAAAACCAACCATCATCCTTTCAATCAAGTGATTTGTAATTTTAGGAAATTCTTGCTTTGTGAATTCATGGTGTTACACAGTACAGTCTGTGTTGTTAACTGCTGTTTCTCATGGATACTCTTATTTTCAAGTCTGCTTTGATGATAGATGTGGTCATATAATTGAGTTCAAACCTAAAATTTATGCAAAGTAATAAGTGTCATTTAAGCCTTGTCCTTGTACTGACCACATAGGCTTGGTGCAACCTTTGCCTTTATAGAGACTTGGAATGAAGGTTGATAGATGTGATAGATGACAGATTCCCCATTACCTATGGCCATTCAACACCAAGAAGAGATAGATGTCCTCGCCAGTCTAGCAACTGCTGTTACATGAGTAAGAAATCAATTTCTGCCATGTATTGCTCTGTATGTGTTTTGGAAACTATTTGTTATAGAGTATTTTTAGTCTGCCACTGATGATGTACAGTCAACACTTAGTTGATTCTGTTGAGAAGAAAACAAAGAAAATGATTTTGAAAAGAAGTAAATTCATGGGAAGTTAATTTTTGATGAGAAATTAAATATACATAAAGTAAAGCAGGTCTGATGATTACATGATTTTTTAAATATTTAGATGATATTCAACAGAAATGTGTTGTGTACATTTAGAAGAGTAATGACTGTCAAAGATTCCTAAAGTGCTTTTTGAAAATAACATTTAAAACATTTGTTAGAATTATTATCACACAAAACCCTATTTCCTGCTTCCTTACAACCTTTACATTGTGTGTGTGTGTGTGTGTGTGTGTGTGTGTGTGTGTGTGTGTACACACATGTGCACGCACATGTGCATGCCAGTACTTAGGTTTAAACTCATGGCTCTGTTACTAAAGACTAACACTTTACCACTTGAGCTACAACTTCACTTTTGGCTTTTTGCTGGTTAATTGGAGATAGGAGTCTCATGGATTTGCCTTTCCCAGTTGGCTTGGATCCATGATACTAATGTGTCAGCCTCTGGAATAGCTAGGCCTACAAGCATTCTAACTTTCTTCAGTTCCCAGCATCTCTTCCACATTTTTGTCATCATGTTTTTCAAAGTACAAGGCCACTTACATACATATATATATATAAGTATATATTTATATATATATATATATATACATACATACATACTTTGGATACATGGATTACAGTTTGTTTTACAATTCTAGATTTTATTTTCAAAACAGAAATTTGCAAGGAGTAACTTGTGTGCAAAATTCTGGTGCAAAGTTCAGAGGTTAAGTAGTTTCCACACCTTTTTAGAAATGTTATTTTATTATAACATGCTGAGTTTCCAGGCCTTTTAAAATCAAGGGACCTCTAAGTTTTCCCAAAGTATTGATTCATCAAGAGACTATCAGTTGACTCCGGGGCTTTAACTAAACTAATTAAATATAACGTAATTTCTTTTTAGATAGCTTAGTTTTCCTAGTACTTAGTCAAAACATATACAGTGCTTTCAAGGAACATACTCTCTTCCCTTTCAGCAGCTAGTTTCAAATTTGTGTGTGTGTGTGTGTGTGTGTGTGTGTGTGTGTGTGTGTGTTATTCCTTGCAGTACAGAGATAATAGCTTTGAGATTGGAAACTCATAAAATGCTTTTTCTGAAATCCCTGATTCTTTATTGCAGGTGATACCAGGTTCATAAGAGCAGGTCACACACACAAGTGTTCTGTGCATGTCAGCAATATTTCTACTCCACTTGGTTAATCCAGTTAGCTCAAATCTGAAAGAATGTCAAGTTGTCTGGCAAGCTAACAAATAGGTGAAGCTGATCCTACACTCCTGAAAAATCAAAGGGCTTTTTGCTACTTGTGGATCTCTAGCCAATAATTTATAAGCACTTAGTGACAGAATTTGAGTTTTCAAAATCCATTTATACCAGTAAATGTACTATTTAAAGGCAAATGTCATTATGCACTCTTTTGATGCTATATAATGCAAGTTACATTTCTCAAAGCACAGATTTAAGCTCTTTCAATTGACTGTGTGTGTTGCTGTTTCTCTTCATTTTTCTTCTCTGGTTCTTTGTGGCTCTCCCTTTTCCCCAAAAGTCATACTTTTAAATAGGAAATGATTTTTTAATATATTCTATTTACATGTGTGTATATCTTTTCACTGGATTTTCAGCATTTTTTTCATTAAAGCATATTCCTTGCTTTCATCTTTTTGTTGTTGTTGTTGTCAGTTGTGGGGCTTCAGCTCAGGGCTTGGGCACTGTCCTTGAGCATCTTTGTGCTCAAGGCTAGTGTCTACCAACTTGAGACACAGTGACACTTCTGGTTTTTGAATCGTTAATTGGAGATAAGAGCCTCAGGGGGACTTTTCTGCCCAGGCTGGCTTTGAACTGGGATCCTCAGATCTCAGTTTCCTGTATGGCTAAGGTTGCAGGTGTGGACCACCAGCATCCCTGCTGTTTTCATCTTCTAATTGGTCAATAGGGGTCAATTCTTGCCTAAGTACTGCTAAAAACTGATTCATGGATTTTCTGCCAGTCTCTCCCATCACTTCCACAACATATAACAAAATCCAATGTTGTGAAACTGATCATTGTGAATGATAAAGTAGAACCTGTGAGTCATCTGGGCCCGCACCAGGACCCAGACTCTTATAAACAAATCCAGATTTCATAACTCATCCATGCATGCTTGAGGATATCAGCCTGATTATAAAGTTTCTAAATGGGAAAGTTTTCCAGCTTACCAAATATTTGTCTTTCATTAACAATAGTAAGAAAATATGATTCAACCTAACTTGGCCAAAGATTTTTTTGAAAGCCAGCCTAGCATCCTGTCATGTCTAGAGAAATAGAGTCCTAAGAAAGTGGCCTGAGATAATTTAGGATTTAATCAAACTAAAGGAAGTTTTGGTCAATTTTAGATCTCAGTCAGGAAGAGACCAAGTACTTTTCTAAAACAGTGGCATTTGAACAGCTACAATGTTTTAGCAAACTATGTATTTTTAAAACCATCATAAAAGAAAGCTAGGTAATTTCTGACCTGGAGCCTGTGGGAACTTATGGTCATTCTGGAGGTGGGATTGATGCTATCTCAGAACTCATTGTTACTGATCATGAATCACCAAAAGTCACTTTAAATGTACTTTGTGTGGTGCAGCCTTCTGTTACTCATCTTTGCTAATGAACATTTACTGAAGGCTTATTACATATATATGCAATACTATGCTTAGCCTGTCATTACTCATTATACCTATAGTCATTTCCAAATCAAGACTTTACATAAAGAACCAACATTTCAGCTCCTGGCAGATGCTATATTCATACATCTACCCCAGAGGGTCCTCATTTTGCTATACGACAATGTAATATTTTTCCTGCTGAGTAGAGATTTACTGCATCTATAAATGAACAAAAATGAGAGGAAGCTCACTCTCAAACATTATTTAAAATAATTATTTTACATAGGACAGTTTATAAACAAGTTTATAAACATTGTAAAGAATACAGGTTTGACCTCTATATTCACTTGTCTTCTTAGCTACATTAAGAAGCAATGTGTAGTTTAAATTGCTTAAGGAAAAACTCAACAATAAACTAAAGAGAATATGGGTTTTAGATTAAATAAAAGGTTAATTCAAAGATTAATATAAAATATAAATATAAAGAATATAAATACATAATATAAAAATAAAATACAAATATAAAAAAATTAAATAAAAGATTAATTCAAAGAATGATACTATCACTACTGTTCTTTGAGATTTCATTCCTTTTAGTTTTAGAGATAACCCTTAATTCTTTCTCTACCTCTTTCTATGTTATATTGACTCAAGAAGGGGGGAAAAGGAAATTATATAACAGATACTTTGAATTTGCTTAAATACTGTTTATTCAAACTTTTAAAATATGATATTCTGTAGTATTGAATTGATCTGTATTTATAGATATTAATATATCAGGCATTCACTAACCTTTAAAATCGATGTTTTACTATAATTTGAGAAATATTTTGAAGGCTCCATCCAGAGCCAAAAGACAAAAATACCAACTATAATTCAACATATCCACTACAATGTCTGTAAGAGTTAATGGAAATTCCCCAAAATTATTTTAGCTTCTCAGCATCTCTGTGTATAAACAATTTGACTCAATGGGAAAGGAAACAGACTCACAACATTTCCTTAACATAAACAGACATATATTTTTTTAATTTAAATGAGGAATTTCATTCTTAGATATTCCGCAACTTTCATAGCTATTAATTCTACTCTAAAAGTGTTATTTAATGCTTTTAGATTTAAAAGTATATTGATGTTCTGGACCTTGTTTGTTTATTGGTTACTAATGTACTAATACTATGACTTTAACCTTGGTAGTTGATTGGTATGATGACGGATACATTTTTTTCTCTTCTGCTTTCTGGTTTTTAAAATAAGTCCTCAGTATTGGCTATTAAATTTGGCTACTTTTTAGTGGATTTAAATATTATTGAAAAATTTTTAGTTCAACTTGAAATTAGGAAGGCTTAATTAAAATAAAGTACCAACTTCAGGGTTAGAATATTGAATGTGCAAATTAAGTATTTTATAGCACGAAGGTTGGTATATTTCCTGCTCAAGAAATTATAAAAAGAGTTTAGATTGTGTTTTTTCTGGATTAATTGTAAAGAGACTAGTTCACATCCTTTCGATATTGCATATTGCCACTAAGGTGCCTTTCTTTTTTTTTTTTT
>NW_012267220.1:18446778-18498887 GCF_000151885.1 Dipodomys ordii
CCTCTGGTTTTTCTCTGAGTGTTCGTCTTTTTGTTGTTGTCGGTCTCTTGGGGAGATTAAGCGTTGGAACTCGAACTCTCTTTTTGGTTGGAGAGAGCTGTGGCGTTTCCCTACTGCCCTGTCGCCATCTTGGTCCCCCCTCCCTAAGGTGCCTTTCTTAGAAAAGTTTAAATAATAGCAACAGTAACACTGGAAAAGATTCCAAATGTACTATTGTCTTTAGAAAAGCAAATTATGCTACCTCATTAAATTTAACTCTGAAGGAGATTTTGAAAACACAGTTGGCAGTAGTTGAAAAATTCTAGAGTTGCATTTTAAAAGTGTGGGTTTTGAAAGTACCACATAAATACAGATAAACATTGTGCTCCTATTTTACTGTTTACTAATTGTAATGGAAAGGGAGTTTTTAAAAAGCCAACAACTCTCATATTGCAGTTTCCAAAGCTACATTTCTCCAAGGGTAAACAGAAATAATTAAGGTAATTATTGTTCAGATCCTCTAGCAGCAAAGCTCATGCTTTATTTTAAGCAATGTATGTTTAAAGTAAAGTTTGAAGATGCATGCCTTTACCTGAATCACAATTTCATAAGGAAAGAGTAACAAATATGTATGTATGTGTGTGTGTGTATGTATGTATTTCAAGATTTTTTTTTATAAGAGTTTCTTTCCTATGTAAATTGTTTTACCACTGAAGAGTTGAGTCACTGTTTTTTCCTCCAACAATCCTTTCTCACTAAGCAAAAGAAAACAATAGCATTTTTGCTGTGGCTGCAGCCAGTACAAGAAGCCTATTAATTAATGTGTCTATGGGTGGCATGTGAAACTATGCTGGGTCAGTGTACATTGTGGGTAGGGAATCTGATTAACACCAGTGCGAAGCCTCCTATCGGTGGAAGTGTGCCAGCATTACCCCCCGCCCACTTTGGATTGCAGAAGGAGGAATTTGAAGGACTATTAAACACTCTGTAAAATGCTCATAGCAGATCAGCATAAAGCCATATAGTGCAGGTGTTTCTGTAATTGGAAAAATGGTCTGTGTTCAATGGCCCCTCAAATTCAGCTTTCTTGAGCACTCCTTTGGGTTTTAAAAAGCAGTTCAGGAAACCTAAGTGCTGACTGGACTTTTCTGCAAATTCAAGCCTGCACATTTTGTCAAGAGATGGGTTTTGTTTTTTCACTAACCTTTATTTAAAGAACTGGCCTTCCTGTCAGGTAGAAAGGCATTGACAGTTCTTTGTACAAGTCTGTTCAAACTAAGGATTCCAGATGCACGAGAAATTCACACCTGAGGGATTAAGACAAACATTGCATGCATAAAATATTTAAAAAAAAACATTACAACGCTACTTCTGAAACCAGTTGAGAGTTAACAATACTTTCACAGTAATCCATAAGTTATTTCCTTTTTTACAAAACTAATTTATTTATTATTATTATAAAGGTGATGTACAGAGGAGTTATAGTTACATAAATCAGGTAAAGAATATATTTCTATTTGAACACTGTGACATTATTTCAAATAACATGGTCACATGGTTTCTCTGATTACTTATTGCTTCAAGAATGTCTTACATGATATTTGATGTTGTTATAATTTGTGGAGGGGAAGGGAAAAAACAAATCATTTAAATAGGGATACAGGTGGACCCATTGCAACAATGAGATGTACAAGTCGTTATGGTGAAAACGAATTTTACAACTTTGGTGGGGGGGGAGGAGGGTTGGGTGGGGGAGCGGGAAGAGAATGGGATGGGAAGGGGAAGCAAAGGAGGAGGCAACAATGCTTGATAAGAAATGTACTCATTATCTTGCCCATGTAATTGTAACCCCTCTGTACAGTATGTTCACAAAAAAAGAATGTCTTACATGAGTGTCTTGTTGAACATTTTTCCTTATATCAGTTATTGTTAAAGATGATATTCTGATAGAAAACACAATAGACTATTATGAACTATTTTAGACTAGTCTGTGCTTACTGACTCCTTCAATGATGAGTTATTTTCTGAGAAAGTCTTTTTTTTTTTTTTTTTTGAGTCCGGTCGTGGGGCCTGAACCACAGTACCACTTCTGGCTTTTTTCTTTTCTGCTTATGTGGTGCTGAGGAATCAAACCCAGGGCCTCATGCATGCAAGGCAAGCGCTCTACCACTGAGCCACCTTCCCAACCCCAAGAGAAAGTCTTTTATTTATAGGAAAAGCAATTCTGTACAACCAAGGTATTAGGCTCTCAATGGCACAAGTAGTAAGAAATAGCCCTGCAAGTTCTGCACAGCTTACTGGAAAGGGAGGAAACAGCAATACAGAAAATTTCAGATTCACTAAAGTTTGATAAGTACAAATTATTAATATGCTAAAGAAGGATGTTAAGAAATTTGGTCTTAGCTGGGTGCCGGTGGCAGACGCCTGTAATCCTAGCTAATCAGGAGGCTGAGATCTGAGGATCACGGTTCAAAGCCAGCCCGGGCAGGAAAGACCATGAGACTCCTATCTCCAATAAACCACCAGAAAACTAGAAGTGGTGCTGTAGCTCAAGTGGTAGAGCGCTCGCCTTGAGCAGAGCTGAGGGACAGCGCCCAGGCCCAGAGTTCAAGCCCCATGACCGACAAGCAGAAAAAAGAAATTTGGTCTTAATAATAAAACTAGTCACCAGAGAAGATGTATAGTTTTTTTTTCAAGAACTACAGCATGATGAAAAATTCTCCTTTTATTTCATGTATCCCTAGTCAATACAGGTTAGATTACAGGGACTGAAATATTGTTGGAAATTGGTAGCAGCCAATGGAAAACTTATCTCACTTGGTCATTTGTATCCTTTTACATTACTTCATGCATTAGTCATTTTTTATTTTGTATGTATAAATGAATACAATTCTAGTATATGAATCTTTCTAGTCTAAAAATTACCTTTATAAACAAAATATAGTATATGTTATTAGTTTCATTTTCTATATTTGTATATTTTGGCTGTTTCTTTTTCTTTTTTTAATCGGTCATGCGGCTTGATCTCTGGGCTTGGGAGCTGTCCCTGCACTCTTCAGCTCAAGGAGCGTGCTCTACCACTCGAGCCACAGCTCCACTTCCGTATTTCTGCTGGTTTATTGGATATAAGAGTATCACGGACTTTTCCTGCCTGGGCTGGCTTTGAACCGAGATCCTTAGATCTTAGCCTCCTAAGTAGATATGATTACAGGTGTGAGCCACTGGCGCCCAGCCTATTTTAGATATTTCTTTTCTTTTTCAATTTTTTTATTGTGAAAGGGGTTACAATTACATGAACAAGGTAATGAGTACATTTCTTATCAAGCATTGTTGCCTCCGCCTTTGTTTCCCCTTCCTATCCCTTCCCATCTCCCGCCCCGCCTCCGCCAAAGTTGTAAAGTTCGTTTTTCGACATAACGTCTTGTACATCTCATTGTTGCAATGGGTCCACCTGTATCCCTATTTAAACGATTTGTTTTTTCCCTTCCTCTCCACAAAGTATACCAACATCAAATACAGTGAAAGCAGGGGTTATACCGAGGGGGAGGGACATACAAAGCAACAAAGAAATCATCTTATAAATAATGTTAGAAACAATCACAAGAAAGAAAAAACATTTGAGTCCTTATCTTAGGGTTCATTTCACCTAACATCAATTTATCTGACCTTTTCTGCTTGTCTCAGTTATTGCAAATAAGGGAAACCATGGGACCTATGTTTCATTGGGCTTGGCTTACTTCACTTAATATAATTTTTTCCAAGTTTTTTCATTTACTAGCAAATGGGGTAATGTCATTCTTTCTGATGGAGGCATAGAATTCCATTGTGTATATATACCACATTTTCTTGAACCATTCATCTACTGAGGGACATCTGGGTGGTTCCATATCTTAGCTATAGTAAATAATGCTGCAATAAACATAGTTGTGCTGGTAGCTTTAGTGTGGTCTTGTTTGTGATCATTTGGGTAAATGCCCAAAAGTGGGATTGCTGGGTCATAGGGGAACTCTATGTGAAGACTTTTGAGAAACCTCCATACTACTTTCCAAAGTGTTTGAACAAGCTTTGCAGATGACATGATCTTGGATATTTCTTATAACTAGAAATTTTATCTTATTTTAATTGGTAAATTAGAGTTGCACATAAGTTTATATATAAAGAGATAATTAAATAAAACAAAATGTATAAATGAGTAAATCTTCAGGCAATAGACAAAGTCACTTTTCATATTTTATGAATAACATCAATGACAATAATCCAATATTCAGATACATCACTCTTTAAGGGGAAATAAAATTTAAAACAATTTTCTTAGAGTAGCAAATATTGTATTTAACTATTTATAAATCATAATTGAAATAAGGCATTTTAAGGTGAAATTAAAGGCTTCTAAGGCTTTTTTCCATCTTATCTTTGCAACTCAAGCCTTTAGCAAAGTGCTTGGATTCATATATGAATTTTATTTTATTTCTCAGAAATCAATCATAAGTTAAATACCTGAGGAAGTTTGCTAGTAAGTCTCAAGAATTGTTTCACTAATATAAAACGAGTCTTTTTTTTTCTAAAAGTGAGATTTTTCGTGAAAATTTAATGTTACTTAGAATTAAGTACAAATGTGTTTTAGGCATAGAAAGATCCTGTGTAACATTTTGGCCAAGAGCCTGAATATGAGACAGTAGTGTCATATCATTATATTATATTGCCATACCATTGGAACTGTGTTCATTTCTTTGGCACACTATGTCCACATAAAAATGAAATCAACTAACAACTCATTTCTCAGTATAAATCTCTTCTGCTAAGATATGCACACATACATGTTAATAACTGATGGTACTGAAATTTATCAGCAAAATAACACTCAGGACACTGGTCATTCAAAACATGTAACATACAGTTGCTAAAGATATATATTATACAAGAGGGTGTTCATTAATAGCTTTCATAAAAACAAATGCTAAATATATTTGTTTACTAGTGTTTTACCTAAATTTTAGCTGTAGGTAATAAAAGCAAAATTTTGAAAAATAAGTAAAATCTTTGGGTCTTGTGTCAATCAGTATGTAATTCAAGATATTGGAAATCACTGAATATTCAAGGTATGTAGAGCTTTAGAGCAGGGCATAAGGACATTATTTCTATTTTTTATTTCAAAAGCATTTATCCTATCATATACATACAAACACCTACAGATAAAATATATAAAATGTACTAAAATTTGCTATAATTGATTTCTGTCTGTGCATGAAAAATGGAGACAAAAATGTACATCTTGTAACTTCTAATTTCGTATGTCTTTTCCATTATTATTGTGAGATTTTGGTAAACTTTTACTTAAGTATTTCATTTTCAGAACAATACACATAGAAATAGTTGCAACACCAGGTTAAATAAAAAATTATATTTTATATTTAAAATATAACTTTGCTTAAAGCAAGCAAAATAAGACAGGAAAGTATACTCAAAACAAAAAATAAATAAAAGAACAACAAACCAAAAAGAACAGAATGAAAGTATGTGATAAGAAGGTAGAAATAAACAATTGTGGCTGGGAAGGGATGTGAAGGGTAAACAAAGGAGGAGGCTGCAATGCTTGATAAGAAATGTACTCATTATCTTGCCCAGTATGTTCACAAAAAATAAAAATAATAAAAAATAAAATAAACAATTGTTAGTTTTACATGAACTAGAACACACTGAACATGACATAAAAAGAAGATATAATTATTACAAATAAAAATAACTTCATGAGTTCATTTTATAAAAACCTTTAACCTGGCAGTATAATTCTTAAAGAAATACCTTTTAATTACCAAGAACCCAACGATTGGAAAGTACAAGGAAAATAAATATAGACAATAAAATCATTAAGACAAACAAATTATGGTTAGGTAACTAGGTTTAAAATGTAGACATTGAAACAATCAGAATAACTAAAACTAAAGATAAAAAGTTAAGATCATAAAAGTTTAGCTATCAAAGGGCTGTAAACCATCTTAAATACATGCAATGGCACTGTTTAAAATAGTGTGAGGCAAATGCTACAAGAAATAAGGAGAGGAACGAACAAGTAGACATTTTCACACCTCTTCAGTTAAACCTCTTCAGCAAAGTATAACACAAGTAACAATGCGAAATATTCTCATAACACATTTCTCAGCATTATACCCCAACCTCAAAATATACATTTTTGAATGGACATAAAATTTTTATCAAGATACTAACTGAACTATTGGTAGTTTAAACAATCTTTAAAGAATTATAAAATATATGCTTCAATTTTCTTTCAATGTCCAACAAGATATGTACTCATTACCTTCCTTGTGTAACCATAACCCCTCTGTACAGCATCTTTACAATAAAATAAAATTTTAAAAGGAACTATAAAATATGTTTCAATTCTCTTACTACAGAAACATTAGATATTAAAGTCAATGATGTACTATAAAATCCCTAAAAATTAAACAAAAATCCCTAAAAATCCCTAGAAATTAAACAATGAAATTCTTAAGTATCCAGATCAAAGAAGAAAGTAGAGGAGAAATTGAAATATTTTTGTTGAATTGTTTTCAAATATGTTACAAGTCTAATATTTAAGCATATATTTTGAAAATCTACAAATAAAAGAAAAAAATTAAACACAAAGAAGGTAGAAGAAAGCATCCAATCATAATAATAAAAGTGGAAAAAAAGAGAAAAACTGACCATGGAGAAAATTAACAGAGACAAATTAAATGCATTAGAAAGATAGCTAATATAGATTCACATTTAGCAAGATTGATCAAACAATAAGAAACAAAATAATTTATCATTATAATAATGCAAAAATGATATCAGTACATATCTTACAAGAACTAAATATTTCTGCTAATTACTTCAACAAATTCGAACTAACAGAAAAAATCCTTGGATAACACAAGTTACTAAGACTGACACACAAGATATAAAACCATCTGTCCAGACTGAATTCATAACTAAAAACAGGTATATGTGGATTTTTCGGTAAATTCTATTCATTATTTCATTAAGAGATAACACCAACCTAAGGATAGTGGTACATACTTGTAGCCTGTAATCCCACACTCTTTACCTGAAGCTAGCCTGGGCTATATACCAAGATCTAATTTCAAAACAAAGCAAAACAAGAAAGAATGAAATTATACAAACTCTTTCAGAACATAGTGTAGGAGGTAAAAATCATAATTTAACAAAAATCATATCATACCTGAAAAAATAGAAAGAAAATCTTATGTAAAAATACAGAGAAAACACCAGTAATATAGTATTAAATTAACAGTAAAGGGAAAATATGTTTAGTGAATAAGTATGATTAGGTAATTAATGACTTATCAATTGATGCAATTCATGTGCATATGATTTTAAAAATAATACTAAGTTGTCAAATGTTATAATACTCTCTTAAACATCATGCATATAATTACAATGGAAATAAAATCCCTTCATCTGATGAAGAACAACTAGAATTTTTAAAAATTACACTAAATGATAAAGTCTGTATATTTAAATTTAATAGTTTATTTAAATTAAAATAAAATATGTTTTAATATTTTATGTGTGTTTAGAACATCCCAATTTTAGAACACTAAGTGGTGCAAATTTTTTCTACTAGAGATGTCTTTTACAGTAGGATCATTATGTTTTCAACCATTTATAGCTTTATGATAATTTTCAATGACAGATATGTGATATATCAAGATATACCTCATATCTCCTCATATTACTTGTGTTGGTTTTATTATCTTTAAGTAATTGTACAAAGGAGAAGTCATTTAACCAAGCAATGGATGAATACAATTCATCTTAATCTGTATTTTCCCCTTCAACAATCTCATCCCTCTTCAACCCACCTCGTCCCTTACATTTCCTAATTTTCTGTTATATACAATGAATTTTGGAGTGTTTTTCCTGCCTTCACTTCATTGTCTACACCTCTTCTCCTGCACCTCCTTGCAAGTACCCATTACTTGGTGCTTATTATTTTTGAATCTGCAGTTTCTGCACATATTTCTGCCAGTATTTTCCTTATTTATTTTAAATCAGCATTACAACCAAGCATTGCAGATTATAAAAGTGGCCACGTTTTCCCCTTACCTGATTTAGTCTTACCTTGTGGTATGTAGGTCCTCTGGTCTATGGAGGCTTGGCATCTATCACTCTATTCCTTAAATGTATCTCTGTGACTGTCTTTACCTATCTCTGTGACTTTATCTCTTCTGACAAATGAAATATAGGAAAATTGAGATAAGCAGAAATCTGAGCATCATTAATGCTTTGATTTCCCCTTTTCTCATTAGCATTCTTATGAGAAGACATTGATAGTCACTCAGGCTGAGAATCATAATGATGAAGGTGACTCTGTTTTTCGTGGGTTTTTTTTGTTGTTTGTTTTTTTCTTTGTCGGTCATGGGGCTTGAACTCTGGGGCTGGGCACTGTCCCTGCAGTCTTCAGCTCAAGGCGAGTGCTCTACCGCTTCAGCCACAGCATCACTTCTGGTTTTTCTGGTGGTTTATTGGAGATAAGAGTCTCACAGACTTTGCTGCCTGGGCTGGCTTTGAACCGTGATCCTCAGCTCTCAGCCTCCTGAGTAGCTAGAATTACAGGCGTGAGCCACCGGTGCCCGGCATGAAGGTGACTCTGGATCACACTGTGAGCCCACTGAAGTGTTCTCTATGTAAATAATTATTATAAATACCAAGTTTCTGAATGTTTTATTATACAGAAGCACTTGCTCATAGAAGACATGCTTTTAAAGCATGGGTTATTTCTTAATTATATACTAATCCACCTTAATGACATCCTCATCTAATATTAATTGGGTTCCTCCTGCTTTATTTGGTTTCATATTTACCTGACTCATCTTTCAATGTAATTGTTTTTTGTTTTCAAACTTCCTCTTTTTTCTTAGTGCCTATGATGTGAATGAAACACAACTGGACACTTTTGCTATCCATAAACATAGAAGATGTTATCTATAAGCATGAAAGATGATTTTTAATTATCTTTAAGTAGATATACAAAGCAGTTGGCATTTAACAATGTAATATATAAAGTCTATGATTCCAGTATATCTTGCTCAAAGTCATCCCTTTCAACATTCTCATTCATCCCTCTCACATCCATCATCTGTTATGCTGTGAATACATATTTGTGCTATGTTTTGAAAGCATCTTCCTTAAAGTTCTGTGTGTTATGTTAGGAGCTGGTGGAATGTA
The DNA here is from genome assembly GCF_000151885.1 of Dipodomys ordii. NCBI lineage: Eukaryota > Metazoa > Chordata > Mammalia > Rodentia > Heteromyidae > Dipodomys > Dipodomys ordii. The sequence goes on from NW_012267220.1 coordinate 18,455,992, forward strand.
TTTTGTTTTGTTTGTAAGTATATCTGTTTTGAGAGGATAAAGGGGTGGTACAGGAAAGGTGGGACAAAGGGTGAACAAATGCATCAATCTCTTGATACTCACTAGACACTATATTGAAATTAAACTCTACAACTTGTGGGTGGGGATGTGGTTGAGGGGAAAATGGCAGAGGGGAGAAAAGAGGTGATCCTGTCCCCCAAAAAATGTACTCATTATCTGACTTATGTTACTGTAACCCCTTTGTACATCACCTTTATAATAAATATATGCCTCTATACATATACATGTTTGTATAGATACACATATATAGACAATATATGCATACTTTTGTCAAAACTATTTTCCTTTTTTTCTGTCAAGATCCATTTTTTTAATTGTGAAAATACTGTACAGAGGGGTTATAATTACATGGGCAAGGTAATGAGTACATTTCTTTTTTGTTTTTTGTTGTTGTTGTTTTTTTGGTTTTTTGTTTTTATTGTGAAAATACAGGGGGGTTACAATTACATGGGCAAGATAATGAGCACATTTCTTATCAAGCATTGTAGCCTCCTCCTTTGTTTCCCCTTCCCATCTCAAACTATTATCTAGTCAATTAATTCCCTATTTAGTTTTTTCTAATTTAGTCTTTAATCTTTCCATAGAGCTTTAAATAACATTCATCTTTTCATATGTTGTTTAGAATTTGTTTCTGATAAAGTCCTTAGTATTATAAATCTAATAATTATTATTCCTCATAAATTTGCCTTTTTGCTTTCACTGCCAAACCTAATGTACCCAGACTTGACTTTTAGGATTGCTGAATTCCCAGACTGAGAATATTAGTCGATAAAAAGGATATTCCTTTACTTTTTTCAAAAACGGATTTGTTTTTCACCTGGGATCTCTTTTTAAGTTCACATTTATAAGCAAAATTTCCTTGATGTGCAGGAAATGTAAATTTAGGCCCCGGATCAATGAGTAAAGGCCTATCACAAGGGAAAAATTAATAGCATCTTTTTTCCCCACATGAAATCTACAAAGTGTAGTTGGTGAATAGTACATTTATTCCCATGAGGATAGCTCTAACCCTAAAACTCTTCCTGAGTTTCTGGCATCTGTGAGAGTCCTGGGTTTTTGAAGCACATTTAAATCACTGCTTTTGCTTTTTACTTTTTCTTTCCTTTTTTTTTTTTTTGCCTTTTTGTCTGTGTGTGGTCCAAAGACTGAACACAGGGCCTCATATACACTAGACTCTAATACACTGAGCCATATACTTAGTCCAAACATTCTCAAACGTTAATTCTCTTCTCCAGCATATTCTAGTGTGCTGTTTTCCCTAACGATGCTCATTCTTGCAAGAAGCAATTGCATCCAAGGAGCTCCAATCTCCATCTTTATTGGTCACTCTGGTATCAGCTTACTCTGTAAGGGGTTTGGAAGCCCATGGGAATTTCCATTACTTGCTTTCAAACACAGCAAAGCATTTAAAACTTAGAGCTATAAATTATCCAGAATTTGTATATTTTATTGCAAAAGGGGACTTTTGGAGAGTTATACTGTCATATTGATAGAAATAAAAATCTAAGGCCGATGGCAGTTTAAATACTACATAATATCACATATGATGATAAAAGTTGTCCTATGTTATCTAAGTTGTGGAATATACATCACTAATGAAGCAACATTCATCAAAAGAGCCGAGTTAAACAAGATGATATCTTTTTAAAGTTATTTCACACAAGATAGGCAAACATGGACGTTGCTTGTTTTCAGGGAACAAGAGAAGTGTGCAAAAGCAGTTTTGTGAACTTCAGTCTCAGGAAATATGGCTCAGTCTCCATCTGCTTTTTAGAAAAATAAATGCATTTATACAGCTACAAAAATACCCACTTTAATTTTCAGAGCCCCTTCATTTGTTGGAGTATTTCTAAATCTTTACTTCTAAGTCATATGACTCATCAGAACAAAATAAACATTCAGGCTTTCCCCTACTGGATCTTAAACTTGGTTGGAAATTACTGTGTTGACAGGCCTGATAGGATTAGAATGCTGACACATGGCTAATCCAACTGTTTCTTTTAGCCCATTCAGCTCCTGCGGTTTGGTGTAAACACTGTAATATCACCTGCCTCCTTCTGCATGCCTATTAAAAAATGCAAATAAATCCTGGCTTACTCTGACGTTAATGGTTATGGTGTCTGTCTTTTGTTCCATCTTAGTTCTGCTCTAATTCCATTCAAAGTGTGATCTTCTGAAAACTTTAAGTTTTTGAACACAATTTTTCCTTCTTTTTTCCCCTGTTGCACAACTAGGATATTTATCTGATTTCAGTCCATGACCATGGCCCATCTACAGCCTGCAAGGATTATATGACTTATGGTGAAGTAGTAATGAAGCAATTTGAAACCAGAGCCTCTCCTATGAAAGACTATTAGCATAAGCAAAACCCTAAAGTTTGGGGGGTTCTTTTGTAAGGCTGTTTTCCATGAAATTTGATGCGTCCAAACCATAGAACTTTCTAATAACAGAAATAGAAGAATAAACCACATGTGCAGGTTGATGTGTGCCACTAAAATAAATAAAAAGACTTATTCAATCAATTAAAGACTTAAGTTTCATTTAATCCAGACAGCTGAAAGATGTTTTTTCAAGCTAGGACATATGTCATGCTATGTTATTGTTGGGTTAGAAGGTTGGCTCTAATAAATGTTACTTTTCATGTTTGCGTATGAGAAGAGAGTTTTTGTGTTCTACAACAAATTTCTGATGAAGCCACTTCTGCAACCCTGTGAGCAGAAGTCTCCCCATCCCTGCAGACGTCTAAGCTAACTCTAGCACAGTGGTCATTGGGGATCTTTAGCATCATTTTCTGTGGACTCAGAAATGCATTTAAATATTTATAACTGTAAATTATCCACCATCTGTGTATTGTAAGAGAGAAGAGCATTTCAGAATCAATGTTCCTTCATTCCAGTGGATATTAATCTAGATCACATATTTCAGCTAAGCATTTTTTTTGAAACACACACATAAGAGTAGATATACACTGGTGAAACCATGCATGCTTTCTCGTCTGTCCATGGGACTTAGTGCTAAGTTGCTTGTATGGTCAGACAAACCATTATAAGATATTATATCCCTAATATGAGAATTTAGAAAGAGAGCCTGTAAGGAGAAATTAAAGTTAAATGATGTCATTAGAATATATGTCCTATTCAAGAAGAGGAAGAGACAACTTTAAAGAACCCAACCTGACTGACCCCCTCCATGGACTTTTTTTTTTTTTTGTCAGTGAAGGGGCCTGCACTATGGGCCTGGGCGCTGTCTCTCAGCTCTTTAGCTCAAGGCTAGTATTCTACCAGTTGAGCCATGGCACTACTTCCAACTTTTCCTGCTTATGTTCTGAGGAATTGAACCCAGGGCCTCAAGCATGCAAGGTAAGCACTCTACCACTGAGCCACCTTCCCCACCCCTCCATGGACTCTTGTTGTTGTTGTTGTTGGTTCATCATGGTATTTGAACTCTGGGCCTGAATGCTGTCCTTTAGCTCTTCAACTCTACCACTTGAGCCATTGCACCACTTCCGGTTTTCTGAGTGGTTTATTGGAGATAAGGGTCTCATGGTCTTTCCTGGCCCAGCTGGCTTTGAACTGCAATCCTCAGATCTCAGCTAGAATTACAGGCACGAGCCACTGGCGCCCAGCTCCTCCATGGACTTTTAAACTTATGAGTTGTGCAGTAATCATTTCTGTTGTTTAGGCTTATCACTTTCTTGTATTGACAATGGCAGTCCTAGGTGACTAATATACGTATATTCCAGAATATGTAATTATAGAGCTTCAAAGATAGTTTCCTGTTATAGTGGTTTCTCACCCTGTTGGGCATAAATAGTGTGAAAGTTATTACTGATAAGAGCTACAAAATAATTCCCATAATATACTGTTTTCTAGTACGCTGTTGTGATGAGGGAGTATGTCAGGATAGTTACCTCTAATAATGACAGTGGTAATGACTATATATAATAAGTATTCAACTATAAGCATAATAGTGTGAGCTTTTACCTAATATAATAATAATTAGTAGTTGGTGAGTATTTCTTCTACACTAGAGACTGTAATTGTTTAATGCCTTTGTCACTATAGCTGAAAATTTATACCTACTTACTGATGAACAAATTGATGTCAAAAGGTAGTAATTAACCTGGGAATGGTTATAAAGCTAATAATTATCTTAAAGATGCAAAATATCCTCCAGGAGCTCTTGAAGGTGACCCACAGATTACTATCATCCACCATATATTGCATGATAGAATAAAAATGTAAAAAATATGCATGTAGTCCAAGCTTTCATATGTAAGATATCTCAAGAAACTGAGAATTAAAACCTAAAACCTATAAGAGTGAGAAAAAACACAAAATGCTTTTTATTCTCTATACTGCAAAGTGTTAACCATTAAAAAATGCCTTGACAAAAGACATAGCTAGCAAGATACATAGAAAGCTCATAGATTGGGAGATCTTCACTAGCTATACAACAGACAAGGGCCTCATATACCTAGAGGGGCTGGGGTTTAGCCCAGCGGAAGGATGTCCGCCCAGCTCGCACAAGGCCCTACGTTTGGCCCTCAGCTCTGAAAAAAAAAATATATATATACAGCTTAAAAATTAAACTCCCCAATTACAAATCCCCAAAGAAACAACCACCGCATTAGTGAGTGGGCTAAAGAATTAAAAAAAAAAAAGACTTCTGTAAAGCAGGAATAAGAATGGCTAATAGACACATGAAGAAATGTTCATCTCTGGCCATAAAAGAAATGCAAATCAAAACCACATAGTATTCAAATGTTTTTTCTTTCTTGCAATTGTTTCTAACATATTTATAAGATGATTTCTTTGTGGCTTTGTATGTCCCTCCCCCATGGTATAACCCCTGCTTTCATTGTATTTGATGTTGGTATAATTTGTGGAGGGGAAGGGAAAAAACAAATCGTTTAAATAGGGATACAGGTAGACCCATTGCAACAATGAGATGTACAAGACGTTATGTGACCCATTGCAACAATGAGATGTACAAGATGTTATGTCAAAAAACGAACTTTACAACTTTGGCTGGGGGCGGGGGTGGTGAGTGAGGGGGAGATGGGAAAGTATGGGAAGGGGAAACAAAGGAGGAGGCAGCAATGCTTGATAAGAAATGCACTCATTACCTTGCCCATGTAATTGTAACCCCTCTGTACGGTATTTTCACACACACACACACACACACAAAACCACATTGAGATTCCACTCACCCCAGTTAGAATGGCCATTATCAAGAAAACAAATAATAACAGATGTTGGCATGCAGGTGGCCAAAAGGGAACTCTCCTACACTATTGGTGGGAATGTAAGCTGGTCCAACCACACCGGAAAGCAGTATGGAGGTTCCTCAAAAGACTACACATAGAACTTCCCTATGATCCAGCAATCCCACTCCTGGGCATTTATACAAATGCTCATAAGCTAGGCCAAACTAAAGCTACCAGCACAACTATGTTCATTGTAGCATTATTTACCATAGCTAATACATGTAACTAAACTAGTTGCCCCTCAATAGATGAATGAATCAAGAAGATGTAGTATATATACACAATGGAATTTTATACTTCTATCAGAAAGAATGGCATCACCCCTTTTGTAAGGAAATGGAAAGACTTGGAAAAAATAATATTAAGTGAATACCCAAAGAAACATAGGCTCTATGGTTTCCCTCATTTTTAATAATTAGTATATGCCAGGATAGTCCTGACTGAGAATCATAATAGCTCAATAACTATGTACATATGACTATACAAAATGATGCCAGTTGAAATGAACTCTAAGACATGGAAACAACAGGTCTTTTTTTTTTTGATTGTTGACCTTGTCAACAATGTACTATATCTAGTTCTTTCTTCTTATTTTATTCCTTTTTTTTCCTTTTTCCTTTGGTTTATCGTTGGCAATCATTGTCTTTGATTCTCGTTGGCAATCATTGTCTCTGCCTTGTATATACATTTATCTGATTAGGGGAAGGGAAGAGGAATAACAAAATGCTGAAAAAGGACAAAGGATGACCCATTGAAACAATAATACTCACAAGATACTATGTTGGAAATGAACTTTACAACTTCAGGTTCAGGGGGGAGGAATGGGGGAGGGAAGGGACAGTGGGACAACAAGAAAGGATTGGATAACAATGTCCAACAAGACATGCACTCATTACCTTACTCAGGAAACTGTAACCCCCCTGTTTAGCATCTTTACAATAAAATAAAATAAAAATTTAAAAATGCTTTGAAATTAAAAATCATGTATATTACTGAAGAACATAAAATTCAAAGCAAAAATAAACATATCAATTTTATTGTAGCAATTTTACATGAATTGTGATTCACTTGATTTTCAAGTATGCTATACTAAACATTTTGTACAATTACAATGAAAAAAATATTTTTGTCCATTGTGGGGCTTGAACTCTGGGCCTGGGTGCTGTCCCTCAGCAATTCAGCTCAAGGCTAGCACTCTATCACTTGAGTTACAGTGCCACTTCTGGGTTTCTGGTGGTTAATTGTAAATAAGAGTCACAGGACCACCACCACCAACAACAACAACAAAAGAGTCTCACAGACTTTCTGCTCAGGCTGGCTTCAAACCGTGATCCTCAGATCTCTACCTCCTAAGAGCTAGGATTACAGGCATGAATCTCTGGTGCCTGGCATAATGAAAACATTTTCATTACCACTTTTACTTACATAAAATAAGTTTAGCCACTGGAAAAATGATGTTGAGAAGATATAGATTTCTAAAAACAAAGTTTAAACAAAATGAAATAAGATAGATTTTAGATTTATATCTCTGAAAATTTTGAAATATATATTACTATGAACAGATTAGGATGTATAGGTAGCAAAAGAGATGTAAGCACAAGAATATGATCTAAATACACTGCAAGTCTTATGAAAATATTATAAAAACATTTAAAATAAAATAAGATTTAAAATGCAGAATGATGAAAAGAGGGACAAGGACAAGTAATAAAGAATTGTGTGATCAAAATCTTTATGTATGGAAGTATCAAATTAAACCTTTCATATTGCACAACTAATATATGTTAATAAACATGTTAATAAATATATGTTAATAAAAAATAAATGAAAAAATTTTAAGTTTTCATTTGGAATTTTAAACTTCATGTATTCTAAGCTTTAAAAAAATTAGTATTGGGTGGGGGGGGTAAGGATGGGAAGGGATGGGAAGGGGAAACAAAGGAGGAGGCTACAATGCTTGATAAGAAATGTACTCATTATCTTGCCCATGTAACTGTAACGCCTCTGTACAGTATTTTCACAATAAAATAAATAAATAAATAAAAATTAGCATTGGGAAATTGAATTACAAATTTAGTGACTGTTGTTCAACCACATTATCTGATTCATACATCATGCAAGAGAGATTCATTATTGAAAATCAGTGCAGCTGGAATACTCAAGAAAAGCTAAGTTCTGTATAGGATAACCCTAAGAAAAATCTTTGTGAAATGCTTTATATTTTATTTAAAAAGCTGAATCTGGAAAGCAAACAACATGTTGTTTTTAAAAACAGACTTTGTTCTTTTTTTAAATTATCTTTAAGTAGTTGTACAGAGTTGAAATTTAACAAAGCAGTTTATGAATACAATGCACCTTGATCAATGTTATCTCTTTCACAATTGTCAGCCATTCCTCCCAACTTACCTCTTCCCTCATTTTTCTTAATTCTATAGTATATACACTGGATTTGTGACTGCATTCTTCCTACACTTCTCCTCTTCGTTTGTCCTTTGATCCTACCCCACCCCTTTTAAGTACCCATTTATTGGTGCTTATTTCATTGAACTTTGTACCTTTGTAAGACATCACACTATATGGGTTCTCCCTTGACTCTACCACATTTTGGGTTGATTGTAGAAAAGCTTTCTAGTTTAGTAATGATTCCCAGATCATCCAGGTTTTCTAAGTAGACAAGTCTCATCAGACAATTGTCAAGTTGGCCTCCAACTTGAAGTCATTCTACTAAGACTACTCAGAGGAACCTATCCTTAAATTATTGAATAATATAAAGCAGAAAAATATGAAATCATCTGCTTGTATACACATCAAATTAAGTTAGTTATTTGAAGTCTAGTAAGTTTTACCTAAAAACCCAAACTCAGTCCTGTTACATTTGTATAATGTCATTTGTATAATATACAAATAGGTGAGATATTATTGTATTTGTTGATCACAAAAATTAGTCTCTAAATTTTCAGTGTCAAAATAGATTCTATAGAGAAAATATTTTCTTCAGGTAACAATAGTTTTTTTAAAATGTAATATTCATTTAGTATCTAATCTAATCTAAAACATTTGTAAAACTAAAATAAAAATAGCTTTCATGTAGTGTAAGTAGAATATGTCTAGAAGATATAAATTACACAGGCTAAAAGTTATACTTTGTATATTTATACCAATTATTTTTACCTTACTCAGAAGTGTATACATAGTACTATATACTTACTAGTGTACATAATAATTACCTGAAGAAAAAAAGAATGTCGTTTTAACTTCATGTTTCGTCTATTCAAGTGTTTAAGCTATTGTTAAAAATTGCCCATTGCAAAATGTAGCTATTATTGAATTATTAAAGACATCCAAAATTGCCAGACAGCAAATGGTGTGCCCATCAGAATCGTTTGACAAACCACTCATAATTTACTATTTTAATAAGCAATGACTTTAATGCATTTAAAGTTCAAATCAGCACTGCTACTTAAATCTTTTAGAGATTTTCTTTTTTTATTCAGTGTACTATAAATTAAAAATATCATAGAATTATTTGGCTTTATTTGAATATCTTGTTTCTAAATAAACCAAAGGAAAATCAAATGTACATACTGTCAAACACATTTTAACATGACTCAACATTATAAAATCTGTTTGAGTAATGATTTCAGAAAAATTTGTTTCTTTTTAAAATTTTATTTTATTGTAAAGATGCTAGACAGAAAAGTTACAGTTACATGAGTAAGGTAGTGAGTATATTTCTTATCGAGTATTGTTACCCCCTTCTTTGTTGTTTACCCACTGTCCCTTGTCTCTTAAAGATGAACTACAAATGTAGCCATGTGATGTTATTGTGAAATACAAAGTGTTTGAGAAGAGGGAATACTCAGTCATGAATATTAAACATATCTTGTTTAATGATCATATGTTTTACATATGATCATTTGCAAAGAAAGATAAATCAGTGCAGTTTATTCTACAGCCATCTGTCATTCACTGAAAATAAGATTTTTTAAGTCAATTCAAAAATCACTCATTAAGGACTGCTATATTTTTAAAGAGCTTTGTTTGTGAAAATAAAATATTTGGAGAAAAAATGGGATTTTTCAAAAAGAATATTTAGATAAACAGTGAATTTTTCTTTATGTGACTGTTTAGAATGAGTAAAAGTAACTATCAAGTTACTTCTAAGTTTTAAACTGTTGCAATATGAAAGAGTTATCTGAAAATGTAAACTTATATGTATATCTTTTGTCTTAGATTTTCCAGTGTATTTATAAAATTAAATATTCCTACAAACTGTGAGTTGATCCTTTTCAGAATAATATAATTATATTTGAAAAATCACTAAGTTCTGAGCTTAGTCTCACAAGAAATACAATTATGTGTGATTCTGCTTTAAAAAATTCTGTGTGGGGGGGTGGTCCTGGGGCTTGAATTAAAGGCCTGGGAACTGTCTCTGAGCTTTTGTGTTCAGTTAATATGCTCTAGCACTTGAGCAACAACTTCATTTCTGGCTATTTTGAGATAAGATGCTCTGGGGTTTTCCTGCTCTTGCTGGCTTCGAACCTCAATCGCAGCCTCCTGAGTGGATTACCAGCCCAATCCACTACAACAAGTAATTCTCTTTCATTCACATTCACTTCTTCTTGAAAGAATTGTCAAAAAATATCAGATCATCAACATTAGTCCCCAAATCTTAACAAATTCAAACATTAAGTTTTGGTTTTCAGCTTTACCTCATTTAACTTCTTTGCTGTTGCTTTCCTAATACTTGCAATTTTTATCATTAGAACTCTACACATTACGCCCTCTCATTTATCCTGGACACCATATATTGATAATGTTGACATCTTCAATGTATTATGCTCCTTCCTTTCTCATCAACTTCCTTTTATGGTTCAACCCCAACTAATATCCAATATGGCATAGTCACTTCTACCTATAATTTGTGACCTTCAGTATTATAAATTCTAAATTGGTGTTTTCAAAAATCTGTATCATTCACAATAATAAAATTACTATTTTGTCAGATCTAGGGGAAGAACCCAAAAACATTGTGCAGACATAGTAATCAAGAAACTGTGTGAATGCTACACTGACTGCTCCAATGATGTCTCTCACTGACCAGACAAAACAGTCCTGTGGAAATTAGAGATTGGTTAAAAACATGTCAATCATGTCAACCAGATCCTACTGGAGACTATCTGACAAACAATTTTTCAAACAATTAAAATAAACCACTTCAATTACACATGGTCTGGTTTGGTATATTAAGTCATGAGTATAAACGAAATTTCCCAGAATATTTGAGAGAAAAATGGGAAAAATCTCCCTGTGGCATGCTAAACAGCTCAGAGACCATACATGGATGTTAGAGCAATCACCCTGGAACATTTTGGAACAGCCTTCATTTTCTAGTTAGAATTCTTTGTGGGTGGGCAGGTCAATCAATGCCATTTAAATCCTCACACCTGTGCATCTTCACAGTCTGGATCAATGGCAAATTTAAAAACAAAAGAAAACAAGCTTTCTCTCCAGAAAAACAGAACCCTTGAAATGATGAGTGACAAGTCGTACAAAGGCAAGTGCTGCTTTGGTGTTCTTACCCTTTTCATTTTTAAAAGAGAGATTCATGTTTACTGTAGGCAGGTGCGTGTGTCTTCGAATACTGATGAGTCCTTAGGTGCAGTGTCATTGAATTCGAGAAAGCAGAGCTTGCAAGATGGAGGAAAGCAGTTAATAAAACCGCTGCAGATTGCAACCACCTGCTCTCGGGCTGAATCACTAAGTGCATAAAACCTACTGCCAAGTGCCTAGAACACAGATCGACCACCAACTACCCCTACTCGCACAGAATATTCATGAGTGGAATTGTTCCTAAATTAACCCAAACTTCATTATCAGAATTCTCGTGAGAGTGAGATCAACATGGCGGTCTAATCCTATGGACTGCAGAAGCAACAGCATTGACAAAGCCACTCAGACAACATCTGACCAAGGATATTAATGACTTGTGTGATGAAATATAGACTGAAGAGACTCATAAAGCATCTCAGAAGTTATGGTACGGCTACTCAGGAAGGGTTCTTTTTTTTAATATTTTACATCTATACTTTTACTATGTGAAAAATGGTATTCTACTCTCTAGAAACCACACACCCAAGTACAAGGTAGAAATTATACCAGGTATTAGTGTGCTAGGGTTTCTTGTTAATTTTCCATTATATGCATGTAGTCTTTTTGTGATTTATCTGGAGCATCTAACCTTTCAAAACATTCAGCTAGTTCTCACATATTTGGCTGCATCATAATCACATGGAGGTCATCTTAAAATGCAAATTGTTGGGTTCTACCTGGAGAGATTCTGATTCTGAATTCTAGGAATTTTATTTTTAATAAATTCCCAGGTGAGGAAGCAGTTCATATTTTGAATACAATACTTTTGGAAACCACTAGCTCATATTGTCACTAATTAAGTGTATGCCACTACTAACATTATGATTTTTTTTATCTTCTATATTGGTTTACCATAATTTCCCTCCAATTATTCTAATAATTAGATGTGGCTGCTTAGGCTAATACCAACCACATTATTTTTACTATATTTACTAATCAGAGCAATCATATTGTGCAAATCAAAGAACTTTTAAACAAAAAAAATGCTGAGTTCATTGGCTCACACCTATGGTCCTACCTACTCAGGTGGTGGATATTGAAAGAATAGTGGTTTGAGACCAGACAGAGACAAAAATTAGCTATCTCATATAATGAAAATCTGGGCATAATGATACATGCATATCATCCAAGTTATACATGTAGAAAGCGTAAGAGAATGTGAGAGCCATCTAGAGCTGCTGGAAGAAAAATTCAAGTCTTTATTTCAAAAGTAACCAAAGTATCTGATGCAACAATGAGAAGTACAAGTTGTCATGTCCAAAACGAGCTTTACAACGTTGGTGGGGGGGGAGGGGGGGGAGAAGGGTGTGGGGGGAGGGGGGAAGGAGAAGGATTGGGATGGGGGGGAGGGGGGAGGCTGGGAAGGGAGGGGAAGGGTAAACAAAGGAGGAGGCTGCAATGCTTGGTAAGAAATGTACGCATTATCCTGCCCATGCAATTGTAACCCCTCTGTACAGTATGTTCACAAATAAAATAAAATAAAATTTAAAAAAAGTAACCAAAGTAAAAAGGATATGACCCCAGTATAGTTGAGGTCCTTCCTAGAAATGAGATGGCTCTGATTTCAAACCTCAGAACCACCAATAAATAAATAAATAAATAGATAAATAAATAGGTTCAAACAAAGAAAAAACCCCACAGAAATAAAAATATACAAGTGAAGAAAATGGTATATTAAAACTTCTCTATCTGTTATTCGCTTTGCTAATTATTAAACAAGTATTCTTTGATTTACAGTAAGGTTGTATTACAGTAAACACATGATAATTGGGAAAATTTGATTAAGAAAAAAGTGTATTCAACACATGAAACCTAAAAGCTCAGCCACACAGTGCAACGTTGTTGGATCTTAGTTGTTGATCTCCATGATTGTGTAGTGCTGCCACTGTCTAGTCACATAGCAGTACCTGAGTTCGTATGCTAGCCTGGAAAAGTGATCGAAATTTGAAGTATGTTTTCCACTGAATGCATATTATCATAATGTAAAAAAGAAAGTATTAAGTCAAAGTAAATAGAGTCATCTATAAATCCAACCATATTTTTCTTGTTCTATACCCCTGGCTATTTTTAATCTGGCCCTTGGCACCTTAGAATTATATGTAAACATTTTAGTAAGTGTCAATGTTTTTGTGTGTGCCAGTCCTGGATCTTGAACTGAGGGTCTGGGTGTTGTTCCTTGACCTCTTTTGCTCAGGATTAGTGCTCTAACACTTTAAGCCACAGCTCCACTTCTGGTTTTCTGGTAGTTAATTGGAGATAAGAGTCCCACAGATTGTTCTGCCCATACTGGCTTTGAACTGTGATTCTCAGATCTCAGCTTCCTGAGTAGCTAGGATTACAGGTATAAGCCACTGGCATTTGGCTAAATTCGTTAATGTAATTAAATATCCATATATTTCTTATGAATCTTATGTTTATGTTTGTATCAGAATACAGTTGATATTATATTGAAATTATTGGATAGACATAGCTCACTCTTGATTTTTGTGTTCCCTACTAAGACTGGTTTTTCAATTTCCCATATAATTTATCTTTGAGAAGAACTGCTCTTCTTTCTGTTTCTTTGTAGTATAGAGTGAAGTTATTGATCATGTTTTTTGTTCTTATAAAGTTTTATTAAAACCTATGGACTTGATTAAATTTGAGTTTGATATTATTGAAAGAATGGTTTCCTAGCTTCTGTCAGAAGGCCTGTGTTTTGGTGGCTCTGAGGTAATATCCTCAGCCATTGATAGTTTCTGCTTAAATCATTTAGAATCAGAAAATACATAGTGACAGTCCTCTAATTCTAGGCATCGTTTGCTTGGGGATTAGTGAGAACATTTGTGTGAAGAGAAACATTCATTCATCATGAGTATGGCTCCCTGGAGGAACAGGTTTACACAGGAGAAAGTGAGTGCTTCATTAGTGCAAACTGGAACACTTCAGATGAAAGGGGGTAGTGTTAATAATTAGAGTGAAAGAATAAACATACTAAGTTCTGGATAGCTAGAAAATATGCCCATTGATTTTATAATACATTCATAATTTGCATCAAAAAGCCTTACTTTAAAAAATATGTGTGCACACAAGACATGTAAGGAGTACTACACATTGTATATTAGAGTGTTCTCAGTCCACAGTCCTTGCCCTTGTGGAGATATATTAAGAAGTAGGAATTATTGATTGGAAGACTAATCGGACTTTTAGAGCATCACAGAAACATGACATAATAGGTGGGATGAAGAACTACTGTATTTTATACAGAATTTAGGATCATATACTGGTTCTATTTCCTTCATTATTTATTTTCTTCTTTTCTTCTTCCTTTCTTCCATTCTTTTTGATGATTCTCTTAACTTGAATTCAGAGTCTTACACATGCTATTCAAGCTCTCCACCATTGAATTACATCTCCAAGTTGTTAATGATTGTTTTTTTCTGACAAGTCATATAGCTTCACTTTGAACAGGATTGGAGATGTCTAACTATTAGACAATGATTGTCATAAACTTGCATATAAATAATATAAATAAATTTATATAAGTAAATGCAGTTAAAATCATAATTTGGTCATTGAGAGGCAAATTTAAAATGAAGAAAAACTTTTTAACTTGAAATGCCTCAATTTTAAATTAACTTTGTTTGCATCATTGTCTATTTTTTTTCATTTTTAAATCAGAGATCATTTTCCCATCACACACTTAAATATCAATCAAACTCCTATCTCTTCACTGAAAACATTACATGTGGCTGAATTTCAGTCAGAGTATCTATAAACTGCAAAGTCAGTAGACATACTAGAGAGCAGAAGAATGGTACGATGGGTTTTTATTTCAGCAGAATAACCTTGATAAAACATTTGTCTTATTTGAAACTGGACCTATATACTGTGGAGTTATTACAAGTGTGTTCTATCAAGATGATTTCATCTTCCTGTAAAGTTTTATCAAGAAATGGGTAGATTTGATGCAATTCAATTTCAGAGAAGAGGGAAAGAAGAACAAGATATTGATTGCTGAATAAGTGAAGTCTCAGGAGGAAAAACTATAGTTTCTCGTGGCAGTGACATTCCCCCAGCTGCTACGTTACAACGTGAAAACATGATTCTGGCTTGGGGATCTTTCTCTGCTCAAAGTAAAGTGATATTCAACTTTAGGTGAAGACAGCAATAAATCATTCTACATCAAAAGGTCTACAAGTTAATAGCTAACTAGGGATTGGAGTATTTTCTTTCATTTTATAGTAAGCTCTCTCTAGAGTGTATGTAGTGTAATACAGGGAGGTAACTTGGACCATAGACAAATTGCTTTGTTTTCTGTACACAGACTTCGAAACTCTGCTCAACATTTCCCTTCAAATCTAATTCATAAGCTTGACATTTGTGAATTTAAGAAGCAAAACATTTTAGGCTGTGTGTGTAATCTGAATTAGGAAAGCATGGTGAATGGAGTTTTGCAGTGAGATTCTCAGTATACAGTACAATCATTTTCAGGATGTTTGCTACTTGATTCAAGAGGAAATAAAATATTGTAGGTTTGATTTGAAGAAGCAAAGTAATTTCAACAAGTAAATATATTGCCCATTACAAGAGCCTTAACTTGTTTAGGTGATACAAATCACAAGACTTTAAATGTTTCCTGTAAAAATGCCCATGTGTAATTTAGTGCCTGGAATATTTTAGAAAATTTGGATCTGGGCTGTTTGATTCATGGGGAAAAGAACAAAAATAAGATTATAATTAGGTAATTAATCAAATTAATTATTGCTTTCAATTTCCCATATCCCTCTTTCCTGTTAGACCCAGTCATGGGAAGAACTATAGTAAAATTCCATCAGTATACTTGAAAAGGTGAGAAGCATTATGTACATTTCTTAAAATTTAAATTATCAACCCAGATGTTTTCAGGTAAATGGTTCATACAGATTATATTAAACAATGCCATAAAGTGTTATGGCATTTAAAAATATAAACCTATTTGAAGCAAACTTTTAAACCATCCTACCTAATTTGGCTCCCTAATTTAATTGATAGGCAAGTGTGAAGCTATTCTTGGAGTACAACCTATTAGGAGGTAAAATACTGTTAAAACTATTTTCCTTCAGTGAGAATTTTCATTTAAATGTGTGGCTGTTTGAATATTGTTTCTAATTATTTTTTTTTAATTTTTATTTTTTGTGAACTTACTGTACAGAGGGGTTACAATTACATGGGCAAGATAATGAGTACATTTCTTATCAAGCATTGCAGGTAATTTCTAATTTTATAGAGAAAAGAGCACTGTCAGTTTATCCCAGGGTTCTGTGTTTTGATCATACATTAAATATATAGATAGTCCCCAAGAGTTTATGGTGACTTTCTTACTCCTTTTTTAAGCAATTGAAATGGACTTATGCTTCAGAACCCAAAATATGTAATAGTACAAAAACAAACAAAAAACTCTATTCAACAGAGAGTTGTTTAGTAATCAAGAGACATTGTTTGCAAAGACAGCAATTGCGAAGTGCATTAAAACATAAGACAAGTAGAAAGCTAATTTCAATCGTCTCTCATAATTGAGTTTTACCCACATAATCTTTGACATTGTTTTTGACAAAAGGGAATATTTATTATGCTTTCATTTTTTAAATCTTATTTGTTGTAAAGATGCTGTACAGAGTGGTTACAGTTACATTAGTTGTATATTTTTTAAAAATCTCTCACATTTATAATACTGAGGAAGAATTGGATGATAAATGGGATGGAATAAGCCATTCAGCAAGGCAAGAATTATGTGAAAATCCAAGTCAAACGTATTTAGAATTAATTGAGAGCATGATTAGTGGATGTCTTAGTTATGATGGAGGATTAACTGATATGAATAATAAGTACCTATTGAAAGTTCTGTAATGCCACTTCATGGTTCTGGAATTTACTGTTAAGAGAAAAGAGCAATTAGAGGTAATTAAGAGACAGCATGGTGATGAGAGGCATTATCCTGGCAGCTGTATGAAAACTGTTTTGGAATAGAAAACATTAAAACCTGAGAGAGCATTGATCTCAGATTGCTAAAATCTAGTGAAGTAAATATGTAGTATTATTCCTAGGAATAAAAAAAAATGGGATAAATATGAGAAATACAATTAAAGAAGACTTGAAAATATTAAAAAGAATTGGATTAAGTTAACCCCCAAATATTGAGCTATTACTAGGAAATATACTCCTGCTGAAAACAGTATTGGTACATAGTAAGCTATAAAACCATGTAGTTAATCGTGAGGACTCAGCAGGAAAACCTACTTGATACAACTAGCCACTGAGAAGCCTTGGGCCATTTATACTGTCTTTATGAGGTTTTTTTTCTTAAACACAAAAATGGGAATAATAACTGTGCTTGTCTCTCAGACTTGTGGAGAAGATTAAGATAATCCATGTAAAATGTTGTGCATACAATATCTCAAGAGATGTTAGAAGTTAATTAGATTGCTGTTGTGTCTGGGAGATCATCTCCATCATTAATTAAGAAAAGTAAAATGTGATTGAGCGATATCTATCATAGAAACAATTCTAGCAAGCTCCATGATTTTCATTTGGACAGTTCACAGCTTGAAAAGTGTCATTTTTTAAAAGTGTCAATAAAGTTTTATACGCTGAGATTGCATGCTTGATTATGAAGTGAAACCGAAACAGATAAAGTCAAATTTTCATCCTACTTTACAAAAGAGCTTCAGTCTGCCAGGTCTTAGGCCAGAGGTCTAGAAATGCATGCAGCAATATTGAAGAATTTCTTTCTTAAACATGTCAAGATATTGTTCCCTTCAAATTACCTATAGAGTTGTGAATTCTGCCAGATATTTAGGTTACAGAGTTTCTATGATCTGGTATGTGTTAGAAGTTTATTAAAAATCTCAGTAAAGCTCTGCAGAAAAAATATATTTATTTAAAGCAGAATTATCAAAGTGAATCAGAGAAATCTTCCTTTCTCCTCTACTAGTTTTGTAAGGAATATATATTGTAATGGACAGACCTCATTATATTTATTGGTCAGAATCATTTTCAACTCAGATAGGTTTTCTGAGCAGGTAGAAACAATTGGTTTGTTTAATATTTCCCATGAAGGTAAATGCTTCAGTAATCCTAAATTATACTGACCTGTGGAAGGCAGTTAGCATCATCACCAGGATGTATCTGTGACCCTTGTTACTGTTTTAGTTTCTCTTGCCACACAGAACATGACTTTAATTAAGTGCATTTATAGGTCTTCAAACAGGATCCTCAATGTTACTACCGAATTCATACCAACTTCTCCCAGATTTCTGTTGTGACTGTTTTGTATGTTGTAATTAAATATACAAATGAAATATTGACAAAAGTATGGAAAGTTCAAGACATATATTTCAACAATCATATACTTCTCCTCTGATAGGCAAGGAACACAGCAAACACCACCACAATGTACACATTAGTTTGCTATAGTTCTGGAATAATGATCTATGTAAGTGACCATTTTCTCTAGGAAATGAGGATGGCATCATTTCTCTTCTAAAAAATTTCCCTGGTATCTTCAATAACGACAGTGCCAGCCTTTATTCCTTGTTGCTATGGATCCAAGGATAAATCCAACAGCAGATAGATAAATGAGTAGGCAATGAAAATTCTATCACTCATTCAACTCCAATTCAGCTGATGCAGGGGGGAAATATATATGAGAGAGAAAAATAAAGACAGTAGAGACAAAAGGACTTTGTGTTGCTTACAATAAATAGTCACCTTCAAAATTCTCGAGGTATTATATATGCCACAATTATGCAAATTCTAGATTGGGCTTATTGTTGTATAAAAATACAATAAAATTTTATACATAAAATTTTGCACATTTTTTGAAAAGTGCTAAATTGGGCATGGCTCAAAGGTTGCAGGTCATAAAAATGATAAACTCTTATCTCCAATAAACTACTCAGACAAAGCAAGAAGTAGCGCTGTGGCTCAATGGTATAGCACTAAACCTTGAGCATAAAGAAGCTCAGGGACAGGGCCCAGACCAGAGTTCAAGACCCATGACCAGCAAAAAAAAAATGAAACAGAATGTATAAAAGGGAGACCACATTGAAAAGTCCAAGCTTAATCATTCAATTTAATGGAAGGATATCAAGACATCAATCCTAAGAATTGAAAGGAACTAGGGAAGCAACCTGGTTCTATTAGAATTTGAGCTTAGATAGTACAAGATGCATTTGGATATGAGAGACACAGATTAATTTTGGAAGCAGTTGACAATAATAGCTATATCTTTAATAGATGGTATCTTTGTCATTCTGAATATCACATTGCAAAGTAATAATATGGATGGAGTTTGCAGAAATGATGACTGATGACTGACTGTTCCTTATAGATCAGGTAACCTGACAATCTTCAGTACAATACATCTTTCTTTTATTGTTATCTTCAAATAGTTGTACAAAATGTCCATTTAACATGTCAATTTATGTGTACAATGTATTTTGGTCTGAGTTTCTGTTTCCGAATTCTCCCCCATTCTATCTATCCAATCCCCATCTATCTACTCAAGTTTCCTAGTTCAGTTTTCTAGTATGTACACAGTAAGTCTTTGAAGGCTTCAAATAAATCAATTTCAATCACAGTAGAAAAAGTTCTAAGAAACCACATTTCAAAGGCTGTACTAAGAATTTTTCCCTACCATTTAAATACCATGGCACAAATGAATTATTTCTTAGCAAGAGTGTAATGATTAGATTTGTAAAGATCACTCTATTGAAGGGGATAGATTGGAATGAGGAAAGGCTGAAGTATACAACCTAAATTAGAAATGTTTTACAGGCTTTATTTAGTCAATTTAAAGTAATGAAAATGAACAATGCTTATATAAAACTAAAACACCTTGAGTAGGTTCATAGACAAGCCTAGAAAAATCAGTTTAACAAAGTCTTATCAGATAGAAAATATTGACTGAAAGTACTCAAAAACCTCAAGGCTGGGAAGGTGGCTTAGTGGTAGAGCGCTTGCCTTGCATGCCTGAGACCCTGGGTTCGATTCCTCAGCACCACATAAGCAAAAAGAAAAAAGCCAGAAGTGGCGCTGTGGCTCAAGTGGTAGAGCACTTGCCTTGAGCTGAAGAGCTGAGGGACGCGCCCAGGCCCAGAGTTCAGGCCCCAGGACCGGACCCAAAATAAATAAATAAATAAATAAATAAACAAACCTCAATCTAACATATAGTAGGAATTTATTTGTTCATCAAATAGGTCCAGAGGTAGGGTAACCTGGTGAATTATACTGACAGAATATTTTTTACTTGCCTATAACTCTTTTGGCTCAGCTCTTATTATTATTAATCTTGTAGTAAAAGCAAGATGATTAAGGCAGCTCTAGAAATTATATCTGGATCTAGAAAATTAAAAACGGATTATCTTACCTTTCTGCATCCAGGAAAACTTTATCCTAGATGTCTCTGATATTATCTTCCTTAGATTTTTTCCTCAAGTCTTTTGGCCAAGAAGTGAGTTATTTATGTACATGTGCACCCATACATGTCACAAAAATATTTTTAAAAGAATGCAAATGTAATTTTTGGCTTTAACTATGTTCATACTTGTTAAGGCTTTGATAATAGAAAAAACATGGGGTTCTAATTAACATGGAAGAAAAAAATATATCAAGCAGAAACCAACCATGTTAACAGTCCACTATCATGGAAAGTCATTTAGTCTGACAACAGTGCCACACTGAAAAAAAATGCTTGAGAGGGTTTTTTTTAAGAAAGGACACTCCCCAGTACTAGTTTCTGATGCCCAGAAAATTTATTCTCTTTTGTACATTTTTATTGTAAAAATGCTGTACAGAGGGGTTACACTTACATGAGCAAGGTAATGACTACATTTTCTATTGAGCATTGTTGCCTCCTCCTTTGTTTTCCCCTACCATCCCTTCCTTCACACTTCCACAACTACTCCCCCTCAACCACCGAAGTTGTAAAGTTCTTTTTCAACATGGTGTTCTGTACATCTTATTGTTACAATAGGTCAACCTGTATCTTTATTTAAGCATTTTGTTTTTCCCCTTCCTCTCCCTGAATTAGAGAAGAATATATATATATATATATATATATATATATATATATATAAGTATATATATATATATATATAAGTATATATATATATAAGATGCAGGGCACCAGAATCAAATACAGTAAAAAAAAAAAAAACAGGAAGAGGAACATACAAAGAGACAAAAAAATCACATGATACATTATAAATACATTAGAAACAATAGCAAGAAAGAAAAAAGGTATTTGTGTCCCTATCTTGGGGTTCATTTCCTTAACATCATCTTCTATGGTCATATGTGCATAGCTTTTGGACTTTTCTGCTTGTCCTACACATGTACTAGATATTGCAAATAAGGGAAACCATAGGACCTCTGATTTTTTGGGCCTGGCTTACTTCACTTAATATAATTTTTCCAGGTCAGAAAACTTATTCTTAATGGTCTCTCATTCTATTTCTCCTCTATATATCTCTTTCAGAATACTTAGGAAACAAACTTTGTCTCTCCTCCATGTCTGATATTTCTATTCTTATTTTAATTTTGTTAATTTTTTCTTCTAACACAGAAATGTTAATAGGGAATAAAAAGTTTTCCATTCAAATATAGTCATTTTAACAAATAATTTGAGTATTAGTTTCTTCCTCAGTACTTACTGTGTAATAAATTAGTAAATATAATACAAACTCAAGGAAGCTTAACATTTTATCAGAACTTTATTGTGATGTCCAAATGAGGCTATTTAATTCAATTTCATCTGAAAATGAAGTTGACAATGAGCCCTGCAGTGTTTTTAAAAGTTATTACATGAGGATTTTTCTTCACCTTCCTAATAATCATCTTTACTCCCAGCCTGCTGCATTCTAAACATCTTATCACAAGAGAGGAGTAAATGTTCTTGAAAATAAGACTTAGTACAATTTCAAGCAAATAATAAACTGATATTTAGAACTCTGGTAATTTAAGTTAGTATTTGGAAGGTTATTTTCAGTATTTATAACAACTATATTCTCGCTGAATATTTAAAATGCACTATATAAATAGGTGCCTTCCCGGCATTTCAGTTTTTACCTTAGAATTAGTAAACAAAAACAACATAGGGTATTCCATTGACATGACACAATAATATCTGAATATGACTTACAGGTAAATGTAAGGAATGTTACGAATAAACAACATTAAATTGAACAAATGGCATAAAAATCATAATTTTAAGCCAGGTACTGGTGGCTCATGCCTGTAATTCTAGCTACTTAAAAGGCTGTGATATAGATATGAGGGTTATAGTTTGAAGCCACCCCATAGAAAACGTCCCTGTGAGACTTTTATCTCTAATTAACTACTCAAAAACTGGAAATGGAACTTGGCTCAAAGTGGTAGAATAATATCCTTGAGCAAAAGTAGAAAGGGACAGTGCCCAGTTCAAGCTCTATGACTGCCAAACAACAACAACCAAAAAACCCACATATTTTTGAGAATTACAAGAGAAGTTATAAAGGGAGATAGAAAAGAAAAAGAAGGTGAAAAGAAGAAGACAATAAGGAAGGAAAATTATATTTAGTTCACCTACCATGTCTAAATTCAAGCTTCCTCAAAATAATTAGGTTTCATTAGGTTATAACTTACAAATATTGTTGGCAGATAATATAAATTTATTGTATTCCTAGAATAAATTTTTAAAAACAAGAGGAGTTTTGTATTATTAACACTGACAAAAAATATAATTGGCTCCTAATACAAATGATTCATTCCAGAAACATTATTATAATAACCAGTGGAAGGTCCAGATAGTAAATGAGTGAATCTGATATACCCAGAAAAACCAGAAAGGGGGAAAGAAAGTGGAAATGCTGACTCTTCTCTTGTACCCATTTCCTGGTTATTGTCAAATATAATTATAAGTCAAGAAAATGGCTACAAAGAATAAATATTCTGGGGCTGGGAAGGTGGCTCAGTGGTAGAGTACTTGCCTTGCATGAATGAGGCCCTGGGTTCAATTCCTCAGTACTACATAAGCAAAAAGAAAAAATCCAGAAGTGTTGCTGTGGCTCAAGTGGTAGAGCGCTAGCCTTGAGCTGAAGAGCTGAGAGACAGCGCCCAGGCCCTGAGTTCAAGCCCCATGACCAGACCCTCCCCCCCCAAAAGAATAAATATTCTGATAAACCAAAACACAAGCCCACAATTTTACCCCATTATCTATCATTTTCAGTAAATTATTCATGTTAGTTCTTTCACCTTTCTTCTTAGTAATGTATTCCCATACTTTCAATTGTCATTATTCCATTTCTACCTCATAGCAGATACACAATTTGGCATGCACTGATTTGCCTACTGTGACAAAATATATTTTATTATTTTACGTGATGATGAATAAAAATATGAAACACATGAAATGTCAGTTGCTTCATTGATATTCTCTGCTTTGAAGTCAAAGACCTGAAGCCAGAAAAATAAAACCTAAGACAATGACAGCACTGCCTATAAGAAGGAAGGTAAGATGGGGAAGAATGGGGTTGTAGTGGAGCCAATGAAGTAGGGATGTCTGCAGTGTTCCTTCAGTCTATTCTCCTCTCCACACTATGATAAAATTTCAAGGAATGTTGTGAAATGAACCTGAATATGGGAAAGGCCGCGTTGACTTATGGCTGAGAAAATGAAATGGAAATTGTACAAAGAAAGGAAAAAAGAAGACCAACTGGTGCATAAAGGTCACACCATTAATTTCTCATACTATTGAAACTCCAAGTTTAATTGAGATTAAAAAAATTCTACCCATATATTTGAATGTTAATCTATATATTCAAATGTTATTATGAAGAATATACCTGATATTTTTGACACACTCTGAAGTACATAGAAACAAGTGCGATATAGATATTTAATTCAAGGAATTTTTCACTCTAATAAGAGATAAATAAAAAAGCATAATTGAAGACAATATAACATGGTACAATAATAACTGGTATAAATACAGTATATTTAGGGCAGCACTGAGGCTTGAACACAGAGCACCATATTTGCAAGGAAGATACTTTACCACTTGAGCCATTACCCTCAATCACTTTGTGATTTCTGTCTTTTTGGTAAGGTCTCATGCTTTTTGCTCAGAGTTGGCCTCCATCCATGATCCCCCTATCTAAGCTGACCATGTAACTGCATTCTAGATGTAAACCATCATGTCCAGGTTTTGTGATGAAATGATCTCTCATTATTGTTTAGCCAGGCTGACTTTTGAGGTGCAATCATTCTGATCTTTGCCATATTGGTGTAGCTAAAATTACAGGCATTGACCAGGAGACAAAAAATGTTACTCATAGAAGTGACATTTGCAGTAGACTGTGAGGGACAACACTTTCAACTAGTGATGCTAGAGACAACAATGCCATGCTTACTAGTGTAATGTTTACTAATCCCAGTTGTTACTCATGTCAGCTAATTGGACTAATGTTAATGACAATGTCTACATATGCTCCTGGGCAAATTGACCTTTTTAGCTATGGTTTCCTTAATTGTAAATTATGAGGATTAGATAAACTCATCTTCAAATTGTTTCTACCACAATAAATATATAAAAGAATGGAGTATAGGTTAGGTCTCCAAGCACACTATACTTGCCAGCATTTACTGAAATGGCTAACTTCTGGTTACCATAGCAGCAACCACTCTCCTCTATGCTCCACCTCAGTATATCATAGGCTAGATGTTTGTATAGAAGTTCTTAGATCCAAGGCCCTACTTTCCCACTGTGCCATTTAGTATATGGTTGTTTCATCCTTATTCTACATACTTCAGTCTGAAATCTCAACCAAACCATTAACTGTAGACACAGAAACTAGGTCGTGGCTGAGATATTCCAGTAAGAGCAACAATTGAAGACAGTGGTCAATTTTCTCATTCTGAGTATCTGGAAAAACTGCAAGTTATCATCTAACCACAAGGCTAAATACATCAAGAAATACAGAAACAAAGAACTCCAAAAAAAAACCCAAACCTCCAATAGGGCCAGAAGTGTATTGATAATTTGACTAAAATCTACCCTGTCCTTAGAATTTTTCATTTGTAAATTAGTACCTTCCCTTCATTAAAAAAAATAGTCAAGTTTGAGTTTTTGTGTCAAATACCCACTTTCCCAACTACTAGGTCATTGTTAAACTACTTTTTAAAATTAAAAGTCTTTTCCTAAACCAATTTCCCAATTAAGTGCCAAACCATAAGCTCAAACATACACATTCTTAATTTAGAGGGTTTATGAAAACTTCCTTGACAAAATGTCTTCAAAAATGGTTATGACTTCCTTTTCCTGAAGTCAAAAACCATCACCACAATCTTGAGATCCTTTGCCAAAGAGAATACTTTGAGTGCATGACAAGAAGAAAACACACTTTATTTCTTGATCACTCTGAAAGATTTTAGTCCACAATGCTTTTGAAGAAATGTCTCTTTTTTTAAAAAAAATTCTGGATTCCCTGATCACTTTGAAATATTTTAGTGGAGGATATTTTGGGCAATATTCTTTCTTTAATCCTTTGAAACTTGAGCTTCAGTTTTGTCAGGGAGTGTAAGTTTTTGTTTTTTTTTTTTGTCAGTTGTGGGGCTTGAATTCAGGGCCTGGGTGCTGTCTGTGAGCCTCTTTGTGCTCAGGCTAGCACTCCACTTGAGCCACAGCACTTGATTTTTGAGTGGTTAATTGCAGCTAAGAGTTTTACAGAGTCTTTTCTGACAAGGATGGCTTCAAAGTGTGATCCTCAGATAGGATCAGAGGTGTGAGCCACTGGTGCCCAGCTGAGTATAAGGATTGTTTTTGTCAGTCGTGGAGCTTGAACTCTGGGCCTAGGCACTGTCCCTCAGCTCATCAGCTCAAGGTAAGCACTCTACCACTTGAGCCACAGCACCACTTCCAGTTTTGTAGTGGTTTATTGGAGATAAGTGTCTCTGAGACTTTCCTGCCCACCTGGCTTTGAACTGTGATCCTCAGATATCAGCCTCCTGAGTAGGAAGGATTACAGGCATGAGACACCGGCTCCCAATGAGTATAAGGATTTTTAAGATGCAAAATGAAAAAGAGGTAATCTTTGCAGGCATTTTTCTCACACTGCTCTTTTGCACACAGGACATGTAAATCTCAACAGTTTGCTTGGGATGTTCCCTGTTAGAGCGGGGTCAGCAGGTACATGCTATCAACCTGACTGGCCTTTGCTTCATTACAGTCAGAGAGCACCTGACTCAGCTACCAAATCTCATAACTGTGATCTCGGCCGTCCAGGCATTCACAAACTTGGCCAACTACCTGTTTTCCATTTTCACTTTTCAACTATCAAAACCTATTTTAAAGATTAAGAAGAAGAATGGTATTGTATCATTTGGAAAGAAATGAAAAGACTTGGGAAAATATATGTTAAGTGAAGTAAGTCAGGATAAGAGGGACAAAGGATCCACATGTCCCATTATATATAGAAGCTACATTTAGCTTATAAGCATATAAATAACTATGTCGGTGGGATGAAAGTATATTCAAATATATTAAATGAAATACAATAGATTCAAGGGAGAAGTCAAGTAGTGTAACTCCTTAGAAAGTCAAGGTCAAAGTTTAGCCAAATAAAACACCAAGAAGCCAGGCGCTGGTGGCTCACACCTGTAATCCTAGCTACTCAGGAGGCTGAGATCTGAGGATCGTGGTTCAAGCCAGCCCAGGCAGGAAAGTGAGACTCTTATCTCCAATAAACCACTAGAAAACAAGAAGTGGCATTGTGGCTCAAGTGGTAGAGTGCTCGGCTTGAGCTGAAGAGCGCAGGAACAGTGCCCAGGCCCAGAGTTCAAGCCCCACAACCAACCAAAACAAAACAAAACACCAAGAATTAGTACTCTAAAGAGGTCAGATGGGGTCAAGGAGAAAGAAGTGGGCAAATGAAGAGTAGAAGAAGGGGAGAATTCAGTCTAGGATACGATGTATATCCTACAAGATTTAGAAGAGTGAGAGAAAGGGGTAGGTGGGAAGGGATTGGTGAGAACGTTGAAAGGGGTGACGTTGATCAAGATATATTGTATTCATAAACTGCTTTGCTCAATGGACTCCTTTGTACAGCTAATTAAAGGTACTTGGTCAATGAAGGTTCACATGCAGAGATCCCACCTCCTGTCCCAGGGTAACTCTTGCTGCCAGTATCCTCACTCAGTGAATAGAACAATCAAATATATCATTGCTATCTATTAATTTTAAATGTTTTGCTACAAAAATAATGAAAATATGAATGCAATACCTAAGACTTGAAAAGACCACTAAAAATCATTCAATTGAAAATTTTCCTTTGTTAACAATGGTGCCTGACTCTCCTTGCTTGACTTTCTTGAGGAAGAAAGAAATCTCCATTCTCTGATACAGGTCACCTCATATTTGCAGCGCCAGTTAGGTGTCTTGAAATCCTGACCGCTAATCTAATTCTTAGCAATAATCTTCATGTTTTTCTTTAATAGCAATACTTTTGTTAATCAAAAAAAAGAGAGTTAAAAATCTT
The DNA here is from genome assembly GCF_000151885.1 of Dipodomys ordii. Taxonomy (NCBI): domain Eukaryota; kingdom Metazoa; phylum Chordata; class Mammalia; order Rodentia; family Heteromyidae; genus Dipodomys; species Dipodomys ordii. Next base: position 18,483,505 of record NW_012267220.1, read on the forward strand.
TAAAGAAAAATATACCCTACTAAAATTATATTTCATTGACACATGCACAGCAATTTTCAATTATACAAGGGTAACTTATTTTATAATAACTTCCACTGAAATATGATTGTAAGTGAAATTTCACTATTCTTGTCCAATATGTTTTCAGTGACTCCAGTTTTCCCATTACAGATAGGCTATGTTTCACTGGAGAGTTTTTAATTACATATTATATGTCAGCACATGAAAATTTTAAATTGTTTGTTTTGAGTTCTCAGACAACCATACAGCCCTTTCCTTGAGACTAGAAGCAATTAATAGAGTTTACAAGCTGTGTGCATGGAGTGTATGAATGCATTCAAGTTGTAAGATATGGAAGTAACTACAGAGCTTCTAGAAGTTATTTATGTGTTTGTTTGATTTATAATAAATATGTGGGCACTTAGAATGAGAGAAAAGTCTTTGGCAGCCTAATTTTCTTTATACAGGCTAATAATTAATGGTATGTAGTTAATTATTTAATTTAGTTAGGACTATAGTCATGTCAGATGAAATATAAGACTTGGTTGCTCCATTTACTATAAAACAGGAGGAACCTGAATTATATTGATGTCTTCATTCCCAGGTAGACAGGTTCAAATTCTAGTTCTATGTATTCATTGATATGTTTCTTTATATGCAAAAAGATAATAATAGTGTCTAATTCTTGAAATGTTTTGAGAATAAGTAGCGTAAGTAAATATTAACAGATTTTAAGTATGAGGTACTTAAGAATGAGATAATTTTGAGTTAAAGGACTTTGTGCAAACCATTCAAAGTCTTATCTGCTTTCATCTGTACTTATAGAAACAGATCCACTTTTGCTTTTCTCAAAATGTCTGTTATCAAAACACAGCTATCTACATCACACGCTCCAGAAATCAAGTAGGCTTTAAGCCATCAAATTACCTGGAAGCAAAACTAAATGAGAATTGACAGTTTATTCAATGTCACAGGTTAGCATGGCCTCACTTCCTTATACTTTCCACTAATTTTTACATTTTCTACCAGGAAAAAGCTTCCACGAACAGACACAACTAAAACCAGATTTAATGTCAGACCAAGATAAGGATTAATTTACCATTTACTGTTACTTTCATTGGTGAAAACAATGTGAGGTAATTAAACTACAAAGGAAACAAGAATGTTAGTGGCTAGGTTCCTTTTGTCATTTGCATATTAAATAACTTTTAACTTTTTAAATATTGTGTTACAATTTATCTCCTATTACTTGAAGAATTTTTCTATATAGATCACTATGGTATGTGAAGGAGCCAATTTGTAGAAATGTTTTCTGCTTCAAAAAGGTCCCTATATGCTTAAAACTAGTTACTAAAGAAGAGAACAAATTGGATGTAGTTTCCCTAGAGCTTGTTTACTCATTGTTAGTTTCTCCCTGCCCTTTATGTATGTTTCGGCTTTAATCTATCTTTTCTAGTGATTAAGCATACTGTGAACTGCAAAGTAGAACATATTGCATGCTCAGAAAATGTAGAATTAAAAAGTACCATGAGAGACTTTGAGTATAGAAACTGTTTGGACAAGGTCATGCCATGGTGAGATCCAAAGTAACACATAAGAAAAACACTTACACCAAAGGAAGTTATTCATCAATCAGGAGAAATCAAGTGGGCGTGAAAAGGATGGATGCTATGAATTCTATGTTCTCACACACAGGGTTTTTTATTACCTGTGTAATTGCTCTACCATAAAGGATATGCATTCGAGCAAATGTTCTAAATCATTACAAAAACCCATACGATGAGAGCTTTTTGTAAGAGTTCTGTCCTTAAAGGTTTCCCACATTCTTGGAGAAAGCTCCTAACTTACACAATCCTCATTCTAGGAACTGATTCTTTAGGAGCCAACACTCCAAACCAGGACTATTGTAAATGGTTCCCCATCATTTCTCACTATTTTATTATAATACATGAGGGTCTGATAAGGGTAAAGCTATGAACAAGAGGACCTCAAACCAAGTGACAAGAGGGAGAATCAAAGAGCAGGCTACAATGCTGCTGCTCGAGGCATGTCACTCCAAAGACCTCGCTTGCAGAGCACTTTTTCTTTTTCTGTATGTGCAGGTCCTGAGGCATAAACTCAAGGGCCTTCGTGCTGATAGGAGCTATCTTCCCTCTTCTTATTGCTTTTATATACCAGGCATAATGTATTAAAATAATTATTGACACTTAAGTATATCACAGGCTAGTAGCATCTGAAAATAATGCAGGTATGTTTTTAAATAAACAAAATAAATCAGACATCACATGTGATCATTACAAATAAATGTCAAGCATGCCATGCTAAAGATGTTATCCATGATAAAGAGATTACAGTTTTAGTTAATTTTCTTTCTTTTTTATTCTTTTCTTTTGCTAACTTCTTAGGTTTGAACTTAGAATGTCACACTTGCCAGGTAGGCTTGAGCCATTCCACGAGCCCTTCTGGTGTTCTTTACCAAATAGCATCTCATTTTATATTCTATCCAGTCTGGATATAGTCTTCCTATTTGTGCTTTCCTTTGTTGCTGGGATAATGGATATGTGTGCTATGGCTCTCAGTTCTCACGCTTCCTCTATATGACTCATAGGTACAAGCTACCTTGTGAGTATTTTTCTGCCTTGGGTGACCTCAACTTAAATTTCCAAATTCATCTTTTAAATAGCAAGGATTACAATCTTGTACTACTGTGTCCAGGTCTAACGATGTTATTTTTATGTTACCATTTTCTCAAAAAGAGTAAACATAATATTCTTATTCATAAAATCATCAACAGAAGGAAAAGAAGAACGTGGAATTTCAGATTTCATAAAGGGTAAAAGACCTGTTTCTCCTGTTTTTCCATTGTAGAGATGCCTAATTAAAAATGGAAGTTTTCAGGAGCCATCCTCAATCTAATGTGGAACTAATGCCTAATCAGGAACAAACCAGGAACAAAGTACTTGAATGGTATGTCAGCAGTGTTGGCACATTCAAATGTGTTTAATCTTTTACAGCATTAGGATAAGAAATGTACTCATTACCTTGCTCCTGTAACTGTAACCCTGTATAGTATTTTCACAAGAAAAAACTTAATTTAAAAAATAAATAAAATATATAATTTAAAAAATGAATTATGGAATTTTTCTGGCTCTTGCTCCACTGTCTTTGCAGCCAAACTGAATTGAAACCTACCATCCCTGTAATGTTCCTAACTTCATAGTAATAATAACAATGGCCACTGGCAGGACAACTTTGACCTGGGCTAACAGCTGCTGTGACCTGAATACTAGTTCTGGGCTAATGGACATTGATTGATTCCATGTGTGCCAGCTGAGTCAGAAGCAACTTTTAACAAGCAATAAAGGAAAAATCCACTTCTTCAATGAGTAGATTAGGATAGTTGGGAATGAGAAGATGAAGAAGAACAACTTTTGCAAGGTTGGGTCTGAGATACAGTTGGGGGAGATTTTGTGGCTATTGCACCTTCACACTTATTCTGATCCAAACAAGTATTCAGAGAAAATAAGTAGTGATCTGAAGTGCAACGCTTGTCCTCATGAGGGCCAATCGAACATTTTTCCTGATAATTCCCCTCAAATGATTGAGAATAACTTCATTAATGTTTTAAATGATGAGCCTCGCCTTAATTATGACACACAGTAAATGGAGTTTAAAATTAAAATGTTACAACTAAAAGACTGAAACTACAGATAAACATAAAACTTTTACTCTGTGTCCTTTCTCATTTTCATAACTAAACATCTCATTTTAAAACATGGACATGAACCAAACCAGTGTTTCTGAGATTGGTTAAATGGCCTGAATTTGAGATTTTACAAATATTTGGCACAATATTGAAAAAAAAATGTACGCACAATTGAGATGGTACACTTTTTCCACATTTTATTAGCATCAATTAGTTGTAGAAAGGCGTTTTATTTTGACACATTCATATATGCATACAATGCATTTGGTCAGATTCATACCTACTGCCAGTATCCCTCAATCCTCTTCCCCACTTCACAAACTGATTTCAACAGATTTCATTGTTCTATTTCCATACACCTGTTTATTTTGAAACACCTTTACTCTAAATTTTTGATAAGTAACCTTCCTTCAAAGTCTCATTTGAACTGATCATTTAATTTATCTATTTTCTTTGGGACCAAAGTGAATTAAGAGTTGAGGCGATGTTTTGTTTTGTTTTTGATGAGAATACAAATAGAAGAGTATAAAATTTTGAAGTGTGCACAAAAAGGCATTAATTTAAAGGGAAAAGCTTAATGTATATAACTTAATATCGTCTCTACTGGTGTGAAGCTCTTCCGTAATTATATAGTGCACGAGAGAGCTATAAAAGCAGTAGAGCTGAAACTTTCTAAGCTATACATCTTTTGAGATAATGTTTTAGCTTCTATATTGTTCAAAAAATATTATCTTTAGGTATTACTCTTAATGAAGTTGTATTATTTTAATAGGTAACGCATTGGTTGCTAGTATGCAAAAAATATATAATTATATCAACTTTAAAGATTTACCAATACTATAAATATTGTTCTGAGACTAGTCTACTTGAAATGGATGGTATTCTAAATATTCTACTTGAGATGGAAGAGGAATAGAGTAACAGACTATAGAACCTGAGGAAATAATTGTTAAGGAACTAACATCTAACGAATTTATAAGATTATCTCTTTGTTGCTTTGTATGTCCCTCCCCCACAGTATAACCCCTGCTTTCACTATATTTGATGTCAGTATAACTTGTGGAGGAGATGGGGAAAAACCAGTTGTTTAAGGATACAGGTAGACCTGTTGCAACAATGAGAAGTACAAGTTGTCATGTCCAAAACGAGCTTTACAACGTCAGTGCGGGGGGGGGGGGGGGGGGGGGAGAAAGGGGGGAAGGAGAAGGATTGGGATTGGGGGGGAGGGGGGAGGCTGGGAAGGGATGTGAAGGGTAACAAAGGAGGAGGCTGCAATGCTTGGTAAGAAATGTACGGTAACTCCTCTGTACAGTATGTTCACAAATAAAATAAAATTTTAAAAAAACGTATGAGTATTATTAAATGTGCTACTAGATAATGAGTTTTATTTTTCATTTTTTGGTGGTCTTGGGGCTTAAACTCAGGATGTGTGTTCAAGGTTAGTACTCAACCACTTGAGTCACAACTCGACTTCCAGTTTTGTTTTCTGTTTTCGCTTTTGTTTTTGTTTTTCTTTTTTGTGGGGGCACTTAATTTTAGATAAGAGTCTCATAGACATTCCTACAGGGTTGGCTTCTAACCAGGAACTTCAGATCTCAGTCTCCTAAATAGCTAGGATTAAAGGTGTGAGCTCTGAGTGCCTGGCAATAGTGAGTAATTTTGGTCCACATTAAAGAGTATGTAGTTAGAAAAAATGAAACTACATACAAGAAACTCAAGGAAATAGGATGAAGCATCTCTAGTCATGTATGGGTCATATGGATTCTTCTCATAATTGTGCTCAATTTTTGTTTTATGCATCATTCTTAAAATTTCAAGTAAATAAAGAAAGGAGTTAACTACAAAACAACACATACACACACATCAGAAAAGAAAATGAAGTAAAATATAAATCTATTATTTTGTGTCTAAAGTTGCAGTATAAGAGGAATTCTGAAAATGAGTAAACTTTAGAGTCTATTTTGTACAGCATTCAGCATAGGAATCATAATTTTGTGATTATCAGGGCTGAGATGATATAATACCATTCAAAACAGTCATCTTTTTATTTATGTTACCATAGAAAGACAAGGCTTTTCTGGTCAATCTTCTTATCAACATTAGTTTTAAGAAGTAGAAATTCTGAGTAACTATTTAACTTCTGAGAGACAGAATGTTGTAAATCAACCCTGTAAGCCTGACCTACCAAACCTAGGTCAAGGTATTTTCCTTGGCTTCCCTGTTTTAGAACTGTGACCTGAGAATTAATGCAATGCTGGTAGAGACAACTGACTCATCTTTAACAAGCATTTAACTGTAAAAAGACTCATATTTGGTACTGGATCTTTATGCAAACTGAATCAAAGAGAAAATTATTTTAAAATAGCATACATGTGAGTTAGCCATTTCTTGCTTCTTTTATTAAATACCTCCTAATATGATACAAAATAGTAAGGATTGCTCTTTAAAATATTGTTGACACAAAGGTGGTGTACAAAGGTGTTACAGTTACATAAGTTAGGTAAGTAGAATATTTTCTTTTTGGACAGTGTCACCCCTTTCTTCTCTCTCTCTCTCTCAGTTTTTCCCTCCCATTCTCACCCACAAGAGTTCATTTTCAATATAGTGTCTAGTGAGTACCAATGCTGCTTTTGTTCACCCTTTTTCCTGTCATGTCTGTGCCTCCCTTACCTCTCAAAGAGAGATAAATGAAGAAACAACGAGTTGGGGAGGTGGGGAGGGAAGGGATGGTAGGGGAAAACCAAAGGAGGGTGTAGCAATACTCAATAGGAAATGGACTTATTACCTTGCTCATGTAACAGTAACTCCTCTGTACAGTATCTTTACAATAAATATATATATATAGGAACAAAGACGTTTTACCTAGGGTCTATAGGAATACCTAATATTTAATATTCCACCACCTACCTCTTTTCCTATTATGCACCCTGTTTTCTGTGATCTTTTCTTTTCACAAGCCAAGCAAGCTTCTCTTTTGGATGCTTTACACTTGTATTCCTGCTGCATCCTGCCAATCTCCCTCACCCAGGCAAAGCTTTCTTTCAACATTTTCTTCTGGTCTTTGATTAAGCATTATTTTATCCTTCCCTGTCTAGTCTACCTAGACAAACACCCTGCTAGCTAGGCTCTTCTATCAAATTTGTTCTTTACTCACTCACTACTTGATCATGTATTTTAGATCAACTTGTTTTTATGTGCCCCACTGGCATGTAAGAATTGTGAAGGCAGTGATTTTTATCTCTTTTTTTTCTATTGACTAGCTACTAAGGATTGAACCCAAAGCCTCACACCTAGCAACCATGCCTTCCAAGGCACTTTTCTGGAACGCACATAATTTTATACTTCTTTATGGCTGAATAATAGTCCATTGTGTGTATACCCATGTTTTGGTTTTCCACTCATGAGTTGAAGGACACATTGCCTGATTCCATTTCTAGGCTATTGTAGTTTGGGTTTTGAAACAAGATCTTACTATGTTTGCTGAACTGGCCTGGAACTCATTATTTGGCTGCCTCTACCTCCCCAGTAGCTAGAATTATTGGAATGCACCAACATGCCCAGCTTTGTCTATCTTGTTCATAACTACATCCTCAGCTCTGAGATGTATATTTGGTACATAAGTGCTCAATAAATATTTAAATATTTGAATAAAAATGAACAAACATGCCAAAAGGAAAAAGAAAACAAAGACAACACAGAAAAAAAACTTTTGTTTGCATTTCCTGGAGTTCATTTCAATAAATATTATTTTACCCAATCAGTTGCATATAGGCATTTTACCTAGGTGTTCCTCCTGTAGTCTCACGGTGTGTGAATGCCTACAGTCAATGATTGCTTTTAAACAAAATTCTTTGTACTGTCCATTTGACCTTTTCTTCTGCTAGTCTAACCTGGACTTATTCTGACAGTTTTCTGATAAATTGTAAATAGAAATGGCTTCATTTACTTGGCTGTTTATCTGTGATGTCTCCAGTTTAGGACACCTTAATCTTTCTTATCATTCACATTCCCACTGTCCTAGGAAATCAACAGTCTTGTGTGCAGGAGCTGGAGAAGCAACTCACCTCTTCTCTGTACCAGCAACACTGAATTGCATGGTATCGAAATGATTTTATCCATTGGTAACATAATGCATCCTCAGTCTTTCCCAGGGCTGCTGCTGTTGCAGTTCCCATGATGCCTGGTACCTCAGATCAATACTTGACTAAGAAAGTCTACAAGATCAAAGGCATAGGAACCAGAATCAGAGGTCATAAGTTCTAGCAGTAGTTATACCCTTATTTTTAGGTACTATTCTTAATGGAAATCTCTCTCTTCTTAAAAAGAAATAGTTCACGGATCTGTATTGACTTCTACATAAAACAATGTCAGCCAAATGTATCAGAAACATAATAGGAAAACAAACCCTTAAATGTTTTCCATATACTATAACATATGAGAAAATAAATGTTTATTTGAAAGCTCGAATGGAAAGGTTACAACGAAATACATTTATATACAACATGAATCTCACAAATCAGTTCTGTGAAAACCTAAGAGAACTGAAAATTTTCCTTATCTAACTTTCTCTGGCTTACATGGTTTCTATTTGATAGCAGAAATACTTCCTAAATCTAAGAACTTGTTTTCATAAGGGAAAAAAAATCAAACCAACTGTATTGTCCATCATATGATAGAGGAAAACATCTTATCTTTCAGAAAACAGGAAATAGCATGAATCCTGTTTAATTTGGAAGGAAAGAAATAGAAACAGTAACAAGATTGCCAGAGAAAAAGAAATATTAAGTAGAAGAGAACCTCTTAACAGTAGCTAAAAGGAAAATTAATGGCAGCTGTGGTTGGCAGGCCTCTGAACAACTTCTGCTGTTCTGTCCTTAAATTTCAAACAAAGGAGATGTGGGGCCATTGGGAAATTGCTGCTCATGAACCTTCAGTGGCTTCCTTTCGGCCAATAAATCAAAATCCTCCTTGTGGAAACACAAGAGCTCCGCTGCGGCTCCCACTGGAAGGCTGTGTGCTGATGTGTCACAACTTGCCAGCAGCAATCTCATCTCCCTCCCGTCTCACATCTCCATTCTGGTCCGATGCACTCACTTCCATTTCCGCCATGCTCATGCTGCCCTCCCCAGATGATGCAGCATCTCATTTTCTAGTGATTAGAATCCTGCACATCTTTCACCATCAGCACACTTCTAACACCTGCTGCTACTGAACACTAGCCAACTATTCTTGGATATGTTCACCTACCTATTTCCTATTTCCCTAGGAAATGTTGAGTCTGCAGTATTTTATTCAATTGGTCTGAAAGCATACAATGATAATTATTAGAAAATCGGCAACAGCTGTTCAACCAGGTCTTGTAGCGTCAGGCTACAATGAATGTTGTCCTATTTTGGCTTCCTAAACCTTGTTCTTTTTCTCCACCATACCTGTGTATGCTGATTGTATATGGCTTTGAACGAAACTTCCAAGGAATTGTCTTCCTGTTCAGTCAAAGGTCTATATCTTCCTCTCCTTATTCCAGAAACCTTTGGGAAAGTTTCTTGCAAGTAGTGCAAGAATCCCTAGAGTGGCTTGGAATTATTTTTCCTAGCGATGGTACTACTCAGGTCTCATTCTCAGCATTCTGTTGAGGTCCGTTCAGCTCTATGACCATTGCTTTGCCCCCATCTCCCTGCTTCTTGTCTTTGTGAGACTTCCTCTTTCTTGTCATTACTGTTTCTGCTTCGTGAAGCTTTCCATTAACTCTGAGTTCCCCAAAACTTTCCAACAAATTGCTTTTCTTCAATGAGGCTGAATCTTTTTCAATTATTTGCTGCTCACTGCTCTAAGATGGCCAAGCTCTGTAGACTGCACGTATGCCACAACTATCTCAGAACCCAGACACCACGCAGGAAAAAAAAGCTAAGCTTCCTACTTTCCAATTAGTGCACTCATATTTTTCAGAATGCAGAAATCAATCTTAGTTAACTCAGGGCAATTGTAGTCATTTCAATATTTCTTTAATCCATTAAAAATCTCACAGGACTTCTTTTTGGTTCTGGAACATGGAATAAAACTGGTCAGAGGAGGTATCTATGTCTCCCAAGTCCATTGGGGTATCTGCTTTCCTTCCATTCACAGCGACTGTAAGGCACTGAATCATATTCTCCCCAAATCTGTGCATTAAAAAAATCCCAATTCAGGGAATTTTAGAATCTGAATATATTTGGAAATAAGTACTTTAAAAAAAAGGAATCAATTATAAAAGGAGAGTTGAGGAGAGAGCCTTGATTTAATCTAGGTGATGTCCTTACAAGAAGATGAGTTTAGAATGACATCAGTAAAACACACACACACACACACACACACACACACACACTCATACATGCAAGACGACATGGCACAAAATTAGCACATACAAGCCAAGGAATGGTCTCAGATTCTGTAACCAAACCTGTTAACAACTTGATCTTGAACTGCCAGCTTGTCGAACCATGAGAAAACAATGATTATTGAATCCTTTCACTCTTCAGTGCTTTGTTATGGCAACCCTAGAAATGAACACTAGCAATGTGCCATCCATTTCTGCTTTGCTAACCTCTTGTTAGTCATTACCCTTGCAAATCTGTATCTGAATCTACCTCCATACACTTCTTTGTCCTTCTTGGGCAAATGTAATTTCTTCTGGAATTTCTGCTCTCAACACTACTTTCAATGGTTTCCTGATAAATTATGCTGTCATTTTCTTGGTTTATGCAAGGATATAAACTGTATGTCCAACATACAGAACATACATTCACTGAATAAACATTTATATTCAAAAGCATATGGATGATTGATCATTTCTTAAATTTTGGACCCAAATTACTTTTTTGTGGAAATTCTCAACTTTGCACCAAGATTCTCTAGCTGAAGCAATGCTATATAAATCAATGAGATGATTATTAGATTTACCATAATGAAAACTCCTTTATATAGAAAATATTCAAGTGAAATATTTACATTTTATTTACAAAATAAAATTTATAGTAAAAAGGATATATAAGTTATATATAAAGATGTTATAGGTAGCATTCATTTAAATATTTCTTCAATGATTGGTAGAGGCCAAAATTAAAATTAGCTTTTTGCTAATATCAATAATTAGTTAAATGTTGTTTTACTGTCTTGTTGTTTTGTTTTTTAGAAAGAAATGGGAAATCTCCATGAAGAAAGAAGAGAGAAAGGTTATTTTCCATCTGAGAAATGAGAAAAATATTAGTGGACAGCCAACATCTGGTATCATTTAAGTCTGTTTTGGACAGGAAAAAAATAAAGATTATACCAGAGGGAGCCACCGTGTGCTTTCAGGGAAATGAAGGAGATGACATAGTAGGTTTTTTCAGTGATTAAAAACCTTCCATTTTCACATAGCCTCGCTGCAAATAGAACATTTATCTTTGTTCAGCTTCAGCATTTCATTGTCTAGCAGACAAACTCCAAGGAAAAAATGCTAGAATTCTATTTTCCCAGAGAATGATGCCAAGGAAATGTATCTCAACCTTTCCAACTCTTTAAAAGCAAGCTACTCTCAAAAGGCTGTCATGGATAAAAACACATTAAATTCTAATGGAAAGATTGGATGATGGTTCTACTTTTCAAGAAACTAAGAAAGAAGAGAAAGATTCCTTTCAAGGTCAATGTATATATGATTACCAGGAAATCTGGTCAAATTGAATCCACTGGTCTTGGGAGTACAGATGTTGTAGGTAATAACTTCCATATAAATCAGTGATGAAGGAAATGTTGTTTCATTACCTTATAATATTGTAGAAAGGGCCAGAATGCAGTGTCTTTGCAATGGGGCCCCATAGCTGCTGTGTACATATGTAAATTTCACACCTGCTTGTTGAAAACAGTCACCTCACCAAGCCATATAGGCCAAAGGCAGGCAACATAAAATACCAAGTCCCTTCCTGCACAGAATTTAATCTAAGCTTCTTTCCCTTCAGCCAGTATACTTAACAGCCCCTTTTGTGCAATTACGATACTGCTCCTGGTTCTATATGACTTTACTAAAAGGCTATGAGTTATAAACTTTATAACATAGTTACAACATTGATACTAAAATTTAAATGAATGTACTAAGTCTGGTAGCCTACTGGCAGTAGAGATAAGTCTATCTCTTGGGGAATGCTAGACTATGAAAGTCAAAATGTTAAACACACAACAGAAAGAGGATCACAGGTATTTTTCTAGGAATATATTTCTATATTATTATCTATATAATATTTAGCGTCTATATGTCTGAGTGATCTTAGAAATCATGTAGTTAGAGTATACCTGGGGTTAAGGCCAGGTAAGATGTAATTTAAGAAAGAACTCTGTGTGTTTGTGTGTGTGTGTGTGTGTGTGTGTGTGTGTCTGTCTGTCTGTCTGTCTGTCTGTCTGTGTGTCTGTGTGTGCGTGCATTTTTAAGAGTACCCACTGCTAGAAAATAATTCAATGTTATTCTGGATAATCATAATTCATATACTCACCACCTGTTTTGATCCTATTGAAATGTGGAATTTTATCTAATCAATGGTTGAATATTTCTACATGGTGATTCCAAACACAAATACCTCCTTTCTACTTCATGGACTGAGAGACCATGTTGGAAGACGTAGCTAAGGCTTTTGTCCATGTTGTTTCACTCATAATCAAACTCAGACCCAAAAAGTCATTCTATCTGGTCCCAGAAACCCAATTTCTACAGAAGTAGACAATCCCAGTTCTAGCAGCAATTTACTGACCCATATGAACAGAAAAGCTAAACAAAATGTGCTTCTTTTCTCAAATTTCTCTATCAGATCAGCTTCTCTATCTGCCCAAGGGAAAGTTAGCAATGCAATAATATGAGTAAGTCAGAAACACTTTAAGAATTACATTTAATTAATATTACAAATGATTCCACAAGTAATTAATGTACAAGAGTAGATTCATTCTTAATCTTACATAGATCCATCCCTGGCTGGCTTAGAGGGAAACTAAACAGACTTCTGAGCCAGCCTGGTGGTAGTTGATTGATACAACCCCAACTAATGCTTAGGTGGAAGAGGAGAAAAGAGTGCCTGAAAGTGACAGGAAATGACTAAACTAGAAAAAAATGAGTCTTAGTTAGATTAGTATTATAACCCAGAAAGTGTAGGAAGCATTTCATTGAATGTCCTTTGTATCAACATTCTCCTCTAGCAGTCACTGACCACACACTCTATTGAATGGGAGTACCTGAATGACCCTTACTTCCTTGCAGTATGCATTAAACTCTGCCTGACTTGAAGGTCACATCATATTGTAACCCATATTGTTTTGTTTTCATTTCTCACATTTTACCAAAGGCAAACCCGCAGTTTCTACATTAAAAAAAATTCTAAAACAATTTACCTCCTACTGCTTCCCCCAAACAGTTTCCAGACATATCATTTGCACAGGAGAAAATTTTAGGTGCTCTATTACTTACGTGTCTAATATCTAGAATCCCCTTCTTTGTAATATGATATACAGGAAAAAATGGTTCGTAATACTTTCTTGTCTATGATTGTCAAATTTTCATCCAAGACTATCTTACTGATTTCTGAATGTAGGAAGAGTTAAAAGACCTGCCCACATACATCCTTTAGCTTTTGTGAGTATTTTATTTTTATACATGAAATATCATCTGCACTAGGCCATATGATACCTGAGGCCAACATTCAGTTTTGATTAATAGCTCTGCGACCCACAGTAAATTGACAAATAAGCCAAAGTAATAGAAAGTACCAGTATTGTATACCCTGAGCCTTCATTTAGTACATGCCCACTGAATAGCCATAGAGTTCATACAATACATAGGAAAGTGACATTTATATTAACGGAACTGTGTAGCTCCATTAATATAATTAATTAATATAATTAATAATGAAAACTTAAAAAATAGAACTTCAATAGTCATTACCTGTACACTTACCATGAGTATACCCTAAGAAGGTAAAGATTGGCAGTTTGGGCTGCTCTTGGTGCAGAATATTCTAAGAGGTGTCACGGAAAGAATTCAAAACATAGATAAATATATCTGCTTGCCCTTTTGAACAATAATGTGGAGATAATAGTGGAACACATCACAAATGGGCTTTCTCCATTAGGGCAGAATTTACATCTTGCAAATGCTGTGTGGAGGTCTCTTACTGCATTACACTGTTAGTCCTTCTCATTATATCATCTTAGCAATGACGACACTGAGGGAGTGAGGATGATGATCTTTTTGGCTCTGTTTCTTGGTATCCTGCTATTGAACCATGCTGGGAAATTATGTGGTAACCCACGGAGAACAGCACATTCTAATCTTTCTAATTAGCTCCCAGAAGCAATCACTTAACGGACTTCCCTTTCTATTTCATCTGACAATAAAAGCAGAAAAAAACCCTCATATTTTCTGCATTTTAAACTTTCTCCCTTGTAATGTGTTACCATTGGACATTGTTCTGTCATAGTGTTAGAGAAACAAAAAACTAAGGTCATGTAGAGACAATTACTTCATATGGGACTAAAGACAAGATCTTTGAGGCTTTACTTATCTAGGCCATCTAAGGTAGCAAGTAAATGGTCCCTCCAGACTAGACGTGAGGGAATTCACAGAATAATCTATTCAAGCAGGGTCTGCAGCAGAAAGGCCTGTGGAGGTAGCCAGACAATGACAATAGTTTTAAAAGATGGGTTAGTTTTCTGGGGTTGCCTTGACAAACCAAAAATGGCAAAATGCCTTTCACAGAAGACATCACACTTATCACACTTCTGAAAGACAGATGCCCAAGATCAAGACATCCCTGATTTCGTTTCTTCTGAAGTCTCTCGGCTTGCTGTGCAAATGGGCTTTTTATTCTATGTCTCCAACCTGGTCTTTCCTTAGAGCATGTAGCATGTATAATATCTAAATTTCCTTTTCTAAAAGACAATCATCCTATTGGCTCCAATTCAGATGTTTCATCTCTAAATATAAAACGCAACATGGATTAACTTTAGAAAATGCATTCCAAACATTTACAAATTTAAACTAGTTTATTCTTTTGTGAAACCTAGAATTTTACAAAAAATTATATAATTGATTTTTTCCTAATTTTGAACAAAAATTCTTTTTGTAAATTAGCAAGATTTTATCATCTCACTTAATTATAATTTAGCATGATTTAACTTTTAATTTAAGCCTCTTCCTGAGTCCTATGAAATACTTGCCTCACTGTAAAATAAAATAAACTCAATCATGTAGAAGTTATCATCTAGGTGAATGAAATATTTTTTCAAGGGCTTGGAATTGGTGTAAGCCTACTGTTCAAGCAAAGCAGGAAAATTTCTGTATTAGACCATGAATTATTTTTAATATCTCTTTCAAACAATGAAAGTCATTCTCCTAGAAAAAAAATGCCTAATCCCAAAATTCATATAGAACAATAAAAGACCCCGAATAGCAAAAACGCTCCTCAACAGAAAGAACACTGCTGGAGGAATATCAATACCAAATTTCAAACTCTACTATAAAGCCATAGTAATCAAAACAGCTTGGTAATGGCATAAGAACAGACCTCAGGACCAATGGAATAGAATTGAAAACCCAGAAATGAACCTACAGACCTATAGCCATCTAATCTTTGATAAGGGAGCTAAAATAATAGAATGGAAGAAAGACAGCCTCTTCAGTAAA
>NW_012267220.1:18500199-18517165 GCF_000151885.1 Dipodomys ordii
AAGGAGGAGGCTGCAATGCTTGATAAGAAATGTACGCATTCACCTGCCCATGTAATTGTAACCCCTCTGTCCAGTGTGTTCACAAAAAATAAAAAGAAAAAAAGAAAAAAAATGCCTAAGAAGTAAATGGTGTTCCAAGCTTTTCTTATTATTACTAGTAACATGATACCCCCATATTTAAACAGTTTGAGTTTATAGTAAATGTCTTCTACAACACAAAACAGAAGAAGCTAATATGGATATTCTCTTGCATATAACATGAAACCCATACTTAACAAAATCCTTACACCCTTGCCTAAAATCAACAGATTTCCTACATTAGAATGAAATATTAGGAAAATAAGATATGGGTGATAGAATAATGAAAAATTCACAATGAGAGCCAGGTATCGTGGCTCAAACCTGTAAGGCTCAAACTTCGAGGGAGGAGAAAAGAGGTCAGGAGTTCAAGTTAATTCTAGTCTCACATACTAAGCAAGACTTTTTCTCTAAAGTTACAAGCAAGTTTCAAGGAAGGGAGATAACTCAATACAAGTCTGTTTGGTCCAAAAAAATTATATCATAAGAAAATTAAGTAAATACATTTTAAGAAAATGTTTAAAGAATTAACATGACTTTTATGTGAATACAAATCGAAACCAGAAGTGCATAAATTCATTCCAGGTGGGGGAAACATTATAATCGCAAATTGAGATGTTAGTTATGGTTCGATAAATAAATTTGATGATTTGATTTCAGATGAATTCTGTATGTCTTTGGGAAAGAAAATGAATTAATTTCCTTTCAGAAGTGTTTTTCCCTTCCACTCTCTTTCGCCTGTTCTTTAATGGATGACCGTGATAGTAGAACTTAAAAGAGTCAAGCTCAGTATAAGATGTTCATTTAGGAATTATTTTGGAAGGGCAAGTAGTTAAAATAGGATTCTTTCTGATGCCTAAAATAAGGAGTAAACGCCCTGACTTTCCAATTTCCACATACAGGCATTTGCATAATAGTTATAACTTGCCCAGAAATTATGGTATTTAAATATTTCCGTATTTCTCATACAATTAGTTCAAGTGCATAGGAATGGAGAATGCCTACCCCATAATTTTTATTTTATTTTTGGACTGTAATCTTTGTTAACATGACAACTAACTTTCTGATTTTTAAATGAGATTTAAAAATACACTGTTCTCATTGAACCAATACTATCACAAATCAAAGGAAATTAGTTATGGTTATGATAAACAGTACAGATGGTGAGACTATTAGCCATTTACCAAGTGAGTAGTTCACATGTATATAAAAGATAAATTCACTCATCAGAGCAAGATTTGTATGGATGTCTTGTAACATGACTGTATTTATTTTTTTCTAGTCTTCCATACAGTTTTAAACTTCCTGCGGGCAATGATAATTCCCTTTCCATTTCTAGTAAAATGTCTGTATATTTCAGATGAAAACTGAGGATTGGCTGACTGACTGATCCATGCCCCATTAAAGAGAGAAAATTTCCAGAGCCTACAACTAGCTAGTGCATGCTTGCAAGTGTTTTAACAGCTTGAAATCTTCACAGCCCACCTAGCACCCTGGCACCACTAGTAAATTTCGTTCATCAGCCTCAGCACGGTTGGCTCATTTGCCTCATGCTTAACCATTTTATTATATCGTATTTTCTCTACAGAAGGCTAATCTCAACGGAGAGGGTACTTAGAGAGGAAAGCAAATATTTTTTATAGTAGAATTATACTTTCCTATTAAGTCGATGTAAGTGAGTAAGTGGATGTAAGTGAGTTTTCAGCTCTTTTCATACCTACTTGTCATTATTGAAACTTTCTCTTTTATTTGTAGAGTTAGGATAAAGATTAATTTGGTAGAAAATAGAGTTAAGGAACACGGATATTTTTAAATCACTAACTGCGATCTGCCTACTAAAATATTGGCTGCACTGTTATCTCTTTGCTCTCTCTAAAGAAGTTATACATAGATGTGTATTTGTCTTTAAAACAAATGAAGATCATAAAGTTTTCTTTGTTGCCTAGAAGGTCCATTAATCCTGTCACAATAACAGACATAGGTTGTTTAAAGTATTTTATTTCACACTTGGTATGGCAGTGAGTTAATTATTGATAGAGCACTGCTGTAGCCTTCCACAAACAGTGATGCAGTCTTTAATTGGCCATGAAAAGTAAAAAGAAACTCAGAATATTTTCACTTTCCTCCCTTATAACTCAGAAAACAAAATAATTGCTTTGGTATTTTAAATATTTTGACTGCACAGTAAAATGTAAAATTATATTAATGAACGCAGAAAATCTGAGGCCAAACATACGATGTGAATTCTTCACTACGATACGCTGCAAGTCTGAGCTCTTAGCTTGGTTTTGCTCACTTGGGTTTCATCTCTAAATACCTCCTTAATAGCAATGCTGTAGTACATTTGAAGGCTATATTTTACAGCAAAAACCTGCCTACTTTAAATGTACAGTACTTTTAAAAATATGTAATAACATAACCCCTGACTACAACTCACCATATTTTCTCATGTATTCAGAGAACAACCATCTCTTGATCATGATTATTTTACCTTTTCCAGAATTCCATAGATATAAAAATCTTTTTTAAAAATCGTTTAAATAGGGATACAGGTGGACCCATTGCAACAATGAGACGTACAAGTCATTATGTCGAAAACAAACTTTACAACTTTGGTGAGGGGGGAGACGAGGGTTGGGGAGGGGGAGGATGGGAAGGGGAAACAAAGAAGGAGGCTACAATGCTTGATAAGAAATGTACTCATTATCTTACCCATGTAATTGTAACCCCTCTCTACAGTATTTTCACAATAAAAAAAATCTTTAAGATGATGTTTTTGTGTTTTGCTTTCTTTATTAGGAAAAAAATGTTTTGAACTCACCCTTGTGTTTGCACATATCATTTTTGTCAATTTCTAAATACATTTCGTGTGTGTGTTTATATAATTTGAATTAATACTTAGAACAATAACCATATAAAACAGTAGCTGTATATATAATTTCATAAGTTACTGTTGGTTTTCTTGAATGGTTAAACACTTTTCAGTCTCTTCAGTAGTGTATGAGTTCTGTTTGCTCCACAATATTTTTAATAGTTTTTGTCCTTAAGATAAATCAATATGTCCATGAATTCTAGGCTTTGGAAATTTGTAATATAAATTACATTTAACCCTCTGATTTTAATTTCATCGTTATAATAACTTCTTGTCAACTTCCCTTCAGCCATATGTGGACCCCCAGATGTTAATAAAATCAAAAGAAAGGCCAAGGGAAAAAACAAATTGTTTAAATAGGGATTCAGGTGGATCCATTGCAACAATGAGATGTACAAGTCGTTATGTTGAAAAACAAACTTTACAACTTTGGAGGAGGGAGGACGATTGGGTGGGGGGGGGTCGGGAGGATGAGAAGGGATGGGAAGGGGAAACAAAGCAGGAGGCTACAATGCTTGATAAGAAATGTACTCATTATCTTGCCCTTGTAACTGTAACCCCTCTGTACAATATTTTCACAATAAAAAAATTAAAATTAAAGTAAATAAATAAACAAAAGCCAAGTGCCAGGGGTTCTCATCTATAAACCTAGATATCAAGGTTGATAAGATGTGAAGGATCACAGTTTAAAGTCAGCCCATGTAGAAAAGTCTTCAAGAGTTTTAGCGAGAAAAAGGTATAGGTAGTGAAACAGTTTAAGTGATAGAATGCAAAGTGAAGCAAGAAAACCAAATGAGAGCTCCAGGACTTGAGTTCAAATGCTGTGTTTGCACTAAATAAATACATAACCATAAAAACAAAAATCTTTTTTGAAAAATTCATTCAGATTGTTTTATTCCATAAGCTTGTTCAGTATCTCCCACTAAGGTAATTCTGTTTAAACTTCTTTTTTCATATTTTTTTCAGTACTTTTAATTCAAATGAAACACTAAATCTAACTCAATAACATAATAACATACAGAGAGCCTTTGTAGAAAATCAGTTTTGCAGAGACTAGAGCTCCATAAATTGCCTATTTCCATTTCATTTTAAAGTTTGTAAAATAAACTTGGTATTACATCAGTGTGAAATCAGTCCATTTTGGAACTTTTAATTAACCAAACAACATCTAATCTACACCTCCCTTTGAATAGCAATGGTATCATTGCTTTAGCTTTATTTTGTTTTTCCTTTTACACTTGTCATTAAAAATTATACAATATTTTATGAACATTCATGTCAGAGAAACAAAATAAAGTACTATTAATTTCTGTACAATATGTACATTAGAGCATTTTAATATTTCAAACATGTAGGTCATTGTTTGACTGGTTAATCAAGTTATTAATTTGGTAGAGATAAATGCAATGTAAAGAACATAATTTTCAAAGCACTTTCCATGAAAATAAAATCACCGTATGTAATTCATTAAAATTCTTCTTACAGATGATTTTTATCCTTATTTCTTAGAGTATTTTTTATTAACTGAATAAGAAAACAATATTTCTCCCATTTACATTGACACATTCAATGTCTTAAGAAAAGTGCTGAACTGGGGAAAACTGGAAGTTGACTATGAAAGAATGATTTAAAAGTAGGGTGTTTATAATGTAAATGTATATATGTATATATATATATTAACTACTAAAATATATATATATGTATATATATATTATTTGTTTTGCCTTTACAAAAGTCCTTCCTTTTCTATCTTTCTGTGTTTGATGTTAAGAGGAAACATAACATTAAAGTCAGGGTTTTAAGCCCAAGTTTGGAGGAGTCTAAAATGATAAAGGGAAAGAATTTTGAGTGTTTATAATTACAAACAAATCTTGACAGCTCTGAAGGTTCAAGAGACTTTTTAACAAGTGATCAAGTCAGGATAAACTCAAATGTACATTTTTTTCTAACCCAGCATTCTCAATCTTTATGCTTCATTTTAAAACAATATATATAAATAACAACAAAAAACACATTGAGTGTACTTTGGTGATTTACATTTCACATATTTTACCAGACATGCTCAGTATTGTTTTAATGTGTTTGTCATTCTTTGCCATCCTTCAGTAATTTCATTTTCTTAATATCCTGTCTTTATCTACATATTTTTAATCCTTGTGTTGTCTGCAGATTCTCGTGGTTTAAAACAACAAAATAACTAGACACAACAAATGTCATTGCATTCATTCATAGATAACAGTCTATGTAAAATTCAGCAGAAGTTAAATCATCTAAGAGACTGGATGATCATTTTCATTACTAGATAATATCTGGGATTTCTTCCAAATCTAGGAATTACATTGTATACAGTTTTGGGTGTTGCTCATTATGGTCAAGATAAAAAAATCACCTACTTTATCACTGAGAAAGCAAAATCCTTAAGATCTTGAGTAACTTGCTCCAAGTCACAGACTAACAAGATTCCAAAAGGAAAATTACTCATTTGCCTTTTAGGAGGATTGATTTCATTTTTGTGCAATGAAATGGACTTCCTCGGGTTTTCTTTGAGCTATGGATAAAATGTTATGTTCACAATTGCTATGTATAGGTACTACTAAAATTTTTGTTACAATGTAAGATTAAACTTTATTCAGACCAAAAGTTATTGTTTTCTTTTACTTATACAATATTTACTGAACATATACAAATTCAGATGCAATTGACTTACTGATGAATATCCAAAAATGCAATGTGTTTCTCCTGATGTAAAAACCTTTTTACATCAGTGAAAGAGTATAATAATATGTGTGTATATACGTATATAAACATATATGTACATAGATACATCTAATGTATGTGTATATATATTTACATATTTATGTATATATATGGAAAGTATAGCAATACGAGATTGTCTATATAAAACAAAAAACCCACAACCAATAGTGACCAAAGCACATAAGATTTCTCTCATGTAGTCAGGTGGTTTGTAGCCCTGTATTCATATAGATTTTTCATGAATTCACTGTGACATTAGACCCTTTATTCTTTCTTACAATCTTCATCCTTAGCATGTTAGTTTTATCAGATTTATAAGATTGCTTCATGACCCCATAGCTTCTGGAGACAGCAGTTTAAGAAGAAAAAGGGATATACAGAATTGCTCATTTCTATGAGTCAGCACATGTAAGTAACCTTTAGAAATATTCCACATAATGCTTCTGCTTATTATCATGAGCCAGAACTTAAATGCAAGAACAACACCTGTCTACAAAAGACTGGAATGTCTTCATGTTGCTTACATGAAAAACAGAAAGGGACCCAGATGTAGTTTTGTTTTGTACATTTTACATATGCAACTTCTTTACAAATAAAACCTATTCTATTGAAATCCTATACATATTAAATTATGGGATAACCACGTTGCTGTTATTAAGCCATCTTTTTGAGATAAAGCCAAACTAAATGTAAGCTGTTGACTCATGAAGCTGCGTCAAATGACTGATGGTGTCACATCAGACAGGGGCTTTACTGTATAAATTGCACTATGATATCGTGCTTCTATAAACAAGGTCTGGCAATCCTTTAACTGCTTTAGTCATTGGAAAACAATAAGGTTTCAGCACTGAAGCACAGTCCTTGGCCATCCATCAATCAAATGAATAACTCCTTTCTTCATTTCCTGCTAGTCAAATATAGCCTGCTAACTTCATGCATGACTTATCTCAAGAGTTTCAGTCCTAAATAGATAAATTAAGACAAAAATGTCTCAACATCTATTCAGATAAAGAACATGTTTAGTGTACATTAAGAGACTTTATGTAGACAAATTGGTTTTGAAGTAGTCAAACTAAATTCTGAATAAAAACTAAAGAAATGTAAATAGCAAGAAAAAGACTTCAGATTTTTGGTCTTTAAACTATACAGAGTTAAGGAGATTAACCATAAATCTTACCAAATAATTTAAGCCATTTATTTATGAAATAGCTCTAAATTTCAAATATCACAAATAATACAGTAGATATACATTTTCATTAAAAATCAGCATTTTTCATTTTCTACATAAACATTTGTAAAGATGCATTATCAAATGCAGAATACTCTTCACTTATAAAGAATGAGTTTTTTGGTTCTATCTTCAATTTTGCAAAAATCAATATAAATACATAAAATTTATCTTACATTAACTTCAAATTAAAATACTCAGCTGGCTCATACCTATAGTTTCAGGAGGCTGAGATCTGAGGATCACAGTTGGAAGCCAGCCTGGACAGGAAACTCTGTAAGACTCATCTCCAATGAATTAATCAGAAAAACAGAAAAACAGAACAAAACAACAAAAAACAGAAGTGGCACTGTGACTTAATGGGTAGTGTGCTAGCCTTGAGTAAAAGAAGCCCAGGGACAGCACACAGGTCCTGAATTCAAGCCTCAGGACTAGCCAAAAAAGTCTTATAAAATATCCAGAATTGTTTATGAAACACATGTGTAAATGTGAAAGACAAATCAAATGGTAGATATTAATACTATATAATAAATTCTTTGGTGACGGCTCTATGTTTTCTAACAATCAATATATATGGAATTTATGTGTGAATCAGTAGGCTGGATACAGATTGATTACAGATTGTTTACAGAGTTGCAGATTATTGAAAACAAATACCCAATTACCAACCTCCCCACTCGCTTGAAGATGTGTTTTTGATAAAATTCCAGAGCACTTGTTCTCTGTCAAAAATCTTAGTTTTGATCTTTAAAAATGAATGTGTTTTCCTACTATTAGTTTGGTCTCTTGTCCCTTTTACATCTTGACACCATTGTTCATATTAATTATTTTATTCCCTGACATACACTAACAAATCAGCATTGATTTGTTCATTTACAGTCTCTCCAAGTTATGTAGACATAAAAGCAGGCCCTTCCTCCTTTGTGCCACTACTCTACCTTTTATCCAATTCCTGACTCATCCTTAGTAGCTATTGCTCAGATGTATAACTAATCACCCTGCCAATCTGAGCCCTGTCTTACACTATTGCTCAATGTATAACTAATCACACTGTCATCGTAAGCCCTGTGTTACACACAACTTCATGAGCCAAGATGTGTCCTGACTCTACACTCTCCTCTTCCCAAGAGACTTTCCACACTGCTGCCAGTATGCCCATTTCCAAAAGTAAGCCTGATCACACAGCTTTCTACTTAGAAATTCTTCTGCCGAGCACTGGTGGCCTCACATCTGTAATCCTGGCTACGCAGGTGACTTGAAGAGAACTGAGCATTTTGGTTCAAAGCCAGCCCGGGCAGGAAATCCTGTGAGACTCCTATTGCCAATTAATCATACAAAAAGCTGGAAGTGGCTCTGTGACTCAAGTGGTAGAGCAGTTGCTCAAGTACAGTGCCCAAAGCCAGAGTTTGAACCCCAGGTGGACAAAAAACAATCCTTCAAAATTGACCTCAAACCTCTTTTCTCAGCACTAAATTTGAGACTCTGATTTAAATAATATGCTTGCAAGAAATCTTTCCAATATTCTTTCAGCTCGTATTACAAATCTAGACTATAGGCAACAGTTAACACTCTTATTATTTGAAGTTATTAAATTATAGCTTTGTAGCATTGTTTGTATTTAGTGCCTGTTTTATCTCCATTTTAAAATGCAAAGGAGATAGCAATGGCCTCCATATGTTTTGAGAACTTTGGCCTATCCTCTGAAAATGGCAAACATCACCATCTTTTCCTACGGACCATGACCTTCAGCAATGTCAGCCAGCACAAACCATGTCACCCAGACATGCGGCCAGCTTCCTCCTTAAGGACTCTGTGTGCTCTCAAAGCCCTTTCTATACCCATCTACATCTGCTGAATACTGTTTCAAATACCTGAACTGCTCTTGCGTTTCTCAGACCCACATGCCTTCTGGTTTGTAGAGCCAAACCCAGATACCACTATGTTCTGCCATTGTAGATTTACAATATCATTTTATGTTGTAACATTAAAAGACTTAGTAAATGATTCTATCAGTTTTGAAGATATTATCAGTATCTACATTTGCATTAATATAGTGCAAGGACTGGGGTACTCTATGAAACAAAAAAAATCACAAGCAAAAAGATTTTTTTTAATTCATGTTCTGTTTTATATATTTTGCATTCTGGCCACTTTTATTTTTAGGGCATCCTTTCTTCCTTTGTGTACATGCAATAAAAGATTTTCCTACAAGTGGGATGATTGAAGAGAAGTGATTGACGAAATAGTCATGTCTATTCTTGAATCATGTCTATTCTTGAGTCATGTCTATTCTTGAGATACAATGTTTTCTTTGGTAATCATTTTAATAGACCTTACTCATATCGTTGGGTCCCAACAGTACTGTCTATTCCAGAAAGGCATCAAATCATTATCTCTTGTTCCCCAAACAAAAGCAAATTCAGTTTATTTTTGTGCTTTCTTTAGCTGATCAGTTTTAGCATGTGTGCTTATCTCCTTGAATTTGAGCTAAAAAAGAATAAAGAAAAAGTTTTCTTCCTCGATTATTTCGTTATCTGTTCCAGGGATGATCATTCATTGTGTTCAGTACAGAAGGAAAGTAACTGTGATAAACTCCCCCCAAACTTCTCTTTATTGTGGCAGAAAATTCTATTACTGACTAAACTTCTGAGAGCACAGCATCAGTGTAAAGGATGAGCATTCAAAGTGCAGGAAATTTAATTCCAGATATACAAGCTATAATTATCACACTGTCCAGCTTCCGCTAATACAAAATGACACCTTTAAGAAGAAAACATTCATTTCCTTCTTAAAGCATTTCCAAGTTGTCCAAGCAGTTGAAATTTTCTATTACATACAAATAGCCACTAATGCTTTTCATTGGTTGTTAGTGGTACATAATCCCTTAGGCTAGAAAAGAACATATCTCTCACAATATTGTCCTCCCAACATGTACTCACTGACTGAGTGAAGATGAATATGGAAAATGTAATCCACAAAGAAAAAGCATGGAAATGTAACCTAACAACCTTATTACAAGGAATTATAAAATGCTAAACGAGCCACAAATATGAAGATCCAAGGGAAAATTCAATGGCAGGTTACAACAATCAGTGTAAATTTTTCCCAGTATCGTCACTCCTATTATTATCCTAGTAATAAATAAATATAATGTGCTATAGACATCTGTGACATTTTACTTCTTTCTAGAAAGTTAATTTACCAAACGCATTCTAATTCATTCAACTGAATGTTTCTTCTGAAATGTATTATTTCTTTTCATTTACATGAAGAGGGATATTTTCAAGTTCATTTCACTTAGCATCATCTTATACGGTCATCTGTACATAGCTATTGAGATATTCTGCTCATCAGCTAAGATGATCCTAGACATATACTAATTATTATAAATAAGGGAAATTATGGGACCTATGTTTCTTTGGGTCTAGCTTACTTCACATAATATGATTTTTTTTCTATGTACTATGCAATTTCTTTTCTTTTGTGCTTTTCCTCCTATGGTTTATCCCCTGTTGTTACTGTATTAGATTTTGGTACCCTGGGTATTGTATATATGTTTATCTGAACGGAAGGGGAACAATAAAATAGTAAGACAAAGGACAAAGTGGGAACCTATGCAACAGTGATACTCACAAGACAATATGTTGGGAAAGATCTGTACAGCTTGTGGGAGGGTTGGGGTGGAGAAAAAGAGGGAGAAAACTGAGAGAGGGAATAACAAGTTAGGCAAGAAATATAATCACTTTCTTACTTATGTAACTGTAACCCCTCTGTACATCACCATGACAGTAAAATTAAAATAAATAGAGGGATATTTTCATTCTAGTAACAGTTTTCACTTGAATTTCTAACTTTAATATTATGCCTTGGGATGTGTGGAACAAGTGGGGTGATTTTCCTGGCAGACAGTTATGGTAAATGTAGGGCAACTTTGACTCTGGTTCTTGAACACGTTAGTCACTGATGGCTTAGGGTGTGATTGTTCATAAATTTAACTCCCATCTATTTTATTACACCTACCTCATGTATTTAGCACCGATCTCAGTGTTGGATTTAGTTATTATAGAGATTTATATTCAAAAAACAGTAGTACAAATGACATTAGGTTAAGAGAAATAGGTAAACCTCAGGGATATGAGAATTTCTTGTTCCTTCAGCATTTGTCAACCTGATGTTTGCTTCTAGATCCTGGGCTTCTTTATGATAAGTTAGGGTGCACATATGTAAAGGATGTAGCCTTGAAACAACTTCTGGATAAGACACACTGCAAGAAAATAAATTTTTAAATGGTCCCTAAGCAATGCATGTAGTTACCCAGCTTTTGTCTCATGCACAAGGGCACCGAACTTGGGAATCGATGGAGTTGAAATTCAGTATCTGCTCTGCTTTCCAAGTGTTGTAGCCAGGCATGAGTAGCATCTTTTCAAAGCATGAGGAACCTTAACAAATTACAGAATACATATGCCCTGCATACCAAGTCACCTGGTACACTGGCTAGGGTGCTCCCAGAAGAGTCTTTTTTTTTCTTCTTATTTTCACAACACCAGGTTAGTAGTATTGGCATTGTTATTCTGGAGTCATCCTGTTAAAGATACATAAGCATTAGAGAAAGATTTCCAATACAACTACTGACTTGGTAAAATAAGGAAAAAGAATCTCACTTAGAGAGTTCTAGAAGGATTCACTGAGACCTAAACGTTCAAGTGAGATTGAAATTAGCTATTCCAACAGCTATAGTAAGAATGTCTTTACTATTCAACCACATAACTGCTTCATGCTGCAACTCAGATTAATTTGCTATTTGGAGCAAGGAATGAAGATTACTGATCTACTTGTGGCTTGCTTTAGTGAAGCCAAAAGCTTGAGACAAATTCTGAAAGCTTTGATCTCATGGTTGTCTCAGACTTATTCTAACAATGATGGGACAACTCTAATCCAGTGCATACTTCATTTTTGCTACATATTCTTAATCTCAGAGCACCAGCAACTCAGTATGAAACAGGGCAAAGACCAATTTATCACTATATAGTTTGACTGCATATTAGAAAACAAGTTCATATCATGGCCTTAAAAACCAAGCCATCTTTCATTCTTTGTGTTGTTGTTGTTGGTAGTCATGGGCCTTGAATTCAGAGCCTGGGTACTGTCTCTAAACTTTTTTGCTCAAAGCTAGCACTCTATCTTTGAGCCATATGGCCACTTGTGGGTTTTTAATGGTTTATTGAAGATAAGAATCTCATGGACATTCCTACCAGTACTGGTGTCAAACTCAACATCTAGTGTACCTAGGATTTCAGGGCACTGGCTTGTTCTTTCTTCCTTTTTTTCTTTTTTCCTTTCTTCCTTTCTTTCCTTCCTTCCCTCCTTCCTTCCTTCCTTCCTTTCTTTTCTTTCTTTTTTCTTTCTTTTTTATTTTTTTTTTTGTTTTTGGTCCAGTCATGGGGCCTGAACTCTGGGCCTGGGCACTGTCCCTCAGCTCTTCAGCTCAAGGCTAGCGCTCTACCACTTGAGCCACAGCGCCACTTCCGGCTTTTTTCTTTTTGCTTATGTGGTGCTGAGGAATCGAACCCAGGGCCTCAGGCATGCAAGGCAAGTGCTCTACCACTGAGCCACCTTCCCAGCCCCTCTTTCTTTTTTAAATAAATAAATAAATAAATATATATATATATATATATATATGCCACCATTTACTTTCTTATCTATAATAGCTAGAGATTAAGTAAGATTTTTTTGTACATTTTTTACTGTAAAAATGCTGTATAGAGAGGTTACATGAGCACGGTAATGAGTACATTTCCTATTGAGCATTGTTTATTTAAGACTTGTAGGATCAGAGTGATAGATTCAACCAACTGCAAGTTTGCTATGTGGAATATTGTAGACAGTAATGACATCCTACCCTTGCCACACTTAAACTGCAAGGAAACTAGGTAAGAGAGAGAAGTGGTTAGTCATGGTAGTACTCTGCTAACCCTAGAGAAAAAAATCCCTACCTGGTAGTGAGGATGCTGATTATAAGCATCAGCCCCATTCATTTGTTTAATTTCACTCAGCAATATGTGTGAATGTGTGTGTGTGAACCCCCAACTACACACTCAATATAATCTCCTTATTTATGAATCTATGAAATGTAACTGAATAAAACCCCACAATTTCCACAGGTGACATGGTCATGGCATAGAAATTTTCCAGGTCTCTCCCCTCACAGAACAGGCAGTGCACTAGCAGAATGCTGCAGCTTACCAACTCCAGTTCCCTCCCTCTAATGTGGCATACATGTATGTACCCAATATGCATGTCATCACCAACATGTCTTCCAGGTAAGCATTTCCTGCATGCTTTAAACACTCTGAGAAGTAGGAGAATAATGCTTATGGCCAAGTAGATAGAGCTGGAATGTGTTTTACAGGTTAGAAATTCTACTATTGATATGCTAAGGTGGAAATTCTAAAGGAGGTACACTGTCTCTTGCTATGTCCCTAGCATAGCAGAAAATATTCTTTATAGATAAACTGTTGTGGAGTGAAGTCCCTGGGGGGAAGAACTGCGGTTTACTCTTCAGCCAAGCCATAGCAAAACCAAGATGTCCCCAACCAGGCATTAGTTCTTGAAGTGAGCCTATGATAGCTCCCTGGGGCCTCCTTTACATGATGGATGTTCTTTGTGTGAAATTATCTCCAGAGCCATCCCAGAGGTCTAAGAACATGCCACGGTCAGTGGCTAACTACTCGCTTGGATATTTGCTAGAAAGGACCCAAAGCTATGTGCGTGGTAAGGAGATATTTAATTCAGGCAATTATTGCAAAATGTATGATCACTTTGAGGTGGAGAACATGTCCTGTGTGCATTAAAGTGATGATCAGGTGGTAACTCAGGTGAACCTCATCCCCATTCATAACTCTGTGCCCACTTGGAACCACACCAAGAGTTCGACCTGACAATATAGCCTGTAGTTTGCTTCTGCCCTTGATCATCAAAAAGTGCTAATTGTTCTCCGGATTAATAACCTCAACTTCAGCACATCAAGAGACAGAATTATTTCTGAAAATAATTGTTATATCATTCAATGTTTGATTTGGAATTTGCTCTCCACTTCTTTTTTTTTAATTGTGAAAATACCATACAGAGGGGTTACAATTACGTGGGCAAGATAATGAGTACATTTCTTATCAAGCATTGTTGCCTCCTCCTTTGTTTCCTCTTCCCTTCTTCTTAAATCTACAAGTTTCATTTCTGATATCATATACATATCAATGATTATATACCAATTCTATCCTATATCTCAATTCCTTAAATATTATTTGCAGTGACAAACTATATCAAAGAAAATGCAAATAATATAGATAAAAACATTTTCAAAAACCTGCTATTCTAGGAAAGATCTCCAAAAAAATCAAGTTTCAAACATTCTAGACATTGTCCCTCAATAACAAATATATTTATAATCATATACAATATGATATAAAATTAATTTTTTGTTGGTCATGGGCCTGAACTCGGCCTGGGCACTGTCCCTCAGCTCTTCAGCTCAAGGCTAGCATTCTACCAATTGAGCCAAAGCATCACTTCCAGCATTTTCTGCTTATGTGGTGCTGAAGAATCAAACCCAGGGCCTCATGCATGCAAGACAAGCATTGTTGTACTGAGCCAACTTCCCAGTTCTAAAATTAAATTTTAACTTGCAAATTTCACTTTTTTAATTCATTATGCACACATTTTACTCATCTTTGTCTTCCATTTTACTGTTGCTACTATATTTTAATCCTTATTTTCTTTTCAGTTGAACAAATACTATACATGGGACACACAACTTTGATCATTTTCTAGTCTCTGTTCACCAAAAGCATTCCCCATAAATATGCACAAAAAAACATGAAAAACCTCAAAGACCTTCGGTGCTAATAATTATAAGTAATATCATAGAGAATTCGTTACTATATTCAGTTGCCTTTGAATTATAGGAATCAAATAATCAATGACTTTATAGTAAAGTACATACATACTTCTTCACAAAGTTGGAATTCTGAAAGAAATAAAAGATGGGACCCATTTCCTACATCGCCTACAGTTTGGATTCAAAATAAAGATTCTCCTTGAGAAAGTCATATGTCTTTAAGAAACTACTGGAGAATAAAAGATTGCTTGACCTCCAACACAAATATAAACTGTCTATTCTAAAGTTGAAATTTTCTAAAGAAAAGAATCACTGTGATTTAGTCAGTGGCATCTTTTGAAATAAAAAAAAAAAAGCTGAACACTTCAGAAATTTCTCCGGGAGACACAGTCAGTGTAACTTTAAATAGTTACCCAGTAGGAAAAGAACAGCATTTAATAAGCACATAGAAGACACAGATACACCATAAAGGGGAGATGGAATTGAATGTGATCAGCACCCAGGTGTGACAGGACTGCCATGAAATTATCAACTCAAGGCAAGTACACTGTGATTGCAATACTAAGCATTGACGCTGAAGAACATAGCCGGACAAAGCTGAGATGGAAGAAAAGAAGGTAATTTACACTCTGTACAGAGATAAAGCTCACAGAAATCATGCCATAGAGTTCTGGGAAGCCTTACTGAGAGGCTTCATCACAGTCTAAAGGAAAAAGCAGATGGAAAAAGAGAAAAGCTGGAAAATGGAGAATTCACATTCAAGGACAAAAGCTCACAACAAAAACATGATCTAATATTCAATTTAACTTTCCTGGTATGGTTGTCTATAAAACTCTAGTGAAGAATATGCCACTCATGATAAAACGTCTTATACTAGAAATCTGTTAAAAGCATGTTTTTTAATAACTAGATCAAAGCTAAGGACTATACTTCCTATTACATAAATAGAAATTGATTTAAGGAAACTAATATTTAGAAGCCACCAGTCACAATACCAACAAAACACATTTTCTACTGCAGCCTTGCACATATATGCCCCAGATCAACACTCGTGGAAAGTGTATTTGTTAAGAGACAATTACCCCAAAATTCAAGTATTAATTTAAGTACTCTACAGCAGAACAGCTTAATATCACCAACATCTGTTTTCCTTCCTCTTCATACTTGCTGCTTTCTTGTACACTGTAATTCATCCATGTTTGAGAACACTGAGCTAAATGCAGAGGGCCCTACACTTTAGCAGTCATTTTAATCCTCTCGGGAAACCACATTCACTCACTACTAGTAGTCTGGTCACTCTGTTTTCAGAATTATTTTGTGTTGCACTGTCAATTTGCTGTCTCATATTGAACTTTAATCCTGAGATACTATGCTGTCAGTGTCCCAGTCTTACACCCAACTATATAACACTTACTTTGGTTTTTGTTGGATTTTGGCAACATAGATCTTAGTCTAAACTGCTTATCTCAATGACTGAAAGAAGGTATGTTGATTTTAATTTAGTGTGTATTTGTTTACCTATGAAAACCTGGTATACGTTGCTGCTATAATGGTGTAAAGTGACAGGCTACCTTTACAAAGTGGGCCACTCCAAAAATGGCACTAACTCTCTTTTCAGTAAGATTAAGCAATTTATGAAAGCTTATTCTCACAGGAAGCTGAAGGTTTTGTCTATATTCCTTAAGTATGTCGAAATGAGTGCTTGCATGTCAGTCTACAAGTTCACTACCTTGAGCTTTGGGGATTTATGATAAGACTGCAGTTACCGGAAGCTCTGATGGCAGTCATGACATATCTGACAAAGCTAAGGATTCATGTCACACATACAATACACAGAATGCACCCTTTCACCTGTACAAGTCCCCTCCATGATAGATATATAAAGCTATATATCTACAGCTTGATCTATAAATCCACTAAACCCACTCCTCAAAAACCAGGATCTGATGGTCAGCTTTCTAATGACTTATCCTTTAACACATATGAACTTCTTCCAAAAAGAAAAAGAAATATTCACAAATCAACCAATCATGGGACTTATAAAACAGAGGAAAGTTGTTTGTGTTTTTTCCCTCTTACTCTCTCTCTATTTAATATTATTTATTATTATTTAATATTTACTATATATAAATATATA
>NW_012267220.1:18519027-18550976 GCF_000151885.1 Dipodomys ordii
CTGTGGCTCAAGTGGTAGAGTGCTAGCCCTGAGCAAAAGAAATTCAGGGACAGTGCCCAGGCCCTGATTTCAAGCCCCAGGACTGTAAAATAAAATGGAAAGGTGACTGTGATCAAGATGCATTATACTCATAAATGGGCATGTTAAGTTGAAATCTACTTGTACAACTATTTGTAGATAATTAAAAATATAAAATATACAAAGAACCACTAAAAATAACAAGAAATTTATTTACTGACTCGAACAACTGAAAAGCTTACTACATAAATATAAACAATTAGGAAGAATAGGTATGTAAATTATTAACATAGAAATTAACAATAAAAATGAAATTGAACAAAATCAGAAACTAGTTTTAGTATAGAACAATCAAAAGGAAATGGATTGACATAGCAATTAGGGAATTAGAAAGTATAGCTAAAGATAAAATAAATTTGAAGTTTATAAAAGCTATTGAGTAAAATACACTAGAAAATTTAATAAACTAAATGTAATAGGAAAATATAATGGGGGATTTAGTAATTCTGAAACCAATTTCAGAAGTTAGAAAATTTTGAGAAAAAGATATATGTAAGCTATTATACCTGAAATTCATTTACAAAGAAACTGAGTCATATGTAGGGCAAAAAGATCAGGATCCCATGCTTTTCCATGTCTGAGAGGTCTGTATGTTTAGTCAGTTATCTTCCAATGATTGCACACACACTCATATCCCAATTGCTGAAAATAACTGGTTTTCTTCTTGGTTTGGAGAACATCACAGTAATTATTTAGTAAAGAATTTTATCTAGAAAAGAACTGTCCATAATGAATCTATAGTGAATTCTTAGACAGGCGATTGTTTAAGGAAAATTGAATTTGAGACTTAAAATAACTAATTTTAAATGCATGGCTAAATTATTCCACCCCAAATCAGGGCTAATGTAAATTTAAATAACCACCTTACTGAAGATTAGTAGTAAATACTGAAGTAAATTAAGTATCATACTTTTAGGCACAGTAGCATGTCACAAATTACATCCTCGAAGCACAATATTTGTCTTGATTGCTTCTGGCACAAGTGTCCCCTCTAGAGTTTGAACAATTCACTCTGATATCCATCTTTCCAGGTAAACATATGCAAATTTCTTGCAGTAGTATCTTACAATCATACTAAAGCATCTAAATGAGATTATGTACATACACCACATCATCATATCCTCCTCTTTGAAGAAATACTTTACAATAGACCAGTAGCAGTGGGTTGTGTTATCCTACAACTTTACATGAATTCTTGTGTAGCTGATCTAAAGAGCCAAAAGAGTGAAAAGCATTATTAAAAATACACATGCTCTTTCACTTATATCTTCTTAATAAGTCATAAAAAACATAATGACTCAAAATAATGGCATCACATTTCTTTTGAGTCTCCAACCTGAGACTGGCTTAGTTGGAACTGTTCTGGTTCCATTTTATGTCAGCTGAGTTGCAGACATTTGAAGACTGACTGGAATGAGTGGCACTTAGTTCTTTATAGGGTTTAGATCTTACCTGGTGCTAATGGTAAGACACCATGCACTCTAGGGTATCTGGATTTTTTTTTTTTTTTTTTGCTTTATAGAGCATATTATTTGTAAAACATGAGAAGTTTCATTGTGATATATTACATGCATATAAATATGCTTTGATAATATTCATCCCAACTATTATGATTTCTTAAAGCCCCCTTAAACTCAATAATCAACATTCTTGAAAGTTTTAAGGTTTGTAATCAACATTTTATATGCACATACAATGGACTGAGATCATATGCTGTCCCCTCTCAATAGCTTCTCTTTTCCCTCTCCCAATTCCTGCTGATTCTCATAGCATCCATAGACCCACTTTTGCAATAATATCCTCTTACTTTTTTAAATTTCATTGTCAAGGTGATGTACAGAGGGGTTACAGTTACAGAAGTAAGGTAGTGATTACGAGTTACCCCTTCCTTCAGTTTTCTCCCTTCCCCTACTCCAAGTTGTACAGCTCATTTCCAACTTATTGTCTTGTGAGTATCACTGTTGCATAAATTCCCCCTTTGTTCTTTGTCTCACCATTTTGTTGTTCCTCTTCCCTTCCCTAGTTCGGTAAACTTATATGCAATTCCCAAGGAAACAAAATCAAATGCAGTGAGAACAGGATAAACCATAGGAGAATAAAAACAAGAAAAGAAATCACATACTATATTGAGAGCAATAGCAACAAAGAAAAACCTCTTGTGTCCAGCTTTTGACATTCATTTCGCTTAGCATCATCTTATATGGTCATACATATATAGCTATTGAGCTATTCTGCTCATTTGCGAAGATTATCCTAGATGTAAACTAATTATTACAAATAAGGGAATTCTATATTTTCATCAGAAAAATGGCACTGCCCCATATGTAAGGAAATGGAAGGACTTGGAAAATATGATATTAAGTGAAGTAAGCCAGACCCACACAAACATAGGTCCCATGGTCTCCGACTTATTTTTTAGATCTAGCCTTCACACACGGGAATCATAATTTTTTTGTGAGAATACCGTACAGAGGAGTTACAATTACATGAGCAAGATAACGAGTACATTTCTTATCAAGCATTGTTGCATCCTCTTTGTTTCCCCTTCCCATACTGCCCCCACCTCCCCCCACCTCACTCACACCCGATCCTCCCCCCCCACACCAAAGTTGTAAAGTTCGTTTTTCAACAAAATGACTTGTACATCTCATTGTTGCAATGGGTCCACCTGTTTCCCTAGTTAAACAATTTGTTTTTGCCCTTCCCCTCTACAATTATACCAACATCAAATACAGTGAAAGCAGGGGTTATACCGTGAGGGAGGGACATACAAAGCAACATAGAAATCATCTTATAAATAAATATGTTAGAAACAATTGCATGAAAGAAAAAAAAATTTGAATACTTACTTTTCTTGGGGTTCATTCCCCTAACATCACATTATCTGACCTTTTCTGCTTGTCTCAGACATATACTAGTTATTACAAATAAAGGAAACCATGGGACTTATGTTTCTTTAGGCCTGGCTTACTTTACTTAATATAATTTTTTCCAAGTCTTTCCATTTCCTAACAAATGGGGCAATGTCATTCTTTCTGATGGAGGCATAGAATTCCATTGTGTGTATATACCACATTTTCTTGATCCATTCATCTACTGAGGGGCATCTGGGTTGGTTCCATATCTTAGATATGGTAAATAATGCTGCAATAAACATAGTTGTGCTGGTAGCTTTAGTATGGTCTTGTTTGTGATCATTTGGGTAAATGCCCAAAAGTGGGATTGCTGGGTCATCCATACTGCTTTCCAAAGTGGTTGAACAAGTAAGGAACATCCATACTGTTTTCCAAAGTGGTTGAACAAGTTTACATTCCCAACAACAATGCAGTAAGGTTCCCTTCTTTCCACATCCCCTCCAGTATCTGTTGTTATTAGAGTTCTTGATTATAGCCATTCTAGCTGGGGTGAGGTGGGATCTCAATGTTGTTTTCATTTGCATTTCTTTTATGGCTAGAGAGGTTGAGCATTTCTTCGTGTGTCTATTGGCCATCCTTCTTTCCTCTTCAGAAAAGTTTCTCTTTAAG
Organism: Dipodomys ordii; assembly: GCF_000151885.1. Lineage (NCBI taxonomy): Eukaryota > Metazoa > Chordata > Mammalia > Rodentia > Heteromyidae > Dipodomys > Dipodomys ordii. The sequence goes on from NW_012267220.1 coordinate 18,522,630, forward strand.
TCTTGTTTTACTTTTAACGAGACTAAATAGCTCTACAAAAGGTTTGCAAAAGCCTCTTAACTCCTTTGAGTATCAGTGACACAGGCTTAACTAATTAAATTAACCCAATGTTTTTTGCCATAGTGGTAAACATTGTTGATCTTTACTATGACTTTTTGTTCAAAATTTGAGGAAAAATAAAATCACTTTTCTTTGCAGGCATCCAACAGGTGAACTATAAATCCGTCTAATAGTGATCTTCTTGCTACTGAAATAAGAGCACACAGAAATACATAACAATTTCTTTAGAAATAGTTCAGGTACCCTTTCAGTAGTGGCAGCAAACTCATTTGCTTCTGTTTGTGTGTCCGTTTATTACTTCAGGTCAGTTGGGATTTTGTCACTTAATACTATGTGGGTGTTAGGAGAGGTAGAGAGCAAATGAGTATTTTCAGGGTGTAATTAAAATTAATTGCATTCCACAAATAGCAAAAGTGAAAAGGCAGAGGTAAAGTCAACCACCTTAATGACATTAACTGCAAATGAAATCAATTGAAACAAAAGGTAGAGATTGTCAGGAGGGATTTTTTAAAATATCCAATTATATACAATTATGAGCATTTCTATTCATTCAATGTAATTATTTTAAGTGTGAAATGCATTCAAGAAATAAATCACTAGACCTTGACTGCTGGTGAGAAGTCAGACGCTTATATCCATTACAATCTGTTCTCAGTAAAGGAATCAATAGTCATGTCCATCAATCATCAAGCTCTCACCAAGATTGTCTTTCTATTTCCCTTCAAACTGATTCCTTACTATGTTTTCAATAATATTTTTGATATCCATATGACTAAGGAGCTCATTAAGCCTTCTCCCTAAATAAAAACTGAAAAAAATCCAGCAAAAATTCACATTCACTAGCCAAACATCAGCAATAATTCCCATATTCAGCTAAAGAAGACAAGAATAAAAGATATATATTCATTTAGTAGAATAATGTGCTAGCTTTCCATCACTGCAACACGTACTTGAGTGATCCATCCACACAAGCGTGTTTTGGCTTATAATGTTCAAGATTTTGAGGATGAAGTGGACTTATACTTTGTTCTGTCTTCCACTTTGGCAGGACAGCATTTATCTCATTACAAACCAGAGAGGAAGACAGAGAGAAGGAAGTAACTAGGGCTCCACTCTTCTCTTCGAGATCATATTCCCAATGGACTAATATCTCTCACCAGACCCTACTGATTACATTTTCTGCAACTATGAGGTCACCACTGGGGGCCACATTTTTACCACACAGATTTTGGGGATACACATAAACAAACCAAATCAAATATTACTTGACAAAAAATGAAGCATAAATACAAACTATGATCTGAATATATATATAAACATTTTGCTAAATGTACTGTAATGCATACATTAAAATAATATTTCCTAAATACGAATGACAAGATATTATATGGGTCATTTTCATGAAACATGCAGAAGCTAAACTATGGAGTCAGAAAGTAGAGCAGCAGTTACCCAGGGCTGTAAGTGTGAATCAGGATGGTCACATCTCAAGATGAACCTTTAGTGATGATACATTCTAAAATTCCTTTTTGTTACAGTTACACAGCCACTTAAATTCACCAAAAGTAATTAATTTGTTCAACTAAGTTTGGATATAAGTAGAAATTGTTTTGCAAATGATGTCTCAATCATTCTTTTCAAAATAATCCTTTAAATAGTTTAGCTATAACAGTAAATCTAAGCATATCAAAGTACTAAAAAATCACATTAAAACAAAGTATACCATGTATTTTGTCCTTTGATTAGTAAAATAATAGAAAGTATTTAAAAAATATGGTGTGTCATCTTACAAATATGTTAGAAACAATCGTATGTCCCTCCCCCACGGTATAACCCCTGCTTTCACTGTATTTGATGCTAGTATAATTTGTGGAGGGGAAGGGAAAAAACAAATCGTTTAAATAAGGATGCAGATGTACCCATTTCAACAATGAGATGTACAAGTCGTTATGTCGAAAAACGATCTTTACAATTTTGGTTGGGCGTGGGGGGGGGTGAGATGGGGGGAAGAGATGGGAAGGGATGGGAAGGGGAAACAAAGGAGGAGGCAACAATGCTTGATGAGAAATATACTCATTATCTTGCCCATGTAATTGTAATCCCTCTGTACTGTATTTTTACAATAAAAAAGGAAATAGTTGAAAATAAAAAAATACGGTGTGTCTGTGAGGTGTATAACTTACAATTTTGTCATTTTTATTTAAAGCATAACCCAGAAAAATTAATTCGTTACATTGATGTTATTAAGATGGTAGCCACATTTAAAAATAGTGTACTATAATAATTTTTCAAACATAAGTCATTATAGCCAGGTGCCATTGGCTCACACATGTAATCCTAGCTACTCAGGAGGCTGATATCTGAGGATCACAGTTCAAACCCAGCCTCGACAGAAGAGTACCCATGAGACTCTAATCTCCCATTAACCACTCAAAAAACAGCAGTAGCCATGTGGCTCAAAGTGGTAGAGCACTAGCCTTGAGCAAAAAGTTTAAGGATACAGGTGGACCTGTTGCAACAATGAGAAGTACAAGTTATCATGTCCAAAACAAGCTTTACAATGTCGGTGTGTGGGGGGAGGAGGGGGGGAAGGAGAAGGATTGGGATTGGGGGGTAGGGGGGAAGGCTGGGAAGGGATGTGAAGGGTAAACAAAGGAGGAGGATGCAATGCTTGGTAAGAAATGTACGCATTATCCTGCCCATGCAATTGTAACCCCTCTGTACGGTATTTTCACAATAAAAAAAATTAAATTAAAAAAAAATCTCAGGGACAGTATGGGACCCCTGAGCTCAATCCCCATGACCAACCAAAATTTCAGAACTATTTTCACTGAGAATTTTTGCTCTTTGCATCTTTAAATTATTTTGAATATTTGTTAATAGAATAATTTTAATATAAGCTGTTACATTTTGTATATCACAATTAAATGGTCTAAATTGTAAGCTGAATTTTACATAGCCAGAATTATCATACTTACCAGAGGTCTTCTTTTATACTTTGTCATTTTAAAGTTTATAAGTATACAGTTTAATTTCTTTATTTAGCTAACAATTTACTGTTTATTTTCTTTCATTAGATAGAAATGATAGTTCCTGGGAATACATTAGCAATAAAGTAAACAAAACATATTCCTAGCAGCAAGAGTTTAGTTCATGTACTTTCTAATATTCTGTTAGAAATTGTTGTCTAATGTGTCCAGTTGCTTAAATGACAAAAATTTCCCACAGTGATATATTGCTCTGAACCTAATATATGCAATCAAAATATATGTACATACTATAGAATATTCAGATTTATTTTAAGTATCAATGTGAATCAGTAGCATGTGATTTTCTAAATCAAGATATGGTCTCAGAAGGAGTAATAACAATATAGGTACATAATTGCAGTATTTATATCCACTGAAAATTACACAGTCAACAGAAACTAACAAGATAAAGACAATGATCTGAATAGGGATAATTCTTGTATTTGAAAATAAGCTACTGCTTACATAACTTCACCAGAAAATATTCACAAATAAATCTGAGCTATACTTAAATAAATTTTAACCAACAAATATAAATCCCAGATAGTCTTAAATTTTATAGTAAATAATATTTATTTATAATATAATAAAAGCAGGGATATTTTAAGTAAAATTTAAATAACTAATATTCTTAGATAAATATTTATTTAAAATGTATAGACGATCTGCTTAAGAAAGCAATTGAAAAAATGAAAAGCTATTGAACAATGTGCAGTGACCTAAGCCAGTAATCCTAGCTACTTGGGAAGCAGTTTTTAGGATCATTGTTCAAGGCCAGCCCTGACATGAAAAGTTCACAAGACATCATCTCAACCAAAGAATGGTAACAGGGGCAAGTATCTATTATTCCAGTAGATGTTCAATTGACTGAAGCTAGTGTTATCCACAGCGACAAGGAGAAATACAAGTAGGAGGATTGAGCCCAGGCTGGCCCAGGCATAAAGCAAGAATCCACCTCAAAAATAGTCAAGACAGAAAGGAGTTGGGGCATGCCTCCTTCCAAGAACAACACACTGAGTTCAATCCCTGTACCCTCTCCCCCAAAAGAATGTGTAGCTGTATGCATATGTACAATTATTGAAGCTTGATTATTTCACAGTAAATTTGTATTTTAACTACAGAGTTAAAACTATATGTATTATGCATAGATCATATAATGAATGTATGGATCATCATACAGTGGGACATAGACCACTCAACATTGAAAGAAATATTGAAGTGCAGGTTAAAGTAAAACATATTCAAAAGGTTCAACCTTATTAACATAAATGCACTTATTTTATTGACCCTCTCATCAATAAAATTCTTTTAAGTGATGAAATTCTTTAAAGTGATGAAACATCTTTATCCTCTGCTAATTTGGAAACTCAATTACATGATCAATTTTGATATTAAGTGTTAGATACAGAGCTTAAAGTTTAAGTAGCAAGGTTATATGTTCAAGGCCTTTCAAGTGATCAGTTATTACTGCCTAAATATTTTCATTAGTTAGGTGATGATGTAGACAAAATTCTTTGAAAAATAATTAAAATACGTTTTTGGTTGATCTTAATTTTCACACTTTCATTCTGGACTTTACTATGATAAGACTGTATTTTTAAATAATTGCTATGGTATTTCCTTATTGGCCCAGAATGAAAAGTTATTGTGTGGAACAAATTAGATAATGTTTGAAAATGAACCTAAGATAGATCTTGGCACACGCTAACTATTCCATGCATAATCTTTCTTTTCTCTCACATCTTTTTAAAGTAGTTAAGGATTGTCTGTGTAGCTTGACTACTTCAGCTTCCAAGAACAATTGTACAAAACTTAGCTGAGCCTAAAGAATCAAATAAAGCATTCCAAGGAGTATTGATCTTGTGATGTAAGTGGAGTAAATTGTAAAATAGCTGTTACTGTGTTTGTAACACAAATATGATACAACATTACAAATAGTCCCATATAATTTACAAATCTAGAAATGTCTTAGATTTCTATTTTTCTACATTGTGTCACCGTTCATAGTAATATTAGATGTGATCATAGTCTCCTCCAAATCTCATCCCAACTGCCAATCTCCAAAATTTCCCAGACTTTTAGACATTAAACTAAAGAAATCTATAGTTTCTTCATGATTCTCAAATTTCTTATCTAATAGATGATGCATCAAGCTTATCAACTATAATTATAGTCGTCTCCTTGTCTGTACCTTCATCTCTCTTACTCTTTTTTTCCCTATGAACATCTGAGCAATGAAACTTTACACTGAAGGTAAGGCACATTTACCCTTATAAATTAATTCCAGAAATTTGGATGGCAGAATTAGGAGAATCTCAGTCTAAAACCATCCTCAGACAAAATTGAGACTAAAAAATAAACTGAAAACTAAATAGAAACAAAAAGAGTGGAACCATGGCTCAAATGAAAGCCTTGAATTCAAATCCAAGTACCAATAATAATAATGATTAACAATAAAATAACAACAACCTTTACCATGATAGTAAATGTATAATCCCTTCATGTTTCTTTGGTACCTCCAGTCAAATTTAGCTGAAGAAAGTCATTGAACTGTAAGCTAACAGTCACTAATCACTGGTGAGCTTAATGCTTTATGTTAATCATTGTGCATTATTTGTGTCCATTTCTCCTCTTTCTTTCTATGGTATTCAGCTCTAACCTTCAAAGTTCCAATAGCTACTGCTTCATTCGCATCAGAGAATAAGGAGACCTGATAAATATTCATGTCATTTTATAAGAAAATTAATCTGAAAGATATTTCACATTCTTATACTACTGGCCCTCACATCTCTTTTTCAACTTTCCATCCTCCCTTTGGAAAAGGATCAATGTTCTATTTCAATGGAAAAAAACTACATTGTGTTAAGTTTGTACAGTTCCTATCATGTAAAAATTGAATGTCTTCTTCAATTGCAGAAGATACTATCAAAACTAGTTAAAGATACTCAACTTACCATTTAAGAGATTTCAAAACTCTCTAGATGGAGAACTTAGGGAAATGGAAAAGGACCCCACTACTGTGTAATTGCTATACCTCTTTGAAAAAGAAAGACTTAACTTTGATCATTATTAAGATTAAGTGTCTGAATGTAACAAGAAATGGGAACACTTTTAGGTTACTATCAATTCCCCATTCCTAGTTGAATACCAGGATTCTAGAATCATACTCTTTTGTTACCAGGTGATTATTGTAGGGGCAATCAACGAAGGATGATGAGTGAGATGACACTGGAGTTGGCCAAACCAACTCCACTAAACTGCCTATGATTCAAAGAAGTTCATCATGGTATTTGAAACTGCCTGTGTGTCACAGTAGACAGAATTTAATGACAATAGCAGAGCTGTCATCTGTGTGTGAATCCGACAGCTGTAATCAGTGACACCCCAGTGGACAGTTTTGTGTATAGTATGTCAGAGATAAAATAGAAACACAGACAATTCAGTAGAAATCAGTAAGGAACAGCAACAACAATCAGTAAGGTGGATGTCTGATAAGCAGAAGAGATTCAAATTGCAGAGAACTATTTATAGCCCAGCAAAAGGCAGCTAGCATCATCACTGATGAACTGAAACCAAACACACCTGGTCATGACTTCATACCACAGATAAAGTCCTTAGAACCTGACACAGGATTCACATAAAAGTTTGATCCTTTTTCCTGCTTACTTTAAATATATCCAGAATACATAGAGCTTCAAAAGCAACATCTCATGCCCTGGAAAGAGTTGTTATAGCTGCCTTGATTAGGGAAAATGATACACAGAAGTCTGTACATAGTCATTATATATATATATATATATATATATATATGCTATATGCAAGTATTTTTTGGTGCCAGGGATTGAACCTAAGGCCTCAAATACACTAGGCAAATACTAGGTAACACTGTTGTCTTAAAAAATATTTTCTATCTGCAGTTACTTGAAACCATGAGTATGGAACTCACAGAGGCAGAATGTTCATATATAAAGGGCCAACAGCACCTGAGAGGAAAAGTATAATTTCCTTCACCCTCCTAGGTTTTCCAAATCTCGTTTTTCTCTACTCTTCTAGGTTATCTGAGACCTTCTAATTAGATATAACAAGAGACTAATTCACAAGAGAAAATCATACAGATTTATCATATACATCACCTGGGCACACAGATATAATTTGATTATTGGCAACTCAAAGGGGTGGCTAGAGTTTGGGTTGTGTATACCTAGAAACACGAGGGGAAAGATAGGCATTTGTGAAAAATCATATGGCTTCTTGGAAAGATTAAGGGCCTTTAGGAGAATAGATGGAAGATAGGCTCGTTTGTGCAAATGTCCGCTTGAGGTTAATGAACTCTCTCCAGTAAGTGGGAATTACAGTTGGTCCCAGGGAAAAGATGTCTGGCCATTGACTTATTTCCAGAGGATCTGTTTCTGTTCTTTTCCAACATGGATGATTAATTTTGCAAAAGTAATTATTATTTTTTGAGCATGTGCTTTTAAGCAGTTAAAATATTTTATGAATTTAATTGCCTTCAGCTTAAAATAATTCTGGTGCTATAGCTGAATATTTGGGGTAGAATATTTTATAACTTTTCGACTGCTTTTCTTTTATTACTTCAATTTGTCAATGCTTTTCACACATATTGTTGTTTTGTTACCCATATCTCTCTCAGCTATCCACATGAGGGGTGATTCTACTAGTGTGGTCATTCATTCCCTTCTCTCCACATGACATGCTACTATCATTCTACAACATATATAAATTTGGCAAAATGTTTAAAAGCAAGTAAGAGCACAAGCTCTTTCATATGAATTTAGAGCCATGTCTTCATTATGAAAAATCAATAATCCCAATCAGGTGTTCTAGTTACCTGTAATCCTAGCCATTGAGGAGGCTGAGATCTGAAGATCATGGTTTGAAGCCAGTCAGAGCAGGAAGGTCCATGAGGGATAACCAGAGGTTATCTCTAATTAAGCACTAAAAGAGGTGGAAATGGAGCTGTGGCTCTATTGGAACAATGCTCGCCCTGAGCAAAAAAGCTGAGACAGCACCCAAGTGCTGATTTCAAGAATCCAAATATGCACTAAACAAATAAACAATATGATCTTCCTACATGAACTTCTTAAGAAGTTCTAGTAGAAGTACAGATTACACATGGATTTAAGAATATCCATCATCAGAGAAACTCTTTTGAAAGAATAAATTAAGCAAATTAGCTTTAATACATATTAAACTTGACCTTTAAATTCAGCAAATTACCTCAGATCCTTGGTCTAGTTAACTCTGAGTAGTTTCCTGTAAGTCACTGTGACTTGGTTTTCTGGGATTTATTTTCTTCTCAGATTGTGTTTGTCAAGCTCCACAGAGCAGCACAGAAGGCTACCAGACCCTGAATTCTGTCCAAAGAACAGTGTTTGGCTGTGGCTTTCCTCTGCCTCTGTCCTCTGTCCTTGGACCATCCTCATGCCAATCCCTTTTCCCATAATGGCCAGGGTGCTGCACAAGCAGAGCTTCTCTGGGGACAGAGCAGCAGCGATTCTTCCAGGAACTGCAGTGCCTGTTAAACTTTAATGAACTCATGAAACTTTTATCACTTTCTCTTCCTTCAAATGAGTATGGGAAGTAAACAAAACTACCACCAAATCTTTAAAAAAAATAATGTAAGCATAGGAAAATAAACAGTAGAAATGCTCATACAGACAAAAACATCATAGTTTTGAAGTTGTGGAAACAAAACCAAAAATCATTATCCCTCCTAAGAAAGGCAAAGTCTGACCCCTAACACACAGACACAAATACACACACACACACACACACACACACACACACACACACACATATCCCTCTGAGAATACAAACAGCTTGCACCTTCTTGTGTGTAGTATGAGATCCTAATGATATGAAAAATACTGATTCCTGATTATATTTTAAAAAATAAATAGGAATATGCTATATTTTGATATTTATGTATTACATGGTTTGCACTTGAAAATATACCTAATCTTCTTTTTACAAGTTTAGATTTCTTTAGCCATCATGGATTACACAAGTAATCCCAGCTTCTTAAGAAGTTCATGTAGGAAGATCATGGCTCAGCAGGAGATCCTCTCTGGAAACAATAAGAAAAACACAAAAGGGTTGGGCGCATGGCTTACCTGGTAGAGCACCTGTCTAAAAAGCTCAAGGCTATAATTTAAACCCCAGTGCAAGCACATAAATAACAACAGACAATCCCAGATTTTGAAAATCAACCCTAGGTCTTCATCTTTTCTTCTATTGAACCAACTATATATCATTTTGAAAAGAACATTTCAAAACATTTCCTCAAGATTTAGTTAAGCTCACTTACGCCCATAACAGAAAAAATCTTTATATTTTATTTTTATTCAATTAATTCTTTATTTTCCTTACATTCATTCAACTCATCCTTCAGCAGAGGTGAGAGGAGGTTTCTTAAAAAGATCTATTCAAAACAGGAAAATGTTTTAAATGGGATCACATTCTGTGTGACATAGCTTGTACTTAACATCTATCTATGATTCCCATAGTTTTTGTTCACTGTGTCATATTTGGACAAAGAGCAAATATGCAGGACAAACACCAAGAATTTTCTTGAAAACTGGGACAGGCTTGTTTTCCTGGAGTGTGAGCCCAGTGCATCATGTCCCATTGATTTTATATGTAGTTAATATATGTAAGGCAAGTAACTATGAGAGAATAAGATATGATCCTTAAATGATAATGCAGATGAGTTAGAGTGGCCACAAGTTATTGTCTTTAATCAGACATTAAAACATGAACATCTGAATAACATTTTATCAGGGCACAAACAGCAAATCCACAGATTCTCAGACCTGCACATCCTGAATTGAATGATATGACTTTACATTCTAATCTCCTTGCATTTCCTTTTATGACCATAGGAATGTATGTGGTGATCCTAAAATGTGCAAGAAAATGAGATTTCCACATAAAAAGGTAAAATAAGTGAATCACAAAATAAGAAATTCAGTTTAGCTATTATAGGGTAGTTAGTCTACTTAAAGTCCTAATTTCAAAGCTAAACTAATCTCACTAAATAAACATACTTGGCTACTCTTCCATGTTGTTGTTAAATTCCTAATTGCTTTAAATTTCTGATGCATATACAGTCATTATCCAATAAAAAATCCTGTTTAATTTCTTCTGTCAATTCAAACTTGTACTCTAACCATAAAAAATTATTGTGAGAGTACTAGATCCAAAGAAACCCAATATTATGCTTTACCCAAAAGAGGAATCTCTAGCTCAAGTCTAAGTGTTCTTAGCATTTCAAGATGCTTCATATGCCACATCAGCTGAGCCATGGTTGAAATTATAATGTGAATTTTCAATTAATTATTCATATTTTGTAATAGTGACTCAAGAGAACTTTCTGTTGAGCATAAATGACATTATCTTTTCTCTTCAACCATTCCAAATTAAAAAATATATACTTCTAGGAAAATATAAACACTAATATATAATAGCATAACTAAAATGATTATATATGAAAGATCTTTTTCCCACCATTCTGTTTTTATTAGTATATATTATTTTCAAAGTGTTTCATTGTGATGTTTCCATAAACGCATACAATGCACCCTGATCGCTTCTATACTTCTCCCTCCTCCCCCTCACAGCACAAATTCAACAGGTTTAAGCCTATTGTCTCACATGTGTACAGATCATTTACTCAATCATACACAACCTTCACATCCTCTCCTTTTAACTTTATCCCCTCCTACAGTTTCCAAACAGAAACTGTTTTCTTTGTATCATTATTATTTTTTGCTAGTCTTAGAGCTTGAATTCAGGGCCTGGACACTGTCCTTAAGCGTCTTTGGTTGAAGGATAGCACTCTACCATTTGAGCCACAGTGCCACTTCCAGATTTTCCTGTTTATGTGGTACTGAGGAATCGAACTGAGGGCTCCATGCATACTAGGCAAGCACTCTACCACTAAGCCAAATTTCCAGCATATCTGTCATTATTTTTAAGAGCTATATTCTTCATATGAGAAAGAACATGTGGGAATTCACTTTCCAATTCTGGTTTCTTTTGCTTAGCATAATGTCTTTTACTTCCATCCATTATTCCATCAAATGACATAATTTCATCCCTTTATGGCTTAATAATATTATATTATGTATATACTGCACATTTTCTTTACATATTCATACATTTATGGGCACCTAGAGTGATTCTATATTTGATTCCATATTTGGTCTATTGTGAACACTGGCAGATATGACAATTGTATGTTGTCTTATATTCCTTCAGATATATGTCCAGGAGCCATATGGACAGATGGATTATTTGGTAGTACATCTTTAGCATTTTCTTTTAGGTTTCTTTGAGGAATCTCCATACTAATTTCCATAGTGTATACACTAATTTCCATCTCCATCTACAATGTATAAGGATCCCTATTTCCCTATATCCTCATCAACATTTGTTGTGTGAATTCTTGCTTATTGCCAGTTTGACTGGGTAGGATGATATATGTGTCATTTTATTTTTATTTCCTTTATTGCTAAGGATTTGGCATCTTTTTTAATGAACTACTAAGATATGTAGATCAATGGAATTGAACAAAATATCGAGGAATAAACCCTATCTGAATTTTTAAAAAGATACTAAATATCCACATGAAGAAAATATAGCCTTTTGAACAAATGTTGTTGGAAAACTTGGACATCCACCTGTAGAAAACTTTAACTAAACCTCTGACCTCACTCTGTTAAAAAATCAATTCTAAAAGAGCAAAAGATACTACTGTAAGACCAAAAACTGAAACTGCTAGAAAATACTTAGGGGAAAACCTTGAATATATAATCATATTTAACACTTTTCCAAATATAATTTCAAATTCTCAGAAAATAAGAATACTAAAAAACTAGATTTTATCAAATTAAAAAGTTTCCACACAGCAAACAATGTACAAAATCAAAAGAAGGTTCACAAAGTGGGAGAAAATCTTTGCCAGCTAGTCACTGAATAAAGAATATCCAGAATCCATACAAAGGTCTTAAAATGAAGCACAAAAAGAATCAATAATCCAATTAATGAGTAAATGAACTGAATAGACATTTTCCTAAAGAACTCTTTGTTGCTTTGGGTTTTGAAAGCATTAACTGTGAAAAACAACAAAAACAATTTTTTTTTTTTGGTCAGTCGTAGGGCTTGAACTCGAGGCCTGGGCGCTGTCGCTGAGCTCATTTGCTCAAGGCCAGTGTTTTACCACTTTGAACCACAGCTCCACTTCCAGTTTTCTTGTAATTAATTGGAGATAAGAGTCCCACTGACTTTCCTGCCAGGGCTGGCTTTGAACCATGATCCTCAGATCTCAGCCTCTGGAGTAACTACTATTACATGCAAGATTAATTTATGTGACACTTTTAATTAATATCACAATTTGGCAGCTAAAATCTAGTCATAAAGACAAAATAATTTTGTCAGAGCTACAGTAGTGACACTAAATTGTAAATACAACTAAACAAGAGGCTGGTGTAAGAAGAATAGAGTTTGAGTCCAGCTCAGGTTAAAAGGTGAGACTTCCATTTTAAACAAAAGCTGGCTATGGTGATTTAGACCTATATACTCTGCTGTTGGGAGGTGTACTCAGCCACAGCCCCACTTCCAGGTCTTTTGGTAGTTTATTTGAAGAGTTTCACAGATTTTTTCCTGCTCAGGCTGGCTTTGAACCTCAATCCTCAGATCTCATCTTCCTAAGAAGCTAGGATTACAGGTGGAGCCACCAATGCCAGGCCCAAAAGAACATTTAAAACACATGCATAGCGCACGCGTGTGTGTGTGTGTGTCTGTGTGTGTTTGTGTGTGTGTGTGTGTGTGTGTGTGTGTGTGTGTGTGTTTGCTGAGTCCATTTTCCTTTAATCATCTTCCCTTCTAACAAGAGTTTCCATCTGGGAGTTCGATGTTATTAGACCTGGCTCACACTGTTGCAAACAAAACCTCATGCACAGCTAAAGTATCCTGACACTAAAAGCATGGGTAAATTTTTCTCCCAGTGCTGCTTCTATGAGTATTTCACTAATGATTTTCCTCAAGCATTAAAAACATAAGCTTATATTTTCTCCAGGACATTATTAGATCTGTCTCACATACTATCTAACAATATTCTGATATTTCAGCATGGTTTTAATATCATAAATTAAAACTCTGACTATTTTTGAAAAATGTGGGAGGAAGAAAAAAAGCAATCTATTAGAAATAAAACTATGATCATTGAGAAAATAATATATTAAGGAGGAGTTGTGCATAAAATTATCCTATTGAAGATGATGTTAGTTGTACCAGAAAGTAGAAAATAAATAGTGTTAAGTTCACTTCTTAAATGCAAATCCATTTGAATTCTCCATCAGTTGTGTCCAAATTAATGACCTTATTAAATAAAATAACCTTATTTTTGTCTCTTAGAACAAAAATGTCATTAGAATTCCAATAAAATTGATTTGAATTATGATAGCTTATTGTACCTATGTCTTTTATCCTTGCATTTACCCAAACATTTCTCCTTGGAACACTTCCTATTGAAAATTTCAGAATAACATATATTAAACTTTAAAGAATTATATGATCTAATAAAATACCAGCCTTTCTTATGGTATTCCTTAATATTCTGTCTATGGCCCAAGAGTAAATCTCCAGGGGTAGCACATTATTGTATGCTAAATTTTGTTATAGAAGCAAAAGTGCTCTACATAAAAAATAATTTATTTGGTCAAGTGCATTCTTTTTATATATTCTCATTGTCTTATATTTGTTCAGTATTATTGCTTCTAACGTTAAGATCTATTAATATAACTAAAGGGTTCATAACCAGGAAAGGACAGTGGATAAATTGTACGCAGGAAAAACAGAAACTAGAGGCTTATATATCAAGAAAGACGCTTTCACTCAGCTGACTCAAAACTAAAACCCTTGCCCCAAAGCTCGTAGGACCACAAACACTCAGAGCTATATGACCATTGCTTACCCTAGATGTTCCTATGCCCTTGCATTTTTCTCTCCTGCATATTGGCTTCTTCTCATTAATAATGGCTTCATTCTGCACAATATTTTTTTTCATGTAGCTTTGACTGGCTTTGATGTGAACTCTAAAAGGTCATTTAAAAACTGACCTTTATCAAATTCTTTGTCTCTAACTCCTTTTGCTCAAATTTTCTGGAGCAAACATTTGTAATCCTGTCTTCCTGATCAGTTGACTTTGAGATAAGACTCCTTCATAAACCCAAGCTGCTAAGGTTTGAGATGTTAGCTGAAATAGTGCATTCTTCACTAAATATTCTCACGCCTTTAGAAGAGATAGAGTGTAGACAGAATTTTAAACCAATAAGGTACAATCTAAGCAAATACCTCACAGTTTAATTTCTACAATAGAGAAAGAACAGTTTAAATACATAGCAAATGGCTGAAGATCAGTTTTAAAAGAAAATAAAATAACTAAATATTAAAGATAGAATTCTACTATATACATAGAACAGACACAATAGTTTTAATCTCAAATGGATCCAAGTTACCCTGAGCAAAGAAACTAACTTAAAATATGCTAGAAACAGACACAGACACAAACATTTAGAAGCCTGTCTGCATATTCTCTATGTATTATAAATAGATGGCAAATAGGTATTTTAAGGTATATATTAAAGATAGATGATATGGAGGGAGAGAAAGAGAGAAACAGAGAGAGAGAAACAGAGAGACAGAGAGAGAGGCAGACAAAGACAGAGACAGAGACAGAAAGAGGCAGAGAGAAAAATGAGAACCACTTATAATTTTTTTTGTCAAAACAAATCAGGACACAATATTTTATCCAAATCATTTTCTAAAGATATATCATATGAGCTTTGGAAAAATACAGAAGTCCTGGTAAATCTTATATCATTACTTTACACCTGGTCATTTCCTAGAGAGGAGGAAGCATTTGACATGTGAGAAATACTACACAAAACAGGGAACTGTTTTCAGTTTCTTGGATTTGCCAATACTTGTTTTTATTTTCTTAATATATGACCTATTTGGGAGGAAGATCCACTGCTGAGAGAAAAGTGCATTTTGTACCTTCTGGGTGGAATATTTTTTAGATATCTTTTAAGGATATCTGATCTATACTATGATTTAATTCTGATGGACTTTTATTGTTCATTGATTTTTCTAAATAAATTCTCTATAGGTGAGAGTATGGTATTGAAGTCTCTGATAACCATACTTCTGGGATCCATCTGTGCTTTTAAGTGCTGTAGTGTAGGCTTAATGAAATAAGTACATAGATATTTAGGATATGAGTCTGTGTGTGTGTGTGTGTGTGTGTGTGTGTGTGTGTGTGTGTGTATGTGTGTGTATGTGTGTGTGTGTAAACAATTGTTAAGTTCCCTTGCTGGATTCTTCTCTTGATTCATATTAACTGACCTTCTGGATCTCCTCTGACTAGTTGAAGTCTTCTTTGACCATAGTTTTGAAAATACATATTAAAATTACTATGTAAAATCCTGTATGTGGTTAACAGTTTAGTAATCTGACTATTCAGGGCATGTTAAGAGATGAAACTTCCTGTTGTTCAAGGTACAGTGAATTGGGTATCACTGAATTTAGATGATGCCAGAGAAATTTGTTTTAAGAATTCTAAACCATTATAAAGCCATCAAATGTTGATCTCTTGGTTCAGTGACTCTACTTCAATAATTCATCGTGTGTGTGTGTGTGTGTGTGTGTGTGTGTGTGTGTGTGTGTGTGTGTGCTGGTCCTGTGCTCTGTCCCTGAGCTTCTTTTTGCTCAAAGCTAACACTGTACTCTTGAGTCAAAGCTGAACTTCCAGCTTTTGCAGAATACCTTATTGGAGATAATAGTGTTACTAAGTTTTCTGCCCTGGCTGGCTTTGAATACCAATCCTCAGATGTCAAACTCCTGAGTAGCTAGGATTACAGGTGTGAGACACCAGAACTAGGTAGCAATAATTCATCCTTAAAGATAATTCAAAAACTGGACAAGTGTTTACATTTTACAATGATTAATATATATTGAACATTGATAAGAATGGGAATAAGAATATATCATTAATAAAATTAATGGTATTTTCTTATTACCAGTAGGTATTATGATCTCACAATGTAGAAAATTCTTGTGATACAATATTAAATAAAAAGACAGTAACTTATTTGATTTTATTCCAGCTGCATGTACATATAAATCCTTAGAAAATCCTTTTGTTTCTCAAGACTGCTGAAGTGAAATGCACGTCAAAATTCCAACACATCTTAAAGTTTTAACTCTAATTTTATACAGCATATGACCAGAGATCATAAATCTGAGAGTCAAAATTGAAAGATACAGAAACCTTCAAGTTTCATAACCTTATGCTAAATTTTTACTTATTTATGATTTACCAGAAAAATGATAAGATCTTCCTGAAGTTTTATCTGTGGAAAAAGAAATGAAGTATTCCAGAGAGGCAAGTGCAACTGATAATATTAAAATAGACATTAGTGGTGTTAAGTCTACCAAATTCTAATATTTTCATCTACCAAGTACATGTATATAAAGTAAAATTAGAATACAAATTTAGAAAATATTAATTGAGATTATTTTGTGATATTTGCAGGTTGTTTTCCTCATACACATTTTATATATTTAGTTTTTATGCAAGATAATGTTAATACAAAAACACAACCAAAGTTATTAAAATACATTAAACCATAAAAGATAGGAAAGTGACTCTGATTCCATAATTCCTGTAGGAGCCTCACTAGCTTCTAGTCGAACCCTAATCCTGTGTCATAGATAGCATGGACTTCATTTAATTTCTTGAGTCTGTAATGTAGTTTTTTCATTTATCCCATTAAACCTTTAGCACTCCCTTTTAATAAGGGAATAGAGTGAACTAATTTTTTATATGAATAAATGAATACATTATAAAAATACAGTGCATAAGGTTAATATGATGCATACATTAGGCATTCCATAAATGCTGCCTGAAAACAAAGGCAAAACTATTGCTTTTTGAGCTCCATTACTGACCATATAATAACAATGAAATAGCATTTCTAACGTGGATAAGATATGCTTGATAACTACCTGTCCTGTCACTGCTTAACTCTAGATGCATGGTGTATGTTGAATATTTACCAAAACAAAAAAACTTAAAACCTTAAAACTTCCAACACTTTTTAGAACATCCCTTAGAAAAAGCCCAGTTAATTGGGATTCATAACTGGGAGAGGGAAAGGATTCCCGCTTCATTGTTTCATCCTTGTCTATACATATTTTGCTACAGTCTGAATGTGTCAATTACATCTGCGTATTATTCACTGCCTACTGACTGGGTGCCCTCCTGGCTGTAAACATTGTCTTGGGTTTGCTAATTGCACTATAAATTTTGCAGAGATCTAATGGGAAAGGGGTAGACATTCGCTGTGTCAATTCAGTTTTCATATACCAGGCTTTTATTTTTTTCTCCAACTCTGAATGTGCTCTGTTTGTCAGCAGTATGAGTAATTAAAAGGTCCAGTGGTTATATATTGCTACAAGTAACTCAAAAGCAAATGCTTATTTTTAAAGACAGGAGAGACACACAGAAATGGATAATAAATGCATGATGCATGGGTGGATCTATACCTAGAGATAGAAATGCTGACACCTTTTATCTCTAAACGATGGACAGCTAAATTTAAGGGTAGTACAAGTCCATAAAGGAGGAAATCACGAGAGTGAGGTGTATTCTGGTGTACCATGGTCTGTGCTTTTATGAGAGGTAGAAATCAATAGAAGCATTACACTTGCAAACTAAAATCTAGGTTACTGGTTCATTTGTCAATGTTTTAGACCACAGAAGAGAAACATTTAAATGAGTGGCTTAAATCAAGTTAATCTTTCTGAGATTGTCCATTTATTCAAAGCATTAAACTTAATTGACGCTCGCAGATGGATTACTTTCCCCTTTCCATCTTGGTTGTCCTTCTTTCACAGCTGCCTTGCTGCAAATTCCTTACATTAGGTTCTTTAAGTTTCAGCATTGAAGCTAATGTGTGTTTCTCCTATCGCCACAGAATGTATTCATTTATGATAACCCTTAACCACGCCTAACATCTCAACTATTCCAAAAAATCAAAAACAAATAAAGAAAATTATAACTGTACTAGAAGTAGGCCCAGACGCCCCCTGTGGTATGGTCCGTTCCCAGAAGAAACTTTTCATTATTTTTCCTGTTACTGCAGCTTGGCCCGGAGACTGGCACTCTACTACTCAAGCAAGCCTCCAGTTCTGTCTCTTTGTAGGTTAATTTGAGATGTGAGGAGATGTGAATGTCAAATTTGTCTGCATGGACTGCCTCTATTCTCAGATCTCAGTCTCCTGAGTAGCTAGGATTGTAAGGAAAGCATTTTTTTTAATTCAGTTATCCTTCTCATGTGGACCCTACTGTCCAAGGCTTCCTAATTAACCCTCCTGTCCATTATATTGTTCTATTTTAAAGATGAGAACAGTAATTTTGGAAACTAGAAGCTACTGTTGTTCAAAGATTCATATATCTTCAGTGCCCAAATTGAAGTAATATCAGTTTTACACATAGAAGGAATGATTGTAGGCCCAGTTTCCCTGCTTATAATGCTTAAAGAAGGTTGACTCAATACTCAGTACTATAAAAATAATTATTGTAACTTAGACATGGTTCTTCTGAACCGAAGAAAGTGAAAATTTGTTATTTTGAAATACCTTAAAATAACATTTCTCTTTTTGATATTCTTTTATTGTAAAGCTACTCTACAAAGGGGTTACAATTACATGAGTAAGGTAATGAGTGCATTTCCTATTGAGCATTGTTACCTCCACCTTTGTTTGTTCCCTACCATCCCTTACCCCCCCCCACACCTCCCCAACGACTCCCTCCCCTGGCCCCCAAGCTGTAAAGATCATTTTCAACATGGTGTCTTATACATCTCATTGTTACAATGGGCCAATCTGTATCCTTATTTCTTACTAATAACAGGTCACACACATCCAAATAATAATGCCACTTTATTGAAAAGGAAAATTTCTGGACTGCATCCATGATATTCTAATTAGCAACTCTGTAAATGGAGCCTAGAAATCTCAATTTTTGAATACATCTCGGTTGAGTTTTTCAGTACACTGAATTTTCCTGTAAATGTCTTAAGCTAAGTTTGGCTTATTTATATAATTTAAAATGTGAAGACCTATAATGGGAGGTAAATGATTTAAATATTGTTGGTTGTAAAAACAATAAAGAAAATGAAATTTTACATTTCTTTAGTGATACATTATTTGGACTTTTATGACATTGCAAATCAAGCACAGGAAATAAGAAAATGGCCAAGATTCTTACTTGTCATTTTATTACTTGAAACATTTTCACATATAAATATTTGTCAGCAATAGTGGAATGTGGAGGAAACAAAGTTTTTCTATATTTCTATAGTCCCAAATCATGGAAAATTCTCATTCTTCTGATAATGAGTTCCTGTGGCCTATTTCAGAGCATGCCACAAATATGAGTCAGGAATATGTCTGCAATGCTTTAGAACCATTTAAAAACAACCATGAAAAAGGTAAAAAGTTATGCACATATGGTCATATAAGATGATGTTAAGCCAATGAACCCCAAGATAGAGACACAAGAGGTTTTATCTTTGTTGCTGTTGTTTTTAATGTACTAATAATGTACTATGTGATTTCTCTTGTTTCTTTCCCCTGTGGCATATCCCCAGTTTTCACTGTATTTGATTCCAGTACCCTGCATCTTATATATACATTTTTTCTAATTTGGGGAGGGGAAGGGAAATAACAAAATTGACCCATTGTAACAATGAGATGTACAAGACACTATGTTTAAAATGATCTTTACAACTTGGGGGTGGGAGGGAGGAGTTGGGAAGATGGAGAGGGAAGAGATGGCTGGGAAAAAAACAAAGGAGGGGATAACAATGCTCAAGAGGAAATGCACTCAGTACCTTACTCATGTAACTGTAACCCCTCTGTACAGTATCTTTACAGTAAAAAAAAGTATTAAAAAACAATCATGAAGCTGGTTTAGGTTGGCAAGGTAATGGGCACATTGTTAAATCATGATTATTCTCCTACAAGTAGTCAAAATGATTCTGAGATTCTAATATAAATTCAGTGAAAACATTGACTTTCAAGATGGGCTTGCATTTCATATTCCGACAACTGCTTTTGGAGCAATATCTCTGTTTCATGTCCATAATGTCCATGAAAGAAAAAATATGAGATCTTATTCATTTTCAACAACATCAATATTGAAAAGACACTTGGTTTTCATAGAAATATATTTTGATTGTTTGGAAAATATATGTCAGAATACCTTTAGTTCAACACAGAAAATTCCTGGTATACTTCATCCTTTTCTGTATCAATTAATGCTGTCTATTGGGACTGTCTGATATACAGGCTTTTAAAACATCATACGACATGCAGGCTTTTAAAACATCATACATACCAAACCTTTCGTTTGTTATACAAAACAGACAAAGTTAGATGCTACTTCATTTGAGAAAAATATTCACAAGGAAGGATACATGTTCCACAATTTTTGAACATATATAACTAATTATTTGGCGGTCCAGAAATGAAATTCAAAAAGCAAACAAATAGACAAACAAAAAACTAAAGTCATTACTATTTTACATGCCCTAATACTTGAAGCTTTTCGGAGAAAGCACCACAAACTTATATTCCAGGTCAATCAGGACAATACTGAATTTGGGATAGACTACCAACAATGCAAGTTAAATCAATACACCTTCTTTCCAAGGACTGACAATGTCATTAGTTTTTATTAGGGCCCAATTTAGTATTCAAAGTAAAAGTGGGGTCTGGACAAACAACAGCTCAGGGTAGAGCTGTTGTTAACTGTAGAGCCCTCTGAGTTGGACAGCTGGTCTTGACCTCACACCCAGCCTCTGTGTTCCTGTGAACACAGGTCTCGTGCTGAAGCACCTCCCTGAGAACATTTCTCTGCTTCTTGCCTTATAGATGGAATTCCAAATTCCAGGAGAAATTTGGTGGACAACTAACAATTTTAGTGAGACCTTCCTCAGAGAAAATGTATTAACCAAAGTCATGATTGTACTTAACCAACATACTTTCATGTATGGTGTGTGTGGGTGTAGGGGGGGGAGGGTGTGCGTGCATGTGCATGTGCGCTTATGTGTGCCCATCCTGGGGCTTGAGCTCAGGCACTGTCCTTGAGCTTTTATGCTCAAGGCTAAGACTCTATGTAGAGCATCTTGCCCTATATATTTGCAGGACTAATCAAATTTTCACAAGATAGTAGTATCTAAACTAGTTTAGACATTGTTAATATCAACTTGTGTTATATGCTTGTATTTTATTGTTCCTGTAGACACCATTATCACATGAATAAATTTAATGTCTACCTACCTGATTGGGTTGTGACTTTCAAAAGGTATTGATTAATCCATACTTTTTGTGCCTGGTGTTTATGAAGGTATTTTGCATGCAGTGAGTGCTTAAAAGAAACTGAATAAATGCTTGGATACATGCAAGAAATCATTGAAATTGAAATAAAGATCAGTTTCTCTGACACAATTTCCTCATTTAGAAAAAGAGGAAAGATAATATATTGCAAAACTATTGAGAAGATCAAATAAAATTTAAGATAAAAATATGATTAGGAAACTTAAAAATCATATACATATACGATGATTTCTATTAGCATTAAAAGATCACTTTAATTTTCCATCCTATATAGTTATTCAGTAAAATTCCAATCCCTTCTAAGTATGCTGAACTACACCAACTCCCAGTCTTGTGACATTTAGGTAGAACAGGCCTTGTTTTTGTGATTATTTTCAGATAAGATATTGCTATTTTGCCAAAGTGAGATTGCACTGTGATCCTCCTGTTTGTATTTCATGCTATAGCTGGAATGAAAGGAGCAAGCCACTGTGCCTACTTCTTGGTCAAGATGTGTTCTTGAAAATATTTTTCCTGGGCTGGCCTTGAATTATAACCCTCCCTACCTCAACCTGTCAGATAGCTATAATGTGTGAGTCACTGCTTACGGCCTCCAGTGAAATCGTACTAGTTTCTCTCCATAAAACTTGCACAAGGAAAACCTAATTATAACATCTAGAGAAACAAATTACAAAATCTTCAAAATATCATTGGGATTGTTGACAGATCCACTTGGCTCATACTTAAGTAGATTTTGTTTACTTTCTGAGTAATAGAGGATTCTGTGTGATTGAACTTCTTTCCAGGCAAGGCCTGTATTAATCACATTACTTTCTCTGAGAACATTCTCCTACAATAAATATCCCAGCATGGAGAAAACTCCTGGAGAGTGTACTCAAATCTTTACAATCTATCAGGAAGACCCATGAATAGAAGTAGTTAATATATTGTGGCACTGTTAAAGTGTCTATTATTAGCCCTGCAACAAGATCCATTCAATGTTTCTCCTCGAGCATATTACGAGGTACTGATCAATGATGAGTGATAAATGTCTGGCTATTGGGCCATTAGAGGTTTCTTCTGGAGCTTCTCACATCTATTTTGCACATGGTGAGGTTAGAGATTTTGTTTTCAGACACAAAGGTGATAACAAATGCCACCCCAGATTTTATCTTATCGATAGCAACAATAAGAAGTCCAATTCTAAGACCTATTTTAGAACTGTTAAAACATGGGAAAGTTTGCATACAAAACTGATAGAGTCTAGTATAGTTGCTTCATTGAGCAAAAAGAATTAAACCATTTAAAGATAATAGTTTAATGGGTCTTATATTATATATTATATTGTTAGTCCTAGCTAATATAGTCATGTTTATGAGCTCAATTGGTAATATTATTAACTTATATAAAAATGCTGTTTCACAATACTCTGTTTTTGATATTTTCACTATGAAAAAAAGTGTTTGGTAAGTTACATCTTCTATCAAAGGCATGAAACCAGAGGTTCTATGAACAAAGAAATCAATGGAACATTTGTATAACTGTTACATTAAGCACTCTGCAAGGTATCTGTAGAATCATTATAGGGCTAGGCAAAAGTGTGAATTTTGTAAAAGATGGAATTATCCTGCCCTTCTCTAACATACTTACTATCTTTAAGAGAAATCAAAATGTTTTCACATCATATTGATGATTAGTCATCTGTGATTTTCTGAGTCAGGCAAACATGTTGTTTAGCGGGTTCAGGGACTTTGAAGAAACAGATTTCCTGTCACACATCTTCCATAGCACTAACCAGAAAAAGGGGCACATTGCATTACACTTTGAGCTGGTGGATGAAGTTTCTTCATTCTTATTTACAAGGGCACTTTATATAAAACAAGCCATTACTTTCATGAAATTAGATGACCCTCCATGAAAACAGACTCCTGGGGTTGGATTTCATTTCATGCATTCATCTCCCATTTACAACCCTGGTGCATTTATAACCATATCATTGCAATGGTGAAGAATCACTGCCACCTATAGACGTGTCAGAACAGAGAAACAGCTCAATACCTAAGAAAAATGGATGCTTCTGAATTTAAATTAGAAATATTTCGTTAGAATGGTTCTTTGGCAAAGAGAAATGGCAGCTTGTAACAGAACAATCTTTCAGAGGTATATCTTTTGTCTGTTGTATTAGTGCCTCATCAAGTCATTTATCCAAAAGGACGTCTGTGTTGCATCTAAGATGAATGAGGTATGTTTATTTATATGTGATGCATCGACATTTTGAAATACTAATTTTCCACTCAGTTGGAAACAGGAAGAAATAATGTATGTAGCTTTCCAGTTTGTTTTCTCAGAGCAGTGTGGTAAAATGTAAAAGCAATTCTGGTTGTACAATAAGCGTGAGTCTTCTTTTACTTCTCCTTAAACAAAGAGAAAAGGAAATTTGCTTCGCTAAACAAATATAACACACATAACAAAGAAAAACTAATGCGAAACCTCCATTGAAGTATTTCATTATCAAAAAAGAAAAAGTTCGCATATAGTCTCTACCAAAGCTTTTTTTCCTGTGCGGATCAGCCAGATGTCCAAACAATGAAATATCATCTTGTGCAAAATTTTGTGCTTATGGTATTTCTGATGTTCTCATGCCAAAAAATATCTTTGGCTAGATTTCTCTTTCTTGTACCTCAAGTTCTTTTTAGATAGGAGAGATTTAGTTACATTTGGAACTGAACCCAAATGTCTGGCATCTATCCACACCAATTCACACTTTGTTAATGCCAACATTCTGTGGTCCTAACCTGAGTATTTCATCCTACTTTTCTTCTTTTTATCTGGAAAGAAGGTTAGCCTAAAATCACAAAATAGATTGGGTAAGAGTTGAATAGCTGTAAGATCTGTGGGGTTCATTGCTTCTCAAGACAATACAAATCAGTTTTTGCTCAGTAATTGTTTCTATATGATAGTGACATGTCTATGATTTTATCTCAGATTTCTACAAGTTTGCTTTTTTATCAGTCATAAAACTTGAACTAAAGGCCTGGGATCTGCCCCTGAGCTTTTTTTGCTCAAGGCTAGTGCTCTACCACTTTGAGACACAGCTTCACTTCCAGTTTTCTGGTGGCTAATTGGAGATCATTTCTAAGAAAAAAAATGTAATTGCTGGGCATTGTGACTCTAGTGTTGAATTCTTTCTATTGCGAGATATCAAGAAACTGAGGTGCAAAGCTAGGTCAGGGGGAAAAGTGTTTACCAGACTCCATCTCAATCAATGGCTGAATGTGATGGTATATACTCTATCCTACCATCCATAGGGGAAGCATGAGGCTAGGCATGGTGGTGCATACCTGCCATCACAGAGCACTGGAAAAGCATAGGTAGGATCTCAGTCCAAGCCTGCCTGAGCATGAAGTAATACCCTATATAAAAAAAAGACTGACATAAAATGGACGGGAAGAATGAATCAAGTGATAGAGTGGCTGCCAAGAAAGCATATGGCACTGAGTCCAACAACCAATACCACATTGTATTTATTACCAGGATTATATAAAATAACTATAAACACAGGATACGAGTTTTTGTATATGGTGCTGAGGATCAAACCCAGGGACATGCATATACTGGAAAAGCACTTTACTACAGAATTATACCCCCAATCAATCAATATTTTTAAAAGTCAGAACCAAGGTTGGATGATGCAGGCTAGTAATGGTATGTGAGAGAAGTCACCAGGTAAGTCTAGGGTCTCAGTCTGGGTCACCATCACTGAGATCCTAAGAAAAAAACAATGTTCAGAAGTAGATATTAATAGTGTGAATTAAGAGGAGAGATTGAGGCGACACACATTTGTATGTATAGGTATGTGCATCTATATGTAAAATGCCTGTTTTTAATAAAAGAATACAGTTCCAGAAAAAAAAGAAGCAAACAGTCCTAAGATTCTTAAGTTAATTGAGACATTATTGCCTTTGGTGTACATTCTACCTTGAAATATTCCTGTTCTTACCATATTATTACAAAACGTTAGCATGGCCTTCTCTTTCGCTCCATTGCAGGACTGAAGACATGGGAAGGATAAAATATTCTTTGTCTGCAATTTTTCTTCCTGAAATTGACATTTGTTTATCAAATTGTTATTTAGACAGGGCACAGTGCTAATTTACAGGTAAGTTACTCTACAGACTATCATGAGGAAGTTTGAGCAGCATCATATATGCATACTTTCAAAGAAGGTTTACTCTAATGAATTTGAAAACAGATAATAATGTAGGTGCAGTTTCTTAACCAAGATCAGATACTTGGCATATAAAAGTCAGGGATTTGAACCCAAGTCTGGCTATGTCTTTTGCAATCTCTTTTGCTTGAAAATAGAAGGGCAGATTTGGGTTTCTACAACACTTCAGTTACAAAATTTTTCAGCTTACCTTTGTTGGTTCCACTATTATCTAGACCTTCCGTGTACAATTTTTTTTTCGGTTATGGACCTTGAACTCTGTGCCTGGTGGCTGTCCCTCAGGTCTTCAGTTCAAGGCTAGTGCTCTATCATTTGAGCTACAGTGCCAATTCTGGTTTTCTAGTGGTTTATTAGAGATAAGAGTTTCACAGACTTCCTGCCTGGGCTGGCTTTGAACTGCAATCCTCAGATCTCAGCCTCCTGAGTAGCTAGGATTACAAGCGTGAGCCACTGGTGCCCAGCTCCTTCTATAATCTATAATCAGTTTGGACCTTAGGAACAGACAGTAGTAAGAATAATAAGAAACCATCTCTTCATAAAGAGTTATAAATAGTATATAGCTATAGCCTAAATTTAGCCATATAATGATCCATCAAATCAAAGGCATCACAGGTAAACATATTTTAGTATACTAAGAATTCAGATCAGTTTTCAGACTATATATTATAAAATATATACACAGTAGAATCACTTCCTAACATATTTTAAATAAAAAATTCATATGAACTCTTCTCATATAAATATCAGTAAGACAAGTTGTTTCTTATTTTATCAATGAACCAAAGTGATTTGAAATAATGTCATAGGTTTTTTGGAACTAGTGTTAAGTTTATTTTCTTCTATTTTTAATTTTCAGCATTTGGAGGGTTTCAGCTCAGGGCCTGGGTGCTCGCTGTTCGCAGAGCTCTTTCATTCAAGGCTAATGCACTACCACTTTGACAGTTTTCTGGTGGCTAATTAGGGATAAGAATCTCATGGACTTTCCTGCCTAGGCTGTATTTGAACCATGAAACTCTGATCTCAGCCTCCTGAGTAGCTAGGATTACAGGCATGAGTCACCAATGCCCATCTAAATTAATTTTTTAAGTAATGAAATGTCGATACCTCTGGCATCTGGTAATGTGTAATAAATAACCAAATTTTACTATCTTTTTTTTATACCCTGTTTGAGTAGCTTTGAACTATACTTGGATAAATTGTCATTATAAAGAAACCTGATACAGACAAAACAGGTTTCAAGCTACACAAGGGCATAACAGGAAATGAAAATTCTCACTTAGAAGCAATATTAACCCATAATACTGGTTTCACCTTTGTAAGTAGAGGGGAGAAAATGGAGGATATGGTTTCCTTTTCCAAATAATTTGATAGATTTTGAAGGACTGTAGATATAACTAGATTTTACCATATTAGAAAAAAACTAAGCCAAAAGTTTTAGAATTTGTAATCATCATATAAGTAATTTCCCTAACAACTCAAACATGCTAGTGGAGATATTATTAAGCAGAAACATGCATGCAAACCAACTCATTGGAGGTGGTTCAAATCCGTTTACTTGGCCAAAAATACTTTGAATATACTTTGCTCAGTAATGACAGAGACATGAAATTATTGCCCTTTTTAGAAATGAAACCATGTTTATGGGAACCCAAATATCTCTCTGGATGTGTAAATGGTAATAATGAGAACACAAATTTTCAGATGGTCTCAGCATGTGCCAAACTTCTAACAACAATGCAAAGCTAGATATAGAGTGAACATATATTTCTTTAATCAATTACTATGCACCAGTAGAGACAAAGGAGAATGTATACCGTAGATCCTAGAGGCCTGCTTTACAATTTTAAACATGTTTTTATATACTATTGAAGTGAAACCTAAAAAAGAGCAATTGATGTTTGAATTTGATTCTCCTATTAATTTGATCAGCCATATTTCTAAGTAACATGTAATTCAAATCCTGTCACGTCTCAGAATTAGTACACAGTGCTGTTCATTCTTGCTGAGCCTGACAGATGAGTGCACTGGTCACACTTGATCCTAAGTAGCATCTCTACAAGCAACTCTCTTTCCATCAAGTTGAGCCGAGGTTTGCTTGAATAATACAAAATGCCTAAGGGGTGTGATGTGAAATGACTCACACATAAATGTGGAAAGTGATTCTAAACATTCTAAATGTGTGTATGAAGAGCTATTATGAATTTTTATAGAGTAAATATGTAACAACTTATACATAACACTGTCATATAACAATTCATGCCACAGAATACAGGCATGTATGCATGTATGCATTCACATGAGCACACAAACACACGCACACACATACACACATAGATACAACAATAGTGTTTCTTATTTAAAAACTTGAAAAAGGAAATCAAAACAGAACTTAGAAAGTGGCAAAAACTCCCATGCTCCTGGATTGGAAAGATCAACATCATGAAAATGGCAATACTTCCCAAGGCTATTACAAATTCTATTCAATACCTATCAATATTCCAACCTCACTCTTTAAGGAAATAGAAGAAGCAATCCAAAAATTCATATGAAACAATAAAAGAC
>NW_012267220.1:18551836-18552192 GCF_000151885.1 Dipodomys ordii
GCCAATAGACACATGAAGAAATGCTCAACCTCCCTAGCCACAAAAGAAATGCAAATCAAAACAACATTGAGATACCACCTCACCACAGTTAGAATGGCTATAATCAAGATCTCTAATAGCAACAGATTCTGGAGGGGATGTGAACAGAAGGGAACCTTACTGCATTGTTGGCGGGAATGTAAACTTGTTCAACCACTTTGGAAAGCAGTATGGAGGTTCCTCAAAAGACTCCACATATTGCTCCCCTATGACCCAGCAATTCCACTTTTGGGCATTTACCCAAATGTTTACAAACAAGACCACACTAAAGCTACCTGCACGACTATGTTTATTGCAGCATTATTTACCATAGCTAA
>NW_012267220.1:18552682-18574972 GCF_000151885.1 Dipodomys ordii
ATGTTAGGGAAATGAACCCTAAGATATGTACTCAAATGTTTTTTTTCTTTCATGCGATTGTTTCTAACATATTTATAAG
Source organism: Dipodomys ordii (assembly GCF_000151885.1). Lineage (NCBI taxonomy): Eukaryota > Metazoa > Chordata > Mammalia > Rodentia > Heteromyidae > Dipodomys > Dipodomys ordii. The sequence goes on from NW_012267220.1 coordinate 18,552,762, forward strand.
ATGATTTCTTTGTTGCTTTATATGTCCCTCCCCCACGGTATAACCCTTGCTTTCACTGTATTTGATGTTGGTATAATTTGTGGAGGGGAAGGGAAAAACAAATCGTTTAAATAGGGATACAGGTGGACCCATTGCAACATGAGAGGTACAAATCGTTATGTCGAAAAATGAACTTTACAACTTTCGTGGGCGGTGGGGATCTGGTAGGGGGTTGGGGTATAGAAAGGGTTGGGAAGGGGAAACAAAGGAGGAGGCAACAATGCTTGATAAGAAATGTACTCATTATATTGCCCATGTAATTGTAACCCCTCTTTACAGTATTTTCAAAATTATAATAAAAAATAGTGTTTCTCCCTTATATTATTATGTGGCTCTTGCTTTCTTTTTTTCTTAACCTGAGGATTTCTCCAGGAGAACATGTCACCTTTTCTTTGAAATAATAAACATTCTTCTAAAAACAATTTTATTGATATATTGATTTTATTGGTATATTAGTTGTGATATATTGAGTTCCTTATTATTCTGTATCTTTAGGCTCTCTAACTAATGTAAATAAAATGATTGAAAGTTTATTCTATTATTTAAAATATACAATTAAGAAAGAAAGGGAAATATCAAAAAGCAGAGCAGTAAGAACACAGAAGAGGGTTTAGATATCAATGCTGCAGGTAATGATTATATACTCTTGGATTAATCATTTCACTTTTATAATATTAGCATGACCATTGCAAAATGGATATAATGGATTAATATCATTATAATGATTAAATCTGATTACTTCTGTAAAAGGAAAAACCTACTGCTCAAGGGTATAAAATTAACCCTCAGAAATCAATGCCTTTTCTGTATATCAATAACAAGAAGAGTGCGGCTGAGTTTACGAAAACAACCCTTTTTGTAACAGCCCCACAAGAAATAAAATACCTAGGAGTTAACTTAATTAAAGAAGTGAAGGACCTCTATGACAAAAGCTTTATAAACCAGAAAAGGCAAATTAAACCAGAACTAAGGAAGTGGACAAACATCCCATGCTCCTGGATTGGAGGATTAACTTCGTGAAAATCACAATATTGCCAAAGGCTCTCTACAAATTCAACTTCATTCTTCAAGGAAATGAAAGAAGAAATCCAAGTATTCACATGGTACAATAAAAGACCCAAAATAGCAAAAACAATCCTTAGCAGAAAGAACTGTGCTGGAGGAATGTCAATTCCAAATTTCAAACTCTACTATACTACAAAGCCATAGTAATCAAAGCATCCTGGTACTGGAACAAGAACAGACCTGAGGAACAATGGAATGGGACTGAAGACTCAGACTCAGAAAAGAACCCACAGACCTATAGACACCTAATCTTTGATAAGAGAGCAATTTATATACATATATATATATATATATATATATATGTAATGAAAGACAGACAGCCTTTTCAGTAAATGGTGCTGGCAAAATTGGTTAAACACCTGTAGAAAAATAAAGCTAGATCTGTATATATCACCCTGCAACAGAATTAACTCCAAATGGATCAGAGACCTTGAAATAAAAGCAGACACCGTGAAAACATTACAGGAAAGATTAGGAGAAACTCTGGGACTCCTTAGCACAGGCCAAATTTTTCATAATGAAGACCCAGAAGCACAACAAATCAAAGGAAGATTGGACAAACGGAATTGCATGAAATTGTAGAGCTTCTGCATGGCAAAGGACATAGCTAACAAGATCAATACAAAGCCCACGGACTGGTAGAAGATCTTCACTAGCCATACAACAGACAAGGGTCTAATATCTATAATATCCTTAGAACTCAAAAAATTAAATCCCCCAACAACAAACCCTCAAAGAAACAACATTCTGATCAATAAGTGGAATAAAGACTTAAAGAGAGACTTCTCTGAAGAGGACATAAGAATGGCCAATAGACGCATGAAGAAAATGCTCAATTTCCCTAGCCAGAAAAGAAATGCAAATCAAGACAACACTGAGATACCATCTCATCCCAATTAGACTAGCTATAATAAAGAACTCTAATAACAACAGATGCTGGAGGAGATGTGGACAGAAGGGCACCTTACTGCATTGTTAGTGGGAGGGTAAACTTGTTCAACCACTTTGGAAAGCAATATGGAAGTTCCTCAGAAGACCCCACATAGAGCTCCCCTATGACCCAGCAATCCCACTTTTGGGCATTTACCCAAATGATCACAAACAAGGCCATACTAAAGCTACTTGCACAACTATATTTCTTGTGGCATTATTCACCATAGCTAAGCTATGGAATCAAACCAGATTCCCTTCAGTAAAGGAATGGATCAAGAAAATGTGGTATGTATATACAATGGAATTCTGTATCTCCATCCGAAAAAATGGCACTGTCCCATTTGTTAGGAAATGGAAAGACCTGGAAAAAAATATATTAATTGAAGTAAGCCAGGCCCAAAAAAACATAGGTCCCATGGTGTCCCTTATTTGCAATAACTAGTATATGTCTAGGACAATCAGAAAAGGTCAAAAGCTATGTACATGTGACCATATTAGACACAGTGAATTCATTTCAGAACAGAGTTAGGATCTTTCTAACAAAACTACTCACATTATAGTCATGGCTTTAGTAGATTTTTATTATCTTGTAAATTTACTCTTTATTTCCACCATAACAATTTTTAAGGTACAGTGTCCTATTTCAGTGTCCATGTCATAGATAATACTTAAAACCTTAATATTTTCCTCTCTTTTAACATTTATAAAATTTTGGATAGCCCATAAAATTTTTACTCATTTATGTGATAGTATATGAAATTTCAGTAGATGTATCCAATATGTACCATCGAGAAAATTCAAATGTGGACCTTCTTATTTGTTTGTAGGAGATTTTGAACTCCTTTTTTCCATATTAATAAAATATGTCAATAAGTGATTATGAGCTACGGGTACCCAATTATGCTATAAAACATTAGACCTTCTTGTGACTTTTTTGCCCATTATTTAACCTCCCTCTTTCCTTCCCCCTTCTTACCACTCCCCTGTAATCTCTATTCTATATTCCAATCGACTTAAGCTTTAGACCACTGAACTCAGACAAGTACCCCAGCCACTTGCTCTATAGGCCAGTGAACATGACACTGTGTTTCCAGGCAGAGTTGATAACTCTGATATAAGAATTTGGCCCTTGTGTTGGATAGTTCTTATTTGTGCTTTCAAATGCTACTCTAATCACCTATTCAGCCCAGTACAATAATAGAGTCTGATTTTTAAGGAACATCTTTATTACTGCTTTTAGTGTAAAATACAAGCCAGGCGCCGGTGGCTCACGCCTGTAATCCTAGCCACTCAGGAGGCTGAGATCTGATGATCACAGTTCAAAGCCAGTCCGGGCAACAAAGTCTGTGAGACTCTTATCTCCAATAAACCACTCGAAAACCGAAAGAGCCCAGGGACAACGCTCAGGCCCAGGGTTCAAGCCCCACGACCAACCAAAAAAATAATACTTTAATATGTTTTAATGTAAAAATACTGTACAGAGGGTTTACAGTTACCTGAGTAAGGTGATGAGTACATTTCTTATAGAGCATTGTTACATCCTCCTTTGTTTTTCCCCTACCATCCCTTCCCTCCCCACTTCCCCAACTCCTCCCTCTCCCCCAAGTTGTAAAGTTCATTTTCAACAGTGTCTTGTACATCTCACTGTTATAATGGGTCAACCTGTATCCTTATTTAAGAATTTTGTTATTTCCCTTCCTCTCCCCAAATTATAAAGTGTATAGCATATTACATTTATTTTCTTTGTTGTGTGAATGTATATCATGCAATCAGACAGATGCACATTTAATAAGTCATGAGCAAGAATGAGCCATTAACAGTGCAGGAAAAGGCTCAATATTCACTGACTTAGTCCTTGAGATCTATGTAAGGTATTTAACAATGTCCTCAGGACTTCCTTCCTGTACTACTGTATTCTTCTCAGTAGCAATAAGGCACTGACAACTAAGCTGAGTATGCAGTTTTAAAGGTTGTGATCAATCATTATGCTGGGAAAACTTTGAAACTGCATAGACACTCAGATGTGTGTATTATAATCTGAAAGATTACATTTATTATATTCTCTTTCCCTATTCTATTCAAAAACAGCTGACTAAAATGTTTGGGATATTTAAGCATAAAGGTTGTTGGGTGTTTTCCTTTTTTTAAATGAGTATCACTGATACATTTATAATTTGGGTGTTTTTAAATATAAAGTATATTCTCACCAGGTATCTATTTTTGTAACATAGTATAGTCCATCTATCATCTACAGTTTTGCTTCCCATAGAGTCAGGTACTTGTGGTCAACTGTAGTCTGAAAATATTAAATAGAAATTTCTAGAAAGAAATAATTTGTTTTAAGTAACATTACAAAATACTGGTTTTTGTGGTTTTATTTCATTACTCTTAATCTTGTACTTACTACTTTACAAATCAAATGTTCTCATAAGTATGGACATTAACGTAGATAAATAGTAAAATAGTTGTGGTTTAGTGGCATGGCAATTTTATCATTCATACAGTAGGTATCCTGAATGTTTGTTCTCTCATTCATAAAATATGCCTTCTAAGTTTGACTCTACTTCTTGAAGTTTTACGGTATAAATTAGTACTGATATCTTTATTTTATAATAAGAAAAGTTATAGTAAAAATTTAGGTAAGTCACCCTATTTTAACATCTATAAAGTGTGGCAAAGACTTAAATTCTATCTTCTAGTTCCCACTCTAGAACTTAATCTATGACAAATTCCTGCATCTCGGTTCAAGATATTGTCAATAGTTTTTTAATTGACCCAGAAATTGAATTCAGAAAAACATGGGAGAAAATATGTAGATTCCTGACTCACAAAATTTCCAAGTCTAGGAATGGAACTTGCTTATGGTACAATCAGATCTCACAGCTCAACCAATTCCACTTTCCAATTCATTTTTGGGTATCATTTATCATTATATTTAAGTAGATTTCCCACATTTTGCAAAAATTTCAGCATCTGATATCCTTAGGTTCCTGATATAAACGAAAAAGAGGCCTCCTGATTCTCAAAGTCTAAATGTCACATCTTTGAAGACCAACAGCTGCTCTGAACTAAACACTATGGTCAAAGGAGGGGCATGGATAGTTTTAAGCAAATGCGAGCTACAAGTTCACTTTGGAGTATATAGCAATACATGGCATGCTAACTGAAACACAAAATGAAGATTTCCTTTTGGAGGTAGGGGAGTATTTTGTCTGCTGTTGTAAGAAATAGAGACATTGTACTCACATCGTACCCACCACCCACATAGACCACACCATGACCATACACACACACACACACACACACATGCATACACACACACAGTTATCCTCACATAATCTAGCTCACTCCTTTCATTTCATTCCTTAAGGTTTAAGATGTATAATCTTATATTTCTTATTTCTATTGCTTTGGCAATAGCTATTTCCATAACCTAATAATAGACAACACTGAATGAGCAATTACGATGTGGCACTAATTCTTTCTTTGCATTAGTTGCCTCTTTCAGTATGAAAATAACCTAATGTCATAATTCTCCTCTCATCTTAATTCTACACGTTAAGAACTTGTATTTTTAAGGTTGAAAATCTCAAATCCAAACATGCAATGAATAACAGAGCCCAAATTCCAACTCAGGATGTCTGACTTTAGAATCCACACTGAATACAACAGTAGCAGATCCTTGGGAAGGCAACTATAGCAAGTGATGTGTGTGTATGTGTGTCTCTGTGTATGTACACATGCACAAGTGTGTGGTCTAGTCACAGCAATAAACAAAAAGTATAAAGCCATCAGGTGTTCACATGTAATTCCTTATGTGCATGACTTGAAACCACTCTGAATGAAGAAACTATCAGACAAGTCAATATTTCATAGTGCTAAATTTTTCCATAAACACCTGGCATAGGGAGGTAGAGACAGCAAGGAAACAGGACAGTAAAAATTAAGAGAAGTTAGTCCCATTCCAAGGTAAACATACTTAAAAAAAATAGAGAAGTCCAGATTGAGATAGGTCGATGTGATGACAGCTCAAAAAATTCTGTGGAATTATTTTTTCCTTCATAAAATGTCATGTAAAGAAAATCTCAGGAAATTTGTCAATCATGATTAATTTATAAGAGAGAAACTAAAAAAGAAATCATCCAAAAGTGATGGAGCATATGGAGGATAATTAGAAATGTTTATGGGAGAGGGTAGTCTATATTAAGGACTTAGATATATTAATACAGAAAATTAAATATTCATGGTGTAACTGTCATGCTATACCATGACTAAGATGGTATAATATTTCTGGCATGGATTTTTCTTGAAGCTGATTATTTTGTCCTATATAAAATCTTGAACTTTGTTGTTACAATAGCTTATAAAGATGTATTTGTAACACATCTTTTCATTAAGTATCTGTCAAAAGGGAAAATGCAAATGTCTGTGGGTTTGGGTTGGGGGAATGTACCAGTCAGGTCTTGTATAATAATTTGCCCCTAAGTTTAAAGTTGTTATTTGGCCAGTGAGCTTGTGTATGCCAAGAAATCAATGATTTTTGGGCATCTATTATCTTATCTTGTCATTAAGAAAATTTCAATTAGTATATTTGGCTTCTTTGATTTGTGCCTTCTAGTTCCTGATAGCAATACAAGCTGAATTTATCCTGTCTCCTTAAATGATCATAGTGCAAAGCATTATTATTTTAATTCAGTGGCAGAAACTAGATATACTGTTTCCTGCGTTAACAAAATTCAGATTAATGACTTCGTAATTTTGTAACATTTTCCTTAGCATGCATGTAAATTATAAGTGGCATGGTGAATTCTCCTTGGCATTCATCCTGAATGTGTCTCAATCTGCAAAGAATATTTTCCAGATTTCTTACTCTTGTTTCCAATCTCAAACATTGTATTGCTCCCAAACTCTTTCTTTCTTGTAAACCATGTAGGTATTTTAAGTTATACTTGCTTCATCAAATTGGCACCATCAGGTAAACAATATTCTATACAATGCCTATGGGGTTGGCATGTATCTTGGCAGATGTATGATTATTATTGGAAATAGAATTTGAAGAAACAGAGCAGCAAATTTCTTGATTGCAAATCTACCCTTCCTACTCTTTTTTTGTGTACTAAAAATACTTAATTTTCATAGTATTCAGAGTTGAATTAGATACTCTAATATGGTAACACATTTCTTTTCCACCTGGTCCACTGATAAAAGACGCCCACAATGGCAAAGTAGAACTTCAGCTTCAGGATTACAGCAATACTTTTTCTGATGTCTAATGAAAGGTCTACTGCCCTGAGTATGAAGATCATTATGTCAGTGGCACATGCCTTTCCTGGAAAGAACATACAAATTACTTGAGCAGGCTTTTGCAATGTTGTCTGGGGTCAAACTTAGATACACGGCTTTGTTCCCAGAGTTATGTTCAAATAGGGATATTTGTCCAGATAATCAATACTGATTCATTGTATAGATCTCATTTTTAGGACAGGATCCCAACCTCAGAAAGTATTGTCCATGAGCTGTCACTAATGTAGATAGTCATGCGCTAGGTTATGATGGTCATATTGTATGCTGCTGTGAATTCCATAGTTATGTTACATCTGTTTAGTAATACTGTTGGATCCTTCTTTGAGGTGATATTAAGTAGGATTTCATATTAACAAGTCTTCTAGTAAGTTCAAATCAATTATACGTATGAAGGGTAATATTACATAAATATTTCCATTGAAAAATCTCTATCATCGTTGACAAGATGGGGTATGACACTGTTCATTTTACAATTCCTTTCTAAAGCCCTCAGAATCAAAGGAAAAATTATCAAGAATATATTGTCATTATACAGATGAGGATTGTTATTTCTTTTTAGCTTTCAACCTTTCCCTAGTTTTAGGACATTTTGGCAGATATTGGTGAGAAACCATTTGACTATGAAGATCTGATGGTTAGCAAAAAAGAAAACTCTGTTGGATCCAGACTAAGGTTTCACAAGTCTAAAACTAACACTGTGAGGTCAATATTATTACCCACAATTAACATAGGAAATATATTCCAGTCCAAATACTTTAAATAAATTTTGGGCTCAAAGGACCACAAGTAACTAAATTGAGGTTCAAATGGAAAAACCTCCTGAATCTAAAATCTATGATCCATGCACCACACTATGCTATCTCCATGATTTAGAAGTATCGGGAATGATATTCTGGCTGTAGTAAAATACAAACTGATCTACAAAATGCTCTTTTGGCAGCATATGAGAGCAGAATCACATTTTAAAGCTTGTAGGGATCCTGCAATTAGAGTGTGTCTACCACAAAGGACAGCAATAGTCCCATAGACTACCTTTCTTAGAACAGCTGTTAGAGCTCTACAATATCTTGACTCTGTTGTTCAAACTTTATTGTCCACTGCACATAAAACAACAGAATTTCATATATTCATTGCTTCTGCTTTACAGTTTCCCTCCATTTCTCATTGTTCATTTTTTAGTATTATTCCACTGAAAATAGGACCTTACCCTTTGTTCCAACCTTCAGGGGATTCACAGAAGGAAACCATCAAACCCTTCAGAATATCTGGACCTCACTGTGGAAAGATCCCTTTAGCATGAAAAGGATCTTTAGGAGACACTGAAAGACACTGATTTGATTTGCTCCTCAATCTACCCAGAACTGATGGGAATGATGAAATGTTCATGGATTCTTGGTGAGAGAATCATGTGAACATTAGCTGCTTAGCAGCTTCTCACAGAGGTAAACACAATCTTGGCATATGTGCCAGGCAGTCCACTCTTGGATAGCAATCTACAAGTTAATAATTGCCAACATTCAAAAACTCTGTGTGAGCAGGGCACTGGTGGCTCACGCCGGTAATCCTAGCTACTCAGGAGGCTGAGATCTGAGGATCATGGTTCAAAGCCAGCCCAGGCAGAAAAGTCTGTGAGGCTCTTATATCCAATAAGCCACTCAGAAAACCAGAAGTGGTGCTGTGGCTCAAGTGGTAGAGCATTAGCCTTGAGCTGAAGAGATAAGGGACAGCGCCTAAGCCCAGAGTTCAAGCCCCAAGACTGACAACAACAATAAAAAAAAAAAAACTCCGTGTGAATATTACTTGCAACTACTCGAAACTGAAAAGTAGTTAAAGGTAATTGCAAAAAGTTTAAGGAATTTAGTGTATATTCTAGAAAATTAAGAAAAGTGAGGGAATTGGAGATTAGGAGAGATGGGTGACAATGTTGGAAGGGGTGACATTGATCAAGATGTATGGTATGCATAAACTATTTGTTAAATGGTACCTACCATGTACACTTAAAGATAATAAGATGTAAAGTATATATTTTTTAAAAGTAAAAGTAAAGTCAATGGGGAGGATGATGGTCCTCAAATAGGAAAGACAATTTTAAAGAATTGCTAGATTCCTTTGTAGTACTCTTGAATTTTAGGACAATGAGATGAGCTATTCATATTATAATTTCCTGGATTTAACAATGTACCAAATTTAAAACAATGAGAATTTGAATCCCAATTATAGTAAAAGCACAATTTATAATTATATTCCTAAATCTGGTATACTGCATTTAAATTTGGATGCAAACACATGGTTTTACATCGGATAAATTGCCAAGAACAGGAACCAGAAAAAACTCAGTAACTTCAAAAATCAGATGTTTCTATATGTGAAACATGTTAAATAATAGTTTATTTTAAGCATCCCTGAATTAAGCAGGGATTCTGGTAGTGTCCTTCAAATGTATGAAAGATATACATAGAAAATGATTTTACTGTATTTTTATTAATTTTTATTGTAAAAATGTTGTACGGAGGGGTTACAGTTACATGAGTAGGGTAATGAGTACATTTCATGTGAGCATTGTAACCTCCTCCTTTATTTACCCCTACCATCACTTCCCTGCCTACCTTCCCACCCTGAAAACAAGTTGTTTTCAATATAGTGTCCTGTATGCTGTATTATTATAGACGATAGAACAAGAGCCAAGAAAATATTTTTATTAGTAGATTTGAATATTGGACTTCAGGTTCATAGTTAGAATAATATCAAAACAGTGTGTGATATTTAAAGATAGAATAGAATGCGACAGAGGCAGCCAAATTGAACCTTTCTTACAGTAAAGACAGGACAACAAAAGGGACAAGCAATGATTTAACAAGGCACAGGTTATTGAACTAGAACTTCTATGGTTCTGACTCCATCACTCTAGTATCATCCTTGATGTAGAGAGGTGACCTTTTGGGTATGCTGGCTTCCTACCACTAACCTGCTAACAAAAGAAATGCTGAGCCACAAGAGCTATAACTAATTGGAAGGATCAGGTCATGGCTACATAATTAATTAGAAGTTCTAGACAGAGATAACCCTGTCTTTTTATTTTATTCTCTTTCTCAAAGCTTCCACATTCTTCAAAGATAGTGCTGTTTAGGGAGTTTCTTTAAGCACAAAGTTCCTAGGGAATACGAGAAATCTCTTCCACTGATATATTAGTCAAAATTTCCTTTATTCTTCATATTATAACAGTAAAATATGATTTATGTAAGTACAAAGAAACACTTCATTATAGTAGTTTTGTTACAGAGATTTCTAATAGTTTTATTCACCAAAAGTTTACTTTTATTAGATAAAAGTTAGAAAAAGTGGAGCAAGTAAAAATCTGGCATATGGTTTATGATTTGGATGTGTTTTAGTAGACTAGAATAGACAATCAAATCTATAGTTACATCGCTACCCCATTCTGAGGAAATGCTTTTCACAACCACAATTTTGGCAGGATGTCTTCCTGTTCTGGAGATGAGGAGTAAAACAAATGTTTATTGTTAGACTCTGTCTGGCCAGGAAAATTATCATGGCAGAAAGTATTCACTTTCTGTAAACATTTTATTCGTGGCCTGAAAAACATTTTGCACTATTTCCAGAAATGATGCTATGGACAAGTAAAACATTACTTAGAAACAACAATGTGGTCACAGATGGAAGACCATGAAGAAAACACAAACCAAAACTGGATGGACAGTAAAGCAGTCCACTCACAAATGCATGAGATTTGTCTGTGGTTTAGAACCATGGTGGTTATACTTCGTGGTGGGTTTGTTTATGATTCCAATTTCAGAAGAGCGAAACAATTGCAGCTAGAATTCTTGTGTATATCAGGTTTGTTAGATTTTTTCTTTTAGAGTATATCTCTGTCTGTTTATCTATCTACTTCTAGCAAAAGAATACTTGAATAATGGGAAAAGCTTTGTGTTTATAAGATACCTAAAGAGATATTGAGAAAAAAGCCAAATAATGGTCATTGTTCTTTTCCTCATTAGGAAAAAATAAATTAATAAATGTATCTGGATGTTTACATGAGTTTATAGTTTAAACAGTGGAATTTTATAATTCTTGCTTTGTATAGTTAAAGGTTACAAGCTAGAGATCAAACCCTGAACCTCCTAACACTGTGGAATGCCACACTTATAAACTGTTTTATTCATTTACTAAGCATGAGTGGAAATCTGTAGTCCTGATTATAAAAATTTGTGAAATCTGAGGGGTTTTTTAAATAAATATCTTCATTCCTGCCTTAAAAATTTGTACAGAGCTGCTTAAGAAAATTACCAGACACCTCACCAAACTCTTAGGTTACATTTAAGTTGTAAGATTTTTAACATTAATAAAAACTCTTTTAAGTAAATCCATCTCAAATTGGAATCTTATTTAAACTTAGCTAATCATGTTAATACCACTATAAAAGAACCTTTGCGTGTTGATTACCCTTTACAATTGATTTGAGTTTGGTCTATATGGAAAGTTCAAATTTACCATGACATAGTATCTGTTTTAACATAAATATCTATAGCTCTCTTTTGTAAGATTTGATTTGATGTTTTTTAACTTCAAAGGTTATAAAGGGGAGTTACAATTTAACCCATCTAAATGCTCAGTGATTTCTGATCAGAACCAGCCCTTCCATCATTCTTTCCAGCCATCTTTTCCTCCCCGTACCCTCCCCCTATTCATTTTACATTTCCTACTTCCTTTATCACACCTGTTCACTAAGCATTCTGGCTGTATTTGTTCACTCCTTCATAGTATACTCTGTGCAACCTAAAGAAATTTTTATTGAAAAAAAAAGCTACAATATACATTGTATGTGTTTCTCAAATAGCATTACCCTTCAACTTATAAATATTTGGTGGGGTTTTTTTGGTCAAGAAAGTAAGCAGAACATAAGAAGAATATAAGAAAATAATATGTACATAAAGCACTGTCCGAAATTTGACTGAGCTGATGAAATGTCTTTTATTAGGTACTCAATACTCATACGCTCTAACCAAAAAGAAGAACATTTTGTTTCATGCATGCCAATTTTCAATTGTTTGTTAGTGCTGAAATTTTGAAATAACAGAATTGAATAGTGTTCCTGTAGGAACTTGTGTGAAGTAACCGTAAGAAAAGTAATGTTGTCATTTCACTTATACGCAAAAGAAAGATTTCTTATTTAACTAGATTGAAACACTGTGGATTTGCATTGCTTTGTTTCTGTTACATTTTAATGTGGATCATGTTCAGGTATATTTTGGTTGATAGCTGAAAGAAAATTCATAGCCTTGTTGCAACAAAAATAAATCTAAAACCTGTCAAATATTGGTCCCAAGCAAAAATATCGTTACTAATCCTAGCTTTGTAGAGTTGCTCATTATTGCATGCCCTCTGAATTGATTTCATTCTCCAGTTTTTCACAGGATTGTTTTCAACATACTGTTTACTCTTATTCCTAGGCAGATTTGCAATATTGAAAACCTAGCTGCATGATTTACTGTTGTTGATTTGGAATCTTTTTAAAAGAGTAGCACTGCAATTGATCTTAATAGGAACATGTTTACAGAAAATTTAGCCTGAAGAGTACAACTATGATTCCTTAGATTGCTTTCATGTTGAAAGAGGAAACACATCGAAATTTGCTTGTGTGTCAATATATGCCTTTCAGAGTGCAAAGAAAATTTAGCTGCTAAAAGGCAACTTTATAAAACAACTTACTTCACTTTGTTAAAGCTTGTTTGTTGTTTCACTGAGAAAAAATACAGAAAAAAATATGTAATGTCAAGTTAGTGACAAGTTAAGAAGTGAGAAAAGCAACCGGATTATGTCAAGAATATTGGATGTGCTGTTGGTAACTGTTACAATATTTCTTTCTCTGAAAATGTGTATATTTTCATATGCATTCCACTAAGAGAAAGGAGCATATTTGCTTCAACCTAATTATGTAAGAAGACTTTTTGTTGGGTATAGTTAAATAAGCCATAAAAAATAATGAAAGAAGAAGTGGATGTTTCCTATTATGTACAGTTCCTAAACTTATAAAATCTTAAAGAGCTTATAGTTTTTAAACATTTTTTTTCAAGACATAGTAAAAATTAAATGATTGTGTTTCATAAAACAAAAATTGGTGAATATGTCTAAACATCCCTTATCAGCCTCATTCCTAAACTAGAGCATCTCATTTGGACTCTTATGCTAGTAAACATGAAACTTGAGTAAAATTTCTAAAAACAGAAGCCTACCTGACATGAAAGCAGAGAGTAAGGACCAAGATGAACACAAAAATTAGAGACTCAGAAGACACAATTTGCACTGGTCTCAATACCAGCCAGAACTGAAACGTACCCAGACAACATACCCAGTCCTGGAGGGCTAGGCACCACTAGGAAGGTTCTGTCCTTGTCCCTATCTTTGGGGACGATGCAGTGGCAGGGGACAATTTTATGATGCTCCGATCTGAACCCATGATTTAAGAGTTATAGTTCCTTGCATTGTCCTGCTGGTCTGAAGAGTTTGTCTAGGTACCACCAAGGGAAGCATTATGAATTAGATAGAAGGGGGAAAAGGAGACTTCCATACTGTCCACACTGTGCAAAACTAATAGAAGTCCCGGGCAGAGAAGAAAGATCACTTCCAGTTTGACTCCAGGGGAAGGGGAATAAATGGTTCCAAATGACTACAAGTGGAATTCAAGTTTCAGGAAGTTAAAGATCCCAAGTGAATCACATGTTCCATGCTATAATGGGAGACTAGGATCAAGATAATAGATCTAGCCTGGACAAAGAAAATTTGGGCGACCCCATGCAAAAGTAAAAGTTGGGTGTAGTGGCTACTCTTCCCACCCCCAACACCATCATCTCATCTATGGGGGGGAAGCAAAAATAAAAGAAATGAAGTCTAGGCTTGACTAGGCATACAGAGAGAACCTATCCCCCCCCCAAAAAAAAGATAACCAGGGCCTAGCCAGGTACCTGTGGCTCACATCTATAAGCCTCGCTACCTGGAAGTAGAAATTGTTGAGATTGGAGTTCCAAGCCAGCCCAGACTGAAAAATGTTCATGAGACCTCTTTCTCAACAAAGAGCTGGATGTGGTAGTGCATGCCTGTTATTCACAATATCGAGATGTCTAAGATAGGTGGACCACATCCAGACATGAAAACAAAAAAAAAGACTTTACCTTAATAATAACAAGCAAATATCATGATAGGATTGGAAAAGATGAGACCAATGAAAAGGCTGACATAGATCAAGATGCATTGTACTCATAAACCTACATGTTGAATTGAAATCCTTTGTTTAACTACTTAAAGCTAATTTAAAAACTCTAACAACTAAAACTAATCCGTGGCTTCAGCAGGTCTGAGAGCTCAGAGCCCCTGTGTGTCCCTCTCTGCTGACATACTCTTCCACGTTGGTCAAATCCCAGTAGAAGGGTCTCAAAAACTGGAATCTCAGGTTCTGATCATTCATTGCCCTACTCCTTTGGCTATAACATGACCAATGCAAACGTGGGGTTTGAAGTAAGAGAAGATGGAAAGTTTTGTCTTCGAATTTCCATGTTTTTATTTTATGTCAAAAATCGTTTTCTGGGATGGATAAGGAAAGGATGATTTGGAAGACATAGGAAGAAAGAAAAGAACTCGGGCTTCTTAAGAAAGCCTGAAAATCGGCTTGAAGTGGCGCTTGCACAAGGCATCATACCACGGCTGCGTGACTTCTCAGAGGAAGCAGGAACAACTTTGTTGTCAAATAGTGGGAAGACACAGACACAAGAAGACAGACAGCTCAGGAGGGACTACCTTAGCCAATCTTGTGGTCCAGGCCAGGCAAGGGAAAGACTGAAATAGAAAGAGACTCAATAATCCTCAAATAGAAAAACAACTCAAGTGAATAAATGTCAAAATAAAGCCAACACCTTTAGAGAAAGGTTAAAGCATGAAATATTAAGGTAAGGAAAGGAAATGAATAGAAAGACGATTTCAGGATTTACAGTTTCAGAGACTGAAAAGTCTTGAAAGGTGATGTAGAGTCTGGAGAGCAGCCATCTAAGAAGGCTGAATGAATGAGAACATTCTCTTGAGTCAGAAAGAGAAAGGTTACATGAGGCTAGGATAATGTGCATCAATATGAGCCCTGTAGAAGATGGTAAGACATAAAAATGAGAACAAACACACAATAACAAAACTGATCTAAGTGATACAGAAATGGGAGCAATGATGATATGAAGGGAATTGGTGCCAAAACTTGTAAAACTTAAAAAGCCGAGTAGAAATGGAGACAAAAAATAGGCAAGTGATGTTTCTCATGTAATTCAAACAGAGATGTGAAATTGGCAAAGGGCAATGCTTATTACTATGTGTGTTACCAGCCTTGGAAAAAATAAAACATTGTTGTCACCGTAACACTTTGTTTTCTATTCACACTGCCTTACAGGGGTATATTTGTAAAAGGAAAGGTAAATTGTGTCCCTTGGATATATTTACACAAACTTAGACCTGAAATTTCAATATTTGAAATAGATTCAAAAGCTATCTCATTCCTCAAGAAATGTATAATTCTTACCTTATGTACTCTTCAGACCTTCAACATAACTGCTCAGTTCTGTGAAGTGAACAGTGGATGTCATCCTCAAAAGCCTTGCTCTTTGGTTGAACCTGTAGTGATTTGCTTGGCACTTTATTGCTTGAAAGGAAGGGGAGTAGAACTGTTGAGTTATTATAATAGGAATATTTGCCCTGGGAATTTCAACAGCCATGAACCTGACCCACAGGTTATATTCTCCAGTTCAGCATTTGCCTTTTTCTTTTAATAAGGATTTTCTTTTGTACATAGCAATATTGAATACTATCTCGTGCAACACATCACTAATAGATATGGAATTTAAAAGCCCTTCAGTATCAAGCTCTTCACTTCCAGTACTGAACTGTTGGTTGAAATAGTCACATCCCCCAGTCTTCAGAGATAATAGAAGTTTACCTCACTGGGATATGCTGGTGTTCTGTTATAAAGGCGAAGAAATACAGCAATACTCACCCAGCACCAGCATCATTCAAGCAGAGTATCTTTCTCAAGCAGTAAAATTTTCCAACCCATTAAAATGACTGAAAATATTGCACTGTATTTATTTAGGGTCTTCCTACAAAGGAGATTAAAATGTTTTACTAACATTTTCTCATTAACTGTACCTTCATCTCCATGAAATACATGGTGAAAGTTGTTATTGCTATTTTCTTCCCTTACTTTACCAGTGGTTAATGTAAGGTCTGACTTGTGAGGACATAAACCCAAGGTCATTTTGACAACCAGTTATTAAAGAATTCCTTTTATTTCCTTTCCTCTTTGCTCTGTGCTCATGATAATGTCTCAATTCCAATCTTTAGTTCACCATAGGAGACAGTATATTTAGTTCAGTGTTTTGTGCTGATGAGGTTATACAAAAATTGATGACAATAATAGCCAAATCTCATTTATCTGAGTTATTTGCCATTAATTAAGTACTTTCATAATAATTATCAGTCATTTCTCTGATAGGCATTGAGGAAGAGATTATTGTGAAAAGTAAAAGAACAAAATCATTCATCAAGTCTGTAAGTTTTGCTCTTGAAAGAAAATCAGTGTGCAGCAGGGGAAAGCACTTAAATGATCTAGAATTATCTGGGAAATCAACATCTTAACATGTGTGGATCCACTCCTTAACATGTGACCATGGTAACAGTTCTAATAAAAGTCATCACAGGCTGGCACTGGTGATTTTGGTGGCTCATGCTTGTAATCCTAGCTATGGAGGAGGGATAAGATCCTGAGAACTATGGCTTAAAACCAGCCTGTACAGAAAAGTTCATGAGACTCTCTCTCCAAATAGCTATCAGAAAGCAGGGCTGTAGGCATAATTCTGCTGGTAGAGCACCAGGCACAAGCAAGCATGAAGATCTGAAGTTCAAATCCCAGAAAAGAATTGTATTAAGGTGACAAGTACAAAGAGCAGATGTAAACTGGATATTTTTCTTATGCCCGAAGTATCTTCCTTAAAATATAGCACTTAATAACAACATGATAAGACAAAGGACAAAAGGCAAACTAACCCAAGAGTGATACTCACAAGACACTATGCTAGAAATGAACTTTACAACTTGGGAAGGGGAAGAACATAGTTGGGGAAAGGGGCGAAGGAAAGTGAGAGAAAATGAGCCAGGCCGGTAGCACTGTTCAACAAGAAATGTACTCATTACCTTACTTATGTAACTGTAGCCCCTCTGTATACCACCTCTACAATAAAATAAAATACTATTTTAAAAATACACAACAAATAAAAACAGAATATATGAGCGAGTTCAATTACTGATATTATTTCATTTTCTATATCCTAAGGCTCATTTTTCCTGAGGATTCACCCAGCTGCAACACTGCTTTCTTAAATCTTTTTGTCCTCATCATGTTGCTCCTTCAGTCTAAGTGGACCATAGATGATACATCATCTTTTTAAAACCTTTCCTGAGGCTACAGAAATATAACATTTTTCTTCCACTGGACAGTTTGTGCACTGCATATAAGTGTTTATATGATTGCTCTCATCTTGAATGTCAAGTATATGTTTATATGCCAATCTTTGCTCTTAGACTATAGCCAGGTAAAAGGGAAGGGAACATAATTCACACTCCAAGGTCTGATCTAAGTTCTGTGGACTAAATATGAACAATGAATTATTTCATCACTCCTTACTGGTTTCTCTTTGTCTTGCTACCTTATTGTTTGTATCCTGAATGAATCTGCAACTAAATAAATGAAACGAATAAAGAAATAAATATAGACACTCAACTGATCATTGCATGTACTGTAATAAACTTCAGTCATCTTTGGGCATCCTTCCCAGTAGAAGAGCATTGTAATGCCAAGGATGCTCAGTTTTCATGACCCATGAGGCATCATGTGATGTGAAAACTTGCCTACCTCAATCTGGCCCATACAAGGAATGCTTTGATCTGTACAGTTCATTTGTAAAAAAGAAACGCATGGCTAATGGTTGCAACATTTCCTTGTTATTGGTGTTCATGGCTGTGCCCGCTTATATTTACTAATTCTCAACAGGATTATTCTCATGAATGTCGCACAGTCATCAAATTACTAACACAAGATTAAAATCATCTCTTCATTCTATTTTCCTTCCTATCCTCAGACATAGGGAGAACCAAAACTTCTAAGCATGTAAAGTTGTGTCATGTGTTAACACCAAGTAAGATTATAATATGGGCTATTGCATGACCCTGAACAGACGTGGAATTTTAGTTACTGAATAAGTTCTGAACACCATTCTCATCCACCAGACATCTAGAGGGAATATCTTTTTTCTCTCCTTCATGTCCAAAGTCTGTGTCTGTTGATACTCAAATACATCGATCTATTTTATTCAAAGTACAAGTCTGTACAATTTCATCACATAAATGAAGTATAACATTATATATTGCTCTGATACTAATGAGCATTAATGTTTTCCACATTTATCTCTAATCCTAATTATGCATCCTGGAACTTCGTATATAAATACACATTTTTTTTCTTTTTTGTGTCCACCCTGCTCAAATTCAGGACATGGGCAAGGTCCAAGAGCTTTTGCACTCTACCCTATGAGTCATAGCTTCACTTTCAGGTTTTTGATAGATTATTAGAGGTAAGAGCCTCATGAACTTCCCTGCTCAGTTCAAACTGCAATCCTCAGAACTGTCTCTTGAGTAGTTAAATATTGGCATGAGCTTTCTGTGCCCTGCTGAAACTTTATATCTCAAAAAAATTTCTGTCTTCATTTTCTATGGCTGCCCATATCAAATGTAATCCTAATATCTGGTTTTGTAGTTTGTGATTTGCTGCATTTTTGCCCGGTTTTTAATTTCTCTTTTATCAGCCCAGTTGGGTACTGAACTTCCTTAATTTTCTTATTGGCTTACCTTGATTTGAAATTTAAGTACTATGCTTTTATGTATGTTCATAAATGCTTAACATATTTGCTTTTCTTTTAAAATATCAAACTTTAATTCTTATTAATAATTTTCTAAATTGGTTGCTGTGCAATTATTTTCTGTCTATTTCTAGAGTAGATATTTTCTTTTTTCTTTTAAGTATTTTCAGAAAGACCTGTGAGAAGTAAACTCAATCTTCTCTAGCTGAGACTGTTTTTCCTCAAAACTATTGTAATAATATCAGATGTTTACTAATGTAAATTCTCCTGTATCAAATCTTTGCAAACAATTTCCAATATCATTTGGCCTCTGGGCCACAGATTGTCTGATGGTAAATTGTTTCTGTTGTGCTACCTGTAACTTAGTATACACCTTCTTCAGAAACGTGTCTTCAATTCCAAGAATAGCAACAATTCCTTTTAGTTATTTTTAAAAAACAACAGATACTAATGGAGAAGTAGAAGAAAATATTACATTTTCAGTAATGGAAGCTAGTGCACTTTGAGAATTACTCAAAAAGATTAAAAGACAGATACAGTAAAGCCACTTGAATAACCTTGTCCATTATTATGCAATTCACCATAGCCAAGTTATGAGCACAGCCCAGACTTCCTTCAGTGGATGAATGTAATAAAAATGTTTTATATATATATTTTATATTTCACATATATCATATAATTAATATTATATAATTTATTATAGTATAAAGTGTAATATATTATTAATTATAAATATTGCATATATTATAATATAAAATATATAATATGTACTATAATATATAACAATATGTACTATAAAATCTACTACACTATATAATATAAATATATTTAATATTATATAATATCATGTTATATATTATATAATTCATATATATATATATGAATTTTAGTCATCCAGTGAGAATGATATTACATCATTTTCTAGAGAAATGGATGGGTTAGGGAAAATTACTTTCTTGCAAGGATTAACTTTATTGTGTGTATGTGTTTATTGTAGCAATATGTTCTCCCTAGTCATAATCACAGTTATTTCCTATAATAAAATCAAAGTTTTTCTCATTAAAAAGCCCTACATCCTTGGTCCAATGCTTGTTGTGCCTAACTATTCAGGAGGCTGAGATCTGAAGATCATGGTCAAAGCCAGCCCGAATGAGGTTCTAATCTCCAGTTAACCACCAAAAGCACAAGTAGAGATGTAATTTTGGTGACAGAGTGCTAAACTTGAGCAAAAAAGCTCAGAGATGGTACCCAGGTCTTAGGTTCAAGCCCCCGTACTGGCACATGCACACAAAAAAATTCCTTTGAATTACAAAAACCTTTAAAAGCCATCTCTGTTGTATGCAAGAAGATATTTTATTCAAACAATATTAAGCATATTTAACTTTGGATATTGATGTTGTACCAAAATTACTTGATGAAATCTAAAACATTAAAAAATTGAGTATTTCATAAATATAATAAAGAAAATGTCTTTTTCCTATATTTTGATAAATTTTTACATATGTGTAAAAGTGAAAAGCATATGCTTAGCATTTTATTATATTTATTGTTCTCTTCCCATGTGGTTTCCCTACTGACTTGAAAAAGAACATAAACATGCCCTCTTTTCATAAAGTTTTTTTTCTAGACAGGAAGTATTTTGGTTCTCATTCACTAGTGAGCAGATTAATGTCATTCTGTATTTAGAGGTCTTGAATTTATCTTCTCATCTGCATAGAGTAAAGTAATCTGGCATTGACTCAAGTTATTATTTGTCTTCTGTCAACACAAGGTATATTAAATAGTATGTAAATAAACATGTCAAGCAAAACCTATTTATTGTCACAAGAAAGTCATTTGGTAGACAGCTTGTCAGAGACTGGAAAATTAACATCTTTTTCAAACACTTTTTCTCCCCACAGGTTGATACATATAAGACAGATATATAACACAGCTTGGTGTTACTAAAGGTATAAATGCACTCCTGCACATGAGACTTAATGGAATGTACTAGAATAAATTTCATTGTGCAACCATGTATAATGTCTTATAACTTTCACTGAATATTAATCACATTTTGTATTTTCAACTATTTTTTCCTAATCATGCTATAAGGTACTTCCATGCTGCTCTTTATTATCCAATTGAAAAATTAAAAAATATTGATTGACTTAGTGAGAGCCAAAGAAAGAGACAGAGATGTGTGGAAGAGCTACTTAACACATTTTTCATTCATCTATCTGTTTGATTCTCTTCTGACCTAGGAATGTATTAGAAAGGAAAGATGTGTCTCAAAGAAGTAGCACAGCCTATTGGGGTAGAATTTTCAGGAATATCATTGACATTTTAAGGAAATAGTTAACAAGTTATACCTTTCTCTAAAGTTGAGTAAAACTGTAACAAGCAATGACATGAGAATAGAAAGTAATGCTAAAGTGATTTTTTTATTGTGATTCAGTGATTACATAATTTCTGGAAATTCACAGTATTGTGGAATAATGATGCTAATTTAAAGTCACAAGTTCATTCTAACTTTCCTGGAGCAAATTGTCTATCACAGTCTGTAATATATAACGGTGCTCACATGTTACATACCATATATGTGATCAGCAGCATGGGGTATTTAGTAGTGGTTCAACCAGATGAGTGGGAGTTCTTTGTTTCTTAAGTCCTGTTAGTTTTGTCATATCACCTAACATTTTGGATTTAGCATCCACTTATCAGGGAGACCATGTACCATTTGTCTCTTCGTTCTTGGCTTACCTCGCTCAACATGAGTCCTTCTAGCTCCATCCATTTCCCTGCAAATGCCATTATTTTGTCATTTCTAATGGCTACATAATATTCCATTGTGTATAGATACCACAATTTTTGGATCCATTCATCTGTGGTGGGGCATCTAGGTTGTTTCCATATCCTAGCTATTGCGAACAG
>NW_012267220.1:18576712-18581964 GCF_000151885.1 Dipodomys ordii
ATGTTAAACCATCCCTGTGTCTCTGGGATGAAGCCTACCTGGACATAGTGATTTTTAAAAATTATGTTATTCTAGCAGTTTTAAATTCATCTTAAAAATTAATCAAAATGAAGGTAACCAAAATATAAACATGGGAGAAATGCAGTCATAATATTCAATGTATATCCTATGAAACTAGGAAAATTAGAGGGAGATATTGGTTGGGAGAAATTGGGAAGAATGATGAAAATGGTGACATCAATCAAGATACATTATACTTAGAAACTGACATATGGACTGGTAACCCATTTGTACAACTATTCAAAGATAACAAAAATTAAATTAAATTTCAAATGTTAAAGCCCAAGTAAAACATACAAATAAAACCTTTATTCTATGTTTAGTTGTGTAATAAGAAGAAAATAGTAAGTACATCAAAATGATAAAAAAAAATCCAGTGGTATTTAAAGTATTTATTCAGAGATTGGCTTGTTATTGTTTTTGTTATTATTACTAGAAGTAATAATTGAAACAGTTAAAATTTTGGAATTAACCACTTCAGTTTATAGAGTTTTTGTTTAATAAAACCTAAACATGTTTAGTTAAACATCAATTTATAGAGTTTATGTTTAAATCTATGGACAGAAACAAACTTATCATGAGACAAAGCTAATTTCATATCAGAGAACAATCAAAAGTATAATATATTAAGCCAACAAGACAATGGGCAACTCACAAAATTCAGTGATCTCTCATTTTTAGCAAATTAAAATATTTAATCTGTACTGTAGAATAACCTAACAGATTTCGGTTTTTTACATTAGTTTGGAGATGGGAAGAGAAAATAATCAGTCTCCAGTAGAAAGACATGGAAGGAATTAAAAGTTCTTTTTCTCTGATCTACCACCACAGGTATTAAATCAAGCTTCAGATCTAATTTTGCTCAATTCTTCCCATACCCAAATCCACATTTGCACAACCTGTTCTTTGTAATACATTGTTGTTTGCTTAATAGTATCTCAAAGCTGTCTTCCCTTTGAGTACCATACTCCAACCATGATTTTTTTTATGATTTTCATTTCAAGCAAAAGGAATAACACTCCAGTAACAAAAAGTAGCCACTTTTCTCAGAGGATTCAATTGATCAAGTGGACAGAGTAGAATCCAAGAATATACTCAAAGGAGCTGTGGTTTCTGAACTCCCTAAATTCTTTATACCCTATCTGTGAAGAATGGGTGTGATTTTCATTTTATTAAGCCAATCTACATTTCACCAATGATGAACTATTTCTAGCTTTCTTCTTTTTACTTTATGTAAAAAGCAGTGAAGAGTGCTGATCAAGATAAGAGATAATGGAATTACTCTAATGCCTCACTCTGAGGTAAAAATCCCCATCACAATCTTCAGTGCCAAATAACTACTTTTGGATTGGGTATTACTCATTATTTCCCAAGCTTTCACATATTATCCAATAGCCTAGTGGTTAAGTGGGATTTAAAACTAACATTTTAGTTTTCGATGGGAAAACAGGATGGAAGGGATGACACCATGTAAGATGCATTGTACTCACAACCTAACTTCTAGAATTGAACCCCTTTGTACAACTATTTAATAAAAATAAATATTTTTAAATTAATATCTTACTAAATGTCTACGTTTGGGACTGGGAAGGTTTCTCAGTGGTAGAGCGCTTGCCTTGCATGCCTGAGGCCCTGGGTTCGATTCCTCAGCACTACGTAAGCAAAAAGAAAAAAGCCAGAAGTGGTGCTGTGGCTCAAGTGGTAGAGTGCTAGCCTTGAGCTGAAGAGCTGAGGGACAGCACCCAGGCCCAGAGTTCAGGCCCCATGACCTCACCCCCCCAAAAAAAAGTATAAGCTAAAAGGTGGGGTTTTGTTTTGTTTTGTTTTGTCCTGATAAGTCAAGGAAAATATGCTGAAGGCATGATTGGGTGATACTGTTGTCAGACTAGACTGTAAGTTCAGACTCCAGTACCACAAAAAACACACTGTTTGGCAGTCCTTGATTACAGGCTCAGGCCTGTAATCTTAGCTACTCAGGAGATTTAAACATGGAGGATCACACGTTGAAGCCACCAGAATGAAATAAGTTACATGATTCTATATTACCCAGCCAATGCCCAGGTAGTAGACTGGTTCAAGTAGTAAAACACCTGCCATGAACAAGAAAGTAGTATAAGCACACACATACATACACATACACATAAAACATAAAATGACAAATATAAAGCTCTTTGTTAAGTTGGCTATCTTTATAGTTTTTTCTTAACTTCTCTCCATCAAATAACTTGCTGGATTTCAACATATCCTGTGGTGTTGTCTGAATTGTCTTTATCTGAGTTTATTTCTCTCAATCTCCATCCCAAAATTTTAACACATTTATGAAAATTTATTTGTGAAATAAATGTAAAACTTGTATGCCAATGGATACATTTAATAACATTTGTGAATACAGTTGCTTAGCAACAAATTTTCATTCATTCAAAATTTCATACATTCTTATACATAGTCCACACTTGTCAAACACCAATTATAGGCTAAGTAATTGAACCAAATGCTGTATATTGTTGTCCCTGAATCTGGAGAGTCTACCATTACACAAGCAGATCAGTCTACAAATGCAATGCAAATTATTGCTTACACAGCCTGAGAAAGGGACTTCCTAAGTTAGCTTAAGAGAATTTCAAAGCCTTTTTTGAGAAAACACTGCATGAGGTAGATTAAAAAATTAATAGAAGCTGTTCTACAGAAAAGGAAAAAAGGCACAGGCAGAGAAGCATAAGAAGGTAAAACAGATTATTTGACTACTTTGTGCCTGGTTACTTCTACCTAAGTATGGCTTGATAAGACATTTCAGTAATGTATTGTGGGCAGCAGTATCAATTGAGACTAGAAATGTAGCACATGGTTTCAAACAACCATTTTTAGAAAGATTATTATTACTGGCATGAAGAAGATTGATTGGAGAGGGCAGGGCTGGCAGACAGAGAGCTAGAAGAATCATTAATGGTTTAAATGGATAACGAGGGGCTAGAAGTAAGACAGTGACAATGTAGAGAGAGAAGGCAAAGCTGTGATGAAATATGACATTTAGTTAAAAAGCTGCAAGAAGAGCACAACTTAGAGCAAAATTATGAGATGAAAAACTAAAGAAGAATGGAGAGTTAATATGACTGTCAGGATCACTGTATAGATGTCTATGCCATAAAATGTGAGAAAAAAAATCTAGAGATCACCTCAGTGGATAGAGAGAATATATTTAACTCCAGGTTTTAAATGCTACAGCTAATATGTGCTAATAATAAAAAATGTTTAAAGAGGTATTGACTCAGCCAAGCGCTGGTGGCTTATGCCTGTAATCCTAGTGACTCAGGAGCCTGAGATTTGGGATCACTATTAGAAGCCAGCCTAAGCAGGAAAGTCCATGACACTCTTATCTCCAATTAACCACCAGAAAACCAGAAATGATGCTATGGCTCAAAGTGGTAGATCACTAGCCTTGAGCAAAGAGTTCAGGGACAGTGCACAGGCCCCATGACTAGAATTTTTTTAAAAAAAGATGCTGACTCTCTAGAATACGTGTTATGTTTAAAAGCAAGGCTTATAATTCTATAAGTATGAAAAAATACTGCAGCAACCTGTAAATTTGCGACCATTGCTACAGAGTAGACAATAAAGTTGGCATGAAGAGAGTTGTATCTGTTTAAAGCATTACAATATAAGGAAGTACTGGCTTCAATACTTAGAATCACTTAAAAATCATTAGGTTAGGAAAAAGTACAGGAAGGAGTAGGCAAAGAATAGATGTGTTCCAAGAGAAATTGAAGAATTGAGAAGCAAGAGTTTCAAAAGAAAGTGACCTTTTTGTAACTTTTATCCCAAGAAAGAAAAATATAAAGGAAAAAGAACATAGAAAATGAATCAAAACAGATCCTAAAAAGTCAGACGTATGCGTAGTGAAAGTAAGTTCAGTGAAGTAGTGGGATAGAATATAGATAGCATATCTTGCTATTTTTTTAATTCTCTTCTTAGTCATTTTGTTAGTCAATCACAAAAAAAGATATGCCTTGAGGCTATAGAATAAGTGTGTCACTTCCCAAGTTCCTACAAAAGGGAGAAAAATTCATAAAAACCTAATCTCCTTGTGTGACTGTGTTTCTAGAAAGTAATTACAAATAATTAAGGTCATAAGTGTAGGGCCTTACACAATGTTCTTATAATAAAATGAGACAGACTGGCAGAGATACAGAGACAGACGTTCTGTCTTTGACTAAGGACTCGTGAGGAAAGGTCATATGAACCAACAGAGCTGGTGGCTTCCTGCAAACCAAAAAAAAATAAAACTTTTAGGATAAAATCTCTTATGGGTATCTTCTTTATTTGGACTCACTGGCCTCCAGGACTTTCAACAAGAAAGTTCTCTTGTTTGACCTGACTCATCCCAGCTAATTTACTTGGCTTCTTCTATAGCTCCTAGCACTAAACTTTGTTTATAAAAAAAGACTTGTCTTATTTTGATCATATGTACACTATTCAAAACAAGAAAATTATGGAATCACCTAAATGGAAACTTTCTCAAAAAATGCATTTTCCTATCTTTAAACCCATACATCTTTGTCTCATTTCTGATTTTAGAAGAAATAGCTTTGGCTTTACACCATTAATTATAATGCTCACTATATTTTTGTCATATAGCATTCACTAGGTTAAGGAATGGTCCATGGATTCCTAGCTCCTTCCGTGCTTTCATCATAAGGGGGTATTGCCTCTTGTCAGATGCTTTTTCTGCATCTATTGAGATGATCATGGGGTTCTTGTCCTGCTTGTGTTGATGTGTTGAATTATGTTAATTGACTTACATATATTGAACCAGCTTTGCATCCCTGTAATGAATCCCATTTGATCATAATGTATGATTTTTTGTTAGTTGTTGAATTCAGTTAGCCAGAATTTTATTGAGAAGTTTTGCATCTATGTTCATCAAAGAAATAAATGGGTCTATAGTTCTCTTCCTTTGATGAGTCCCAGTCTGGTTTTGGGAGGAGGGTTATGCTGGTTTTATAGAGTGAGTTTGATAGTAATCTTTCCCTTTCAATTTCATTGTAGACTTTGAGGAGTATTGGACTGAGTTCTCCTTTGAAAGCCTTATAGAATTCAGCTGTGAAGGGGCTGGGAAGGTGGCTCAGTGGTAGAGTGCTTGCCTTGCATGCCTGAGGCCCTGGGTTCAATTCCTCAGCACCACATAAGCAAAAAGA
>NW_012267220.1:18582359-18587748 GCF_000151885.1 Dipodomys ordii
AACAAAAAAAAGAATTCAGCTGTGAAACCATCTGATCTTAGGCTTTTTCTTGGATTGGAGGTCTTTAATTGTATGGCTTTCCTCATTTGTGATCATTAGAATATGCCTATAGATCTACAAATAAACACACTGGTTGATAAAAGACAAAACTTACACTTGGACATGATAAATTATACAGGACTCTAAACATGCACAGACTGAGACTGAAGGACAGTGTTCCTAGAAGAGGATCACATAACTATGTACATATGATCATATAAAATGATGTATACTGAAATGAATTCTAAGAACTAGTAATGAGAGTTTTTGTTATTTTGCTTTTTGTTTGTGTTCTGTGCCTTTTGTCTTGTGCATGAGTTGATCTGTTTTAGGGAGAGAAAAAGGAGTACAGAAATAATGGGACAAAGGGCAAACAAATAGAGCAGTGATACTCTATCCTATATTGAAAATGAGCTATACAACTTGAGGGGGAAAGGGGTTCACAGGGAAAAAATGGGATTAAAGAGGTGACACTATTCAAAAAGAAATGTACTCATAACCTGATATGTAACTGTAAATTCTCTGTACATCACCTTTACAATAACAATAATATATAAAGAATATTTCTTCCAGAAAAAAAATGTACATTTTATTTTCTAGAGAAAAATAAATAAATAAAGGTCCTGTACCTATTACACTGCAGCTCGTATATTTTGTTTTTATAGCAAGAGAAAAGCCCTGATCTCCAGGCCTAATACACCAAAAATTAATGTGAATCTCAAGTGTTTCTTCTAGATGAAAATGAAATGTTTTAAATTCCTGCACTGTGGATTTCACCCTTCAGGAATACAGAGGATGTCAGAGGCCCCACAGGAGGAGATAGTGATGGCTTATAAGTAATTGGGACAAAGACCAAGCAACAAAGGAGCCAATGCAATCACAGTTGTTGTCTATTATAGACAGTAACTGTCTTTGGTTCGCTGATGGACTTTGGCTCCTACATGCAGACAAAAAAGAAATGCCTTCTCCTGACCAAATTACACAGCATTAGTCTCTGGCACCAGGACAGTTTAAAATTCACGACCTGGCAACAACAATCAACTGTACAGTTCACAGCAATTTTCCCTAGAGCCATCTGGAGTCTGTCTACCACTTTCTACATGGTGCTTGCTGTTCTTAGCATTTTATGCCTCTGGACCAGAATATACCACCACTGGCTATGGACCTGAACGAGATAAATAATTGATTCTAAACTCAGCCAGAAGCCTCTACTGCTGGCTTCAGTTGACAAAAAGCAACTATTACCCTGACTCCAGGGCTGAGTGCACAGCCTGGGAAAAGCTCTGGTGTGTTATGATATTTGCAATATGTGTGAGTGATTGTCTTTTAATAGAGTTTCTTACCTTCTCTTTTCCCCAGAGAAATTTTCACAACCAGAAGCAGCCAAAGAAAGTCTACCATTCTCTAGCTCTCTCACTTTCCTTCTCTTCTTCCCCCTCCTCCCCCTCCTCCTCCTCCTCCTCCTTCTTCTAATTCTTCTCCTTCTCTTTCTTCTTTCTCCTCCTCCTCCTCCTCCTCCTTCTGCTCCTTCTTTTCTTCCTTCCTTCCTTCCCTCCCAATCACTAGCAGGCTCTGTCCTGGTTATATTATTATTAAAATCAGTAGACCAGTTTTAGGTGTGTTAAATGTTTGAGACAGTGACAATGTACAAGTTGTTTCCTAAAAGCTGGTTTAAACATTTGGATCTTTGTGCTTGAACTCAGATGTCTCTTGCATTCACAGAACTGACAGACAAACAGAGTAAAGGAAAACACATAAAGTTCTCAAGGGCATTTTTTCCTTTAAATTTGAAAAACAAGGATAATAGTCATTCCGTGACTATGCTTTTCTTGCTCATTTGAAACATGCTACTAATTTGCAATAAGAAAATAACCATATATTAATCTGTCAGTTGATATGTACAATCTTTCAACTATAGATTAGACAAGTTCTTCTACAGAGGTCAAAACCATATGGAAATATCTATATGTATATTATTTCTTTGGTTTCCCCCTCTTTTTTGTGCAGCAATTACCTTAACTAAACAAAAGGAAAAAATTGTTGAGCATTAATCTGGACAGGAAAGTCCATGAGACTCTGATCTTCAATTAACTCCCCCCAAAAAACTGGAAGTAGAACTATAGCTCAAGTGGTAGAGTTCTATAGCCTTCAGTGCAAAAGCTCAGGGATAGTGCCCAGGACTGGAGTCGAAGCCCCAGTACTAGCACAAAAACTAATTAAATAATTTAAGGAAATACTCAGGACAACTGGCTAAAACAACATACAGGTTTGAATAATGCATAGAAATTGATTTTCACTTCATATGGAACTTTCACCATAATTTAATTTTCATTTAATTATAGTAATTCATTGGCAAACAGATCACTGATTGTTATCCTCCCTGACAAACAAGGTCATATGAAACACCAGAGTTCTCTTTCACCTTCACCCATGAATGTCAGGGGCCAGAGCTCAATAACCTTAGTTTTACCAAAGTCATCTCAACTGAAGCCTGGTCTCCATCTCCAAACATGGTCCTTATGTAGATTATTAAAGCATGTCAAGTATGAACATCTCTGCCCCACATTATCTCTCTTTCTTTCTCTCTTTGTCTCTCTGTCCCTCTCTGTCTCTCTCTGTGTCTCTCTGTGTCTCTGTCTCTGTCTCTGTCTCTCTCTCTCTCATAAGTACTGGGGCTTCAACTAAGGGTCTTGCTTTGCTCTTGCTTGTTTTTTTCACTCAAGGCTGCCACTTGAGCCACAGCATTATTTCTTGCTTTTTGCTGGTTAACTGAAATAAGAGTCTTGGGAATTTTTCTGCCCTAGCTGGCTTTGAACTAAGATTTTCATATCTCAGATTCCTGAGAAGCTAGGATTACCAGCATGAGCCATTGGTATCTGGCTTAGAAATATTCAGTTGCTATATTGAGACACTATCTTCTATTAGCTATTCTATTCCTGAAATTTTTATTTAGGTGACCAAGCACATCATGACACACATAAAAGTTTAACAGTTAAGGTCCAAATGGTCTGGATGGAGATGTGGGAAAGGCCCAAGGAAAGATAATTTAAAATTTAACATATCGAAAAATTACAGTGATTAAAGCCTAGGTAAGATTGTGTACAAAATTCAGACACTCAAATGTACCGATTTTTTGATGCCAAGTAACACTTTTGACCTCTTTATTTCCCAATATTTTATCAAAAATTACATATTAACAAAAATGCTAACATATATACTTACATAAACATACAATTATATTTATGGAATTAAGGTACACTTACAGTTATTGTACATCTCAACATATTTTCCCTAAGTAAATAAATCTAATAAACCAGTTTTCAATCCAGAAAAGCATTGTCCCCAAGTCTCCAAGTCCCCAAAAGTCTCTCTCCTGCTTTCTTCTACTCACTGTCTGTCCCCTTGCTAAAGTCCTCACCTATCTGAGCTCTAGGAGGACAGAGCCATTATTGGTGCTCTAGTGAGCACCATAACTGAGTCACTTTTGCTTCATTTACAAAATGAATATTTTAATATTCATTCACCCTTGGGCTCTTACCAGAATTTATAAAATGTTCAGAAGAAACTACTAACAGTATATACTTTTTCAAATAAAAATAATCGTTTTAGACAGGTGAAGATAGCTCAAGCCTGTAATCCTAGTTACTCAGGAGACCAAGAATTTAGTATCTCAGTTCACACCCTGGGCAAGAAAGCCATTAAGACTCTCATCTCCAACTATCCACCAAAAGCCAAAAGTAGAGCTGTGACTCAAGTGGTAGAGTGTTAGCCTTGAACAAAAAATCTGTATAGCCCCCAAGCCCTGAGTTCAAGTAACAGGCCCAGAACACACACACACACACACACACACACACACACACACACATACACACACACATATAACTGTTTCACAAAACTAATTGGTTAGTACAAATTATGTGACCTAAAGCTTATAAATTATGGTTAAAAATAGTCTAATTGACACATGAGGAGAACAGTGATGATCTACCTTAAACTGAGCAATTTCATAAATGTATTATTACTTTTTGCCAGTAATCTTAGAATAGTACATATATTTCTCAATTTAGTTGAGTTGAATTAAATATTAATGGTGATTAAGTATGATTTCCTTTACAAATCTTATCACTTCTAAAAATTGTAAAAGAGTTCCATATCATATAATATGTCCTTTTAATGAATCTCTAGATATTATTCAAATGTATTTGTTACACCAATATTTGGTACACTTCTCATCTACAAGCAACATTAACTTGAAAATAGTGGACTCAATAGATTGTATGTCATTGGATTAAATAGATACATTTATTGAATTTAAGAAATATAACCACATTAAAGAGAATATATCTGGAAGAGATGAACCTGCCATCAGGTTAAAGCAGCTTAGTACATAGCCAAAAGGGCACAAGATCAACATTAAGAATCCTGCTTCATTTATCACCATTTCATGGAATTGATTTTCTGTCTTTAGAAAACAGGAAAGTTTGTAACTGAGCCACCATAAGACAACATGACTTGACTCTCAACATTTTAAAGAAAAAGAAAAGGAAAGAAACCAGGTTGATTTTTATCCAACCTGAATGAGCAGTTGGTATATTTAAATACCATTTTACATAAAATGTATGATCTCTTGCTTTCCATTTTGTGTCTATCACTAAACACTTATCATAAGATGCCTTACTTTTCAAAAAAATATACACAGTTCCCTCATACATTAAGTTTCTATATATTGTGTGATATTACATTACACTGACATTACACAACTAAACATTTGTATCCAAAGATACAATATAAAGTGCAAAACAATAGGTTATTTGATTCTAAAGGCATGAAATTGGGAAAATATTTATTAAGCAAACTTAAAAATATAGCATGTCAAGTTTAGCAGAAGGTGACACTGACAAACTTCTAATTTGCTTCTTCAGATCCAGTGATTTAAATGTAATCAGTCTGTTGGAATTTTATTGTTGAAATTCTATTTCCATATATACCTGTTAATTAATCTGCAAATTGTAATAAACGTATTTGCAATTTCATTTTTCAAAGATACTATATTTCTTTGTGTTTGAGTTTGCATTAAACATTCTTTGCATTAAAATTTTCTATTAGAAGTATCTTCAGGCCCTGCACTGGTGGCTTACACCTATAATCCTAGCTACTCAGAAGGCTGAGATCTGAGGATGACGGTTCAAAGCCAGCCAGCCTGGGCAGGAAAGTTTGTGAGACTCATCTCCAATAAACCACCAGAAAACCAGAAGTGGCATTGTGGCTCAAGTTGTAAGGCATAGCCTCGAGTTAAAGAGTTGAGGGACAGCACTCAGGCCCAAAGTTCAAGCCCCATGACCGACAACAA
>NW_012267220.1:18590313-18592665 GCF_000151885.1 Dipodomys ordii
TAGCACAAAATTGGCATTACTTTCATACTAAATGGGCAGAATAAGCTGGAGAAACATGAGAAAAATGGCAAGTCCGGGTATCTCAGCTCCCACTCAAGATAATCAGCTGACAGAACAGTTAATGAATAATCCAGAGGAGAGTTCCAAAAAGTTCTACAAACATGACTGGTAAACATGGTGAATGAAAAGGTTGAAAACCTGAAAAGGACGCAGTGTGAGCTTGATAGGGAGTGAGAGGAGGCAAACCAAAGATTAATACAGGAACTTCACAAGCATGATGAGGCTAACCAAAAATTACTACAGGAATCTTGTGAGCCTGAGGAAGCTACTCAAAGATTAATACAGGAATTGTGTAAGCAGGCTGAGAACAGTCAAAGAGAAATATAGGAATTGCGTTAACTTGAGGATGCTAATCAAAGAGTAATACAGGAATTGTGTGAGTGGGATGAGAATAGACAAAGATCAATAGAGGCATTCATGGCATCCATAAACAGACAGCTGAAGGAATCCAGAGAGACCACAAAGGGAATGATGAATGGAGCCAGTCAAAGGAAAGGGAGTCCAAGGAAATGATAACATATCAACTAAGTGATTTGAGAATAAACACTGAACACTAAATTAAGGAAGTAAAGAAGTTCATACACGATCTCAAACAAGCTCCAACAAAGAATTTGAAGCCTTCAAAGACAACCAATTAGAAGGAAAGGAAATAAAAAGTGGAAAGTATTGACAGTAGGTTAGACCACTCAGAAGATTGAATCTCAGGGATTGAAGACAGTTTAGATATTATAGAGAAAGAACATACAGCTATCCAAGACAAATTCCAGCCTAATCTGAGGATAATGGGTGTAGAGGAGCACCTAGAGACAGAAGTTAATGGTATAGGAAGCAGAGAAGTTCCCAAACACCCAAAAAGATAGGCCTATTCAGATACAAGAAGCTTTTAGAAACCAAATAGACTAGACCACAACAGGACATCCCATCATCACATTATAATCTGGACAGGACCAATTCAGACCAAGGAAAAGATCCTTAAAGCTATCAAGGAGAAAAGATCAATCACCTATAAAGGGAAAACATTTTGAAAAACCTCAGATGTCTCAGCAGAGGTAATTAAAGCAAGAAGAGCCTCGAATAATGTATGCTATGCTCTAAAGACAAACAACTATCAACCAAGAATACTGTACCTAGCTAAACTCTCCTTCATAACAGAAGGTCAAATAAAAACCTTCCATACCAAAGAAAAAGGAACTACCAAACACCTAACTCTCAACATTAATGGACTAAACTCTCCAATTAAGTGACATACGCTGTCTAGATGTATTAAAAAGCAAGATCCTTCTATCTGCTGCCTTCAAGAGTCATACCTTGCCCATAAAAACAAACATATTCTGAAAGTGAAAGGCTGGAATAAAATCTACCAAGCAAACGGCCCCCATAAATAGATGGGAGTTGCAATCCTAATACTGATATTAGGACTTCAAATTAAAATTAGTGAGAATAGATAAAGTTCTCTACATACTAATTAAGGTATCACTCCTTCGGGATAATATTACAATTCTAAATATCTATTCACCACACAATGGAGCACCCAAATTTATCCAAGAAACACTACTTTCCCTCAAATCTCAGATAGATCCAAAGACATTAATTGTTGGAGATTTTAACACACCACAACCCCCACTAAATAGATCAATACAGCAAAAACTCAACAGAAAAACTCACAGATCTAAACAACTGCATAGATCAATTAGATTTAACAGACATCTACCGAATATTTCACCCAGCAGCAGCAGAATACATGATTTTCTCATCAGCACACAGAACACTTTCCAAAATAGACCACATTTTAGATCACAAAGCAAACTTGTCCAAATTCAGAAACATTGAATTTATACCTTGCATTCTTTCACACCACAAGGGAATAAAACTGGAACTCAACACCAAAAACTAATAAAGAAAGTCCTGTACCACATGAAGGCTGAACAACACACTGTTGAATCACCATTGGCTCATAGAAGATATTAGATATTATATATTCAACAAATATTAGATATTAGATGTTCAACAAAAATGAACACACAAATTATCAGCTCCTCTGGGACACAGCTAAGGCAGTACTCAGAGGAAAGTTTATAGCTCTGAGTTCTTACATCAGCACATTGGAGAGATCTGAAACCAACAATTTGATGACACCTCCTTGAAAAAGAGCAGCAAGCTAAACCCAAAACAAGTAGACGGAAAGAAATAATTAAAATTATATCAGAAGTAAACTATTTAAAATCCAAAAAAAACATAAAAAGAATCGATAATCAAAGAGTTGGTTCTTGGGAAAAATTATCAAAACTGACA
>NW_012267220.1:18595140-18601682 GCF_000151885.1 Dipodomys ordii
TATATATATATGCAATGGAACTCTATGCCTCCATCAGAAAGAATGGCATTGCCCCATTTGTTAGGAAATGGAAAGACTTGGAAAAAATTATATTAAATGAAGTAAGCCAGGCCCAAAGAAACATAGGTCCCATGGTCTCCCTTATTTGAAATAACTAAGGCATGCAGAAAATGTCAGATAAGATGATGTTAAGCAACATAAACCCTAAAATAAGGACACAGTGGTTTTTCCTTTCTTGGCATTTTTTTCTAACATACTTATATGGTACCACGTGAATTTTTGGTGCTTTGTTTGTCCCTCCCCCATGGTATAACCCCTGTTTTCACTGTATTTGTTTTTGGTATAATTTGGTGTGGGGAAGGTAGAAAATAAATTGTTTAAATAGGGATACATGTCGACCCATTGCAACAATGAGATACACAAGATGATATGTCAAAAAAAAAGAAACTTAAAAATCAAGGGGCGGGGGGGGGGGGCTGGGATTTAGGAGGGAAGGGATGGTAGGGGGAAAACAAAGGAGGTAACAATGCTTGAAAGGAAATGTACTCATTAATAATGTAACTGTAACCCCTCTGTACAGTACTTTTACAATAAAAATATATATGGAAAAAACAGCAATGTTAGCCACATTATTTTTTTTCTGTTCATTCACCATAGCTTGGCTATTGTGAACACTGTTAAAGTGATTATAATTAAGCAAGTGTCTCTAATTGTATGCTAATATACATTCCTTCAGATATATGGTCAAAAATTATATTGCCAGATCATAAGGGGACTCTATCATTAGTTTTATTTCGAGAAACCTCTGCATTACTTTCTGTAGTGGTCACAGAAATGTGGTATATATACACAACAGAGTATCGTACAAAAAATGAACTTACAATGCTTACAAATAAGTAGAACTGGAGTTCATTGTGGTAAGTGAAGAAAGTCGAGTTCAGAAGGAAAAATTTC
Organism: Dipodomys ordii; assembly: GCF_000151885.1. NCBI lineage: Eukaryota > Metazoa > Chordata > Mammalia > Rodentia > Heteromyidae > Dipodomys > Dipodomys ordii. Next base: position 18,596,095 of record NW_012267220.1, read on the forward strand.
ATGCTTTCTCTCATGTAGAATCTAGACCTAATATATGTAGAGAAATATATACATGCAAATATAAAGACACAACAGGGAGAAGAGAGAGAGAGAAAGAGAGAGAGAGAGAGAGAGAGAGCTGTTAAAACAGGCGGATAGAGGAAAAGCAATGATCAAGGAGGTTAAACTCTTGAGTTTAAACTCCAGTATCACCCAAAAAAAAGTGTTTAATGAAACAACGATTTATTTGTGCTTTCTGTGGGCAAGGTTATAAACTAGTAGTCATTGTAGATTTGACCATAATTACACTGGATGTTGGACCTGCCTTTGAGATATTAACTAGAAGAAAGCAATGATTCATTACATTCATATACCACTTTGTTGAAAAATCTTGTATAACTACTTAAGGTTAAAAAATAAAGTAAAAAAAAAAAAAAAGAGAAAAATAAAACACACTGATAAAGTGTTATTGCAATCAATAATCAAGAGAAAAACAGAACATACCTAAGGGTAGCAGGAGGAAACACAGCAGATAAAAGGTGTATTAAGTCTTGAATATGAAATGGCCGCATTTGGATGCTTGGACCCAGTGGGTAGAGCTACTTTGGAGATAGTGGAAGCTTGAGGAGGATGTACGTCCCCAAACCCTTCCCTAGAAAGTTATATGCACTTGCTCACCTACTCCCTTGTCTCTGCTTCCTGTCTGCCATTAGGTGAACTGCCTCTTCTGCCTCCCAGCAGGACATTCTGCCTAAATACTTAGGGCCAAGCCACATACTGAAGTTTCTGAGACTGTGAACCTCTAATCATTCTCTTTAAATTTTTCTCTCTGGTATTTTTGGTCATAAGGATGAGAAAAGGAAACAAAGAACATAAGAAAAAATATGATAAAATGAGCCGTATTTAAACAATAAGGGAAGAGAACACACATTTCCTATATGCTGCATAAGTTGTGGAACTTGGGAATAAAGAAACAGGACATTACTGAAAGCAAACACAGAATTTGGGGGAAAAACATTACACAGATTGTGTGAGAGCTGTATTGATGAGAGATAAGAAGCGGTGAAGGAGGGAGATGGAAATGGGGGGAAGAAAGAAGAGATTATGCAAGGAGAAAGCATCTATAAGGTGGTGGTTATTACTGTTGCTATTGTTTTGTTATTGCTGTATATACATTTATTTACTGGTTTCCTGTTGACTACCTCACTGAAACACACTGATCTTTATCCCCATTTCCTGAGTCCATTTGTTTTCCGTTTTAATTCATCAGCAACTTGTCTATAGTAATTTCTCATGTGGTCACAGAAGATCTCCACAGTCTTTATCTGGTTAAAATGAACGGCTAATGGTTCTCACTGCAGCACAGTCTCTACTTGTTACAATTTCTTAGCACAGGAGCATTATTAGACTCTAAGTGAAATTGATAATCTCATAGTCACAATGAAAGTATAAAAGTCAAGAATGTTTAGAATCGCCAGGCATCAGGGTCTCATGCTTGTAATCCTAGATACTCAGGAAGCTGAGTTCTGAGAATCATGGTTCAAAGCCAGCCCACACTGCAAAGTCTATGAGACTTTTATCTCCACTTAAACACCAGAAAAAAAAATGGAAGTGGCACTGAAGCTCAAAGTGATAGAGCTCTAGCTTTGAGCAAAAAAGCTTAGGGACAGTTCCTATGCCTTGAATTTAAGCCTCACAACCACCACCACCAACTTAAAGAAGAAATATTTGGAATTAAATGAATGTTCCCAAATTACTGAATGTCTAAAAATAATGGAAAAGAAAGAAAAGTAATATGCAACTGTATTATCTTTTTTATTTTGTTATCAGCAAAATAAAGAATAAAGAAATCTGAAAATTGATCCCTATGAGTCTTTTAGCCTCTTAGCAAAGATAATAGTTTTGGGAGCTAAAAGGAGTCTCCAATAAGTTTCCAAACCTAAGATTCAAAACTTTAAAAGCTTTTATATTCCTTTAAGATTGCAATTTTAGAACCTGCAATGAGAGTGTTCATTGCTTGGTGATCCACAATGATGGAGTGCTCAGCCAGATTTTTGACAATATCAATAAACACACTTTCCATCAACCACACTTCTCACTCCCTTAGACATGATGACATAAACACCAGTTGGTTAGATCCAGTCTCAGCTATTCTCTAGGAATGCCAAACTTAAACCATGATTATGTGTACACTAACAATAACCCGCCCAGGGGAGTTGAATCCTGGAACTGTGTGGAATCCAACTGTAGCTCAAGGACGCCCCCAGCAGTGGAGAGACAGGAAAGCAGAGCAGGCAAATACTCGGGCCCTTATTTCATTCATGTTCATGTTATTACTTTGCAAGTAGGAAGATTTTCTTCCACAGCTATGTCATTCATTTGCTACCCGGTAAGCTTGATAATATATTAAAACATATTAATTAGATATAAAATATAGCAAGTAAATGAAGAAAAAGTGAAAAAGGAGAAAGGGAGAAAGAGAAGGAAGGAAGGAAGGAAGGAAGGAAGAAAGGAAGGAAGGAAGGAGGGAGGGAAGGAGGGAGGGAGGGAAAAGAGGGAAAAGGGAAGAGGGTGTAGAAAAGGAGACAAAAAGAAAAGGAAGGGCAGAAAGTAAAAGGGAAAGGAGAGAAGGAGGAGGAAAGGAAGAAAATTGAACACAAGTGCTGTTTTACTATTATGAAGACTTGTGCTTGAATGCTTGTTCTCCATAACTTTTTCCTTTAAAAAATATCTTTAAGAAACACTTCATTTTAAACCCTAAAAAATTGCATTCTTGTGGTTAAGCAAACAAGTGTGCACTCTAAATAAACTGTAAGCACTTTATAACAAAGACTCAAATGTCCTAGCTGTGCTTGATCATTAAACAGGGTTTCCGCTGTGGTTTGTGGCCTCTCTTAAACCAGAGCTTGTGGAAGCAGCCCATGTTTACAGCTCATTTGAAATCCTTGGGGACAAAATGCATTGAATTTGCCTTGCTGTTTCCTAAGACCACTTAAAATCCTTAAATTGTCCTTATTTTTTGGCACATTTATTATATAATATATATGAATAGAAAATATTCTCCAGAAGCTGTTTGTGAGGTCACAAAACTCAATGATAGGAGCCAAAATCTTCTATGGAATCTGGCCTCAAAATTTCTGGTCCGTGAGTCTTCTCTCTAACTTCACCTTGAAGTCTCTCCAGCCTACACTACACTTACCATCTCATTCTGGCCTTCATCTTGTCTTCAGTCTACAATCATGCCTTTTAGAACCCCTCAACCTTTGGTCTGAAGGCAGCATGCCTGATTGTTCATCCTTCAGGTTTCAGTTTACATGTGACATACAAAAACATCTCATTCTAATCACCCAAATGGCATTAACCATAACTACTTCTTTGCTTTGTAGAACTCCTCATAATCGATTCTATATTTCCTTCCATTTAAGTCCTTGCCAATCGCATTTATCCCTCTGTAGAATATAAGCTTAACAAATACAATCTTAAGTCTTTTTTCTTATTTATTATCTAATATTTTCATTGGTGGTACTTAGGATGGAGCTTGAGGTTACATATTCATTTACCATTGTATTTCTAGAATAGAGTGCTATATTTGGGGGAAGAAGTATGTACAATAAATAATTTGCAATGTTTAGATGAATGTTCCCACATCAATTAAATGTATGAGGATGTTTAATTATTTTCAGAGGCCTAAACATATGTAAATAATTTTATTATATCATTCTAGCCAGTGGTATAACAACTAAATGGCTAATAAAGGCAGAGAAGCGGAAACTACTAAGCCAGGCACCGATGGCTCACACCTGTAATCCTAGCTACTCAGGAGGCTGAGATCTGAGGATCCTGGTTCAAAACCAGCCCAGGCAGAAAAGTCCGTGAAACCCTTATCTCCAATAAACCACCAGAAAACCAGAAGGGGTGCTGTAGCTCAAAAGGTAGAGCATTTGTCTTGAGCTGAAGAGCTGAAGGACAGTGCTCAGGCCCAGAGTTCAAGCCCCATGACCGTCAAAAAAAAAAAAGAGGAAACTACTAAAGTTATATTATTTATTTTGATGAATAACAGACTTATAGAAACAATGTCAGGTTTCTCCTCAATTCCTCCATCATGGAGGAATCAGTGAAAAAACACCAATGATCTCTAACACAAAGTGTTTCTCAGAGCAACTACATAAAAAAGTGAAGAAGTTCAATATTGCTCACATTTGGCTATCAGAATTTTTTAGCTTGTGTGTACAACAATACTATAAGATTACTCTGGACTGTTTAAACTTAAACCAAAGAAATTGGAATGACTGAAGCTTACATTCATATTCCTGTGGAAGTGTGTTCCTAATACACAAATAGTTGCCATCTAAACTGGAATCTTTCTGGAATATTGTATTCCCTCAAAATTTCTTGTTACATATTTTATGCCTATGTTATTTTACACATTCCAGAATTCTCAAGATTTTCCCAATTAAATGGTAACTAATTTGTTCCAATTAAGATTATTTATGATAATTGTCTAATTGATTATTAAAGGAAGGATTCTATAAAGTGTCAAGGTAGAACTTCATGGAAGGATGAAAATGAGACATTAGTTTCTAGGGGGGAGTAAAAAAAGAGATAGCTAGTAAGAAAGAATTCCCAAATAACAAATGCAAAAGAAAGAAGACTAAAGCTTCCAGCACAACCATGTTCATTGTAACATTATTTACCATAGCCAAGATATGAAATCAGTGGATGAACCAATCAAGAAAATGTGCTTTATAAAAACAATGGAATACTACTTATCCATCAGAAAGAATGATTTTGTACCATTCATAAGGAAATAGAAAGACTTGGAAAAATGACAGTAAGAAGAAGTGAGCCAGACTCAAAGAAACAAATTGCATGATTTCCCTCATTTGTGGTACATAGAATGTGCCTTTAAATCTACGAGTAAACACATTGGATGGTTAAAAAAAAAAGAAAAGAAAGTTGGACATGATAAATGGACATGGATATTCACACAGTGAGACCAAGAGAGGATATTCTTAATGCAATAACAAAAGGGCACAATACCTATGTGCATCTGATCATATAAAAGAATATTTATTGAAATGAACTCCAGGAAATGAAAACAAGAGGCTTTTGTTTTGTTGTTGTATTTGTTTCCTTTTCCTTTTGTCTTGTATGTTGGTTTATCTGTCTTTAGAAGAAGGGCCGAAATAGTGGGACAAAGGGTTCACAAATACAGCCAGGTTCTCACTATACACTAAGTTGAAAAATGAACTATACAGTTTGTGGATAGGGACAAAAGTTAAACCTTGGAGTGAGCAAGAGATGGAGTGGCATTGTTCAAGATGCAGGGCACCAGAATCAAATACAGTGAGGGTTATACCATGGGGGAAAAACACAAAAAAAAAAAAAAAAAACACAGAATATGAAAAAAAAAAGCAACAAAGATAAAACCCCCTTTATCCCTATGGATTCATTTCCCTTAACCTGATCTTATATGGTCATATGTACATAGCTTTTGATCTTTTCTGTTTGTCTGGTAAGATTATCCTAGACATATAATAGTTATTGCAAATATGGGAAACCATGGGACCTATGTTTCTTTGGGTCTGGCTTACTTCTTTCGAATTGGG
>NW_012267220.1:18602333-18714903 GCF_000151885.1 Dipodomys ordii
GAGGGAGGGAGGGAAGGAGGGAGGGAAGGAGGGAGGGAGGGAGGGAGGAAAGGAAGGTACTCTTTATCTGACTTATATAACTATAACCCCTGTGTACATCACTTTCTAATAACAGTAAAAATGCATGACTACAATAAAAGAAGATAGATTTTTCTCTCCCTGGGAACATCAACTGTCTATCTTCCAGTCAATTGGAAAATTTGAAACCAACAGATAGAAAGACATGTATTGACCATGATATTAGGTGAAAGGAATTTGTTTAACTTAAACATTAGTCATCTAAGTTCAAAATTAAAAATAAGATAACATTGTGTTAACAATGTCTTTTTTTTTTGTCAGTCATGGGGTCTGAACTCTGGGCCTAGGCCTTGTCCCTAAGCTCTTCACCTCATGGATGGTGCTCTACCACTTGAGCCACAGAGCCACTTCCAGCTTTTTCTGCTTATGTAATGCTGAGGAATCGAACCCAGGGCTTCATGCATGTAAGCAAGCACTCGACCACTGAGCCACCTTCCCAGCCCAACAATCTAACTTTTATATGGACACTCTACCAAGTGACTAAGCTAAAAAGTTTAGGAATTATTTGGCATTCCAATAGAGAGAGGGCTCACTCTCTTAACATCTGTGAACTCTGGCAAGATGGAGCATAACACCTGGGAAAAAGCACTTTTGTCAAACTTGCTATGAACCCTTAAATTAATGTTGACTACAAGAGCTAACCAGATTAATACTACCCCAGCAAGAGGAATTCAGAAGGTGTATATTACAAACCATAACTATTTTATAAATTAATAGATATGTGACTTCATATAAAGTTAAACTAATATAGCATTGTTTAAAGTGATTTTTTTCAAAGTTGTTCAAGAATTCTTCAGATTAGAAAATACAAAATAATGGAAAAACTATCTACTAAGTTTTGGTTAAATTTCACCTAATTACTATTCAAAGAGCAAAGGATAAAATTGAAAAAAAAGGATATATAATATATTCTGATAAGCTTAAATTGACATATTATTGGAGAACCCATACTAGTGAAAAAATAATGCCTAGAAATTAGAATGATGAAAGCCTGAATCACCAAATAGCCACATGAACATGACTTGATGAAAATTCCACTTAAAGAAATTAATCACAATGACTGGCAAATAATTACATAAGCAAAGGTGATCTCAGTAAACTTCTGAGATGTATTAGCAAAGGAGAAAAGCATAAAAGAAGAAAGAAAAGTAACCGAAAGGATGAAGGAAATTACCAGAGACAGCTTTGTGAAGCAAAGATAAATGAGTTTGAAAGAAATGAGCTGTCTGAGTGGATGTAGGTTTGCATTTGCATTCACCTGTTTATGAGTAATAATGCCTAAACTTGAAAGTATTTGACATCATGCTTAAAAATGCATATTATGTTTAATGTAAACAATTATTTAAATTTGAGTACAATATAAGATTATTTTATTACAAAATCATTTCTGAAATCTATGCACTTAGGAAAAATTATGTTGTTCTTTAGAATTATGCTAATTCTTGAGCCAAGAAGTAATAACAAAAAATCAACAAAAACCAGGAGTTATCACATCCATCATGGTGGTCGGATTAGGAGTTGATTGGCCAGGTATCATTAGACTGGGCTATTTATACATAAAAGCACTCAGATTTAGTATATAAATGTGTGCTTCTTTTTATATTTTCATCACAAACAGTGGTTTTATTATTCATAGTTTGAGGTTTAACAGTAAAAGTAACAGATTTCTCTTCATAATTTCATAAATACAAACTTCATTCCTTCCCCAGAATTTAGCAATCTCAGTACAGAATCTGGACTTTCCTATTAGGAATTTCCTAATAGTTCATATATGTGAAAAGTTCATACTAGGAACTGTAGAAAAAGAGAAAATAAACTTGTGCATTGTATTAGGCCTGAGAATTTGATCAAAAGAATATATTCTGCTAATAGTGATTTTAAAAAAGAAAAGAAAAAGCATCTCTGAGAGATAAAACTGATTCAACTATCTTTTATCAGATCTGGAAAATAAAGATTTAGAAGTAAGACAAAACAAAACAAACAAAAAGAAAGATAGAACTACATACAGTCTCTAACCTTTTTGGATACTTGTTCTTCAAATTACAGAGATTAGATCTGAGTCACATGTGTATTTAGCTGATTTGTTCCTCTTTCCAATAAACGCATACATTCATATAAATTTAGTTATTTTTCGTTATAATTGCTGACATATTAAGTATGTTTCTTATATTTGAAGTTACAGGACTAACGTATCAAGAATGGGTAGATGATTTTTCAGAATAACAAATATTATAATGCACACATATATGTACATAGAACACAGGATTGGAATTGAAGGGAGAAGGCACAGATGTGAGCTACACTCTAGAGGTGACCAGAAGTCATGCAAGTTGATGAGGTTCTAAATGAAGAACAAACAAGAGGTAGAATAACTGCAACAGCTGAGCCTCAAAAGGAATATGTGTTTAGATGGCCAAAAGAAGAGGTAAAATGCACATTGATTCTCAAAAAATATATGAGTAGACCCTCACAGAGACCAAGACTAAATTGTAAATATAATGAACTCCCTTTGGCTACATAAATACACTTGCTTGGCTCTACCTTTATGCCCTTTAAGTTATTCTGTGTAATTAGATATTCTGATCAGTTACCAAACTGCACTGTGCCATCATTGATTCATTTTCCAGTTTGCTATAAGGACTACCAATAATATCAGCTATTGTGGATCATGGGTCTAACATATATAGAAACACACTCCAAATAGAGCAAAGAGAGCAATCAATGAGCGCAGACTCTTGGCAGAGCAGTGTCCATCAAAAACAAATGTAGGAAACTCCAATGGGCCTGCCAAGTTGGGCAGCATTTGCGTCTCTGCAAAGAGGCTTTCTATGTTGAATGTCACATAGCCTTCTTCTCTCCTTTGCCATCTGCCTTGGCACAGCAAGCAGCAAGAATGGCCCTCCATGCTGCCCCTCTTCCATGACCAGAATCTTGAAAGTTAAATTGTTCCTTTTTTACTGTCTTCTCTGGGGATGGAAGCCAAGGAGCCATTCCCTGCAGGTGGATGTCAGCCGACACTCACAATGACGTCCCAGACCAACTTTCCAAAAGAAACACATCATATTATTAAAGCATTTGTTTAAAAACTCAGGATGCCAACCATCTCATGAGTAAAAGAACTCTTACAAACTCAGAAAAAAATGGATGAATCCCTATAGTCCTAATTTTCTGAAGTTAGATTGAAACATTTAAATTGTTTTTTTCCCCCTCCAAAAACCCATTTGAAAGAAATGTTTTTGGATTGTTTTCTTTTCAAAGCTTTCTGAATACGTACTCTGGGATGCTTACATAGATAACCACTGATGCAGCCATGCATATGATAGCCACAGTCTATCCTGTGTACAGGGTACATTCTGATGATAAAGGCGGAAGGCAATGTGACAAATAGATACATCCAGCTAAATAGAGATAGTGCTCAGTGCTATGAGGAAAATAAAATAAAGAGATAGGAACTGATTAGGAGAGGGGTAAAGGAAATGCTTTGGAGGGAGGTTAACAGTCAGATTTGAGTTGAAATACAAACAATAGTAATAAGATAGTTGGCTATCTAGAAGAACAATGTCAGTCATAGAAAAAGCAAGATAGTCCCAAGATAATGGTGAGCAACAATGGTGGGAGAAGAATTCAGGATGGCATAAAATAAGCAACAAAGAATACGCCTACAATGAAGACAATGTAGAATCATTTAGAGCCCTGGGTCTACACATGGAAATTTGGATTTTAGGCAATGGCAAAGTGAAATACTTAAAGAGACTTCAGAAAGGGCATATCACAAATAGCTGACTTGTTGAGCATAGTCAGGGACTACTTAGAAGGCTGACTGTAGGAGAAGCAAGGCTGCTGATTTTGTTTTCCTGGAATGACTGTAAGGACTTAACAGTGCTGCTTTCCCTGTAAAACAAACAAACAACTAAACAAACAAAAATTCCAGGGGTGAAAAAAATCCCTCTGTGCTCAGTAAATGAAGTTGCTTCTCCTCAGAAAGAGCTTCTCACTCAATAATGATCACTGCTTTCCACTAGACTTCAAGGAGGTCTTCGTTAAGTGAAACATATTGCCTCAGTTCTAACAACCTGAACATATCTTCTCTTCCCATTATTTCTCTAGAAGCAATAGCAGTGTTCCAAGATGTGCAGTTTTAGCAAGAGTAATAGTGCACATGTTCTTACGTAGAAGATCTTTAGGAATGATTCAGAAACTAAAGCCAGGTCTGTAGCAGTGAGAAATGGAGATAGCAGCCCACTGTGAACAAGCATGCAATGTGCAAGTAAAAAGTGCTAGTCGGATTGTAATGCCAACCGTGTTTTAGTGAGGGCAGGCACCTGCTCAAAAACTTCTTTTCGTTACTTAGAGTGCAGAATCATTTTTTTTTATAAGCAAGTGTCAGAGACAGACATTTAGTGCCCAAATGATGACTATCATGTCAAAGTTCCAAAAATATAAATCATAAGCATGAAAGGCTTGTACTCATTTTGTGGAATTTCTTTTGTGAAATATATATTATATAAGTAACTGGGTATTGATGGCTCTCTCCTGTAATCCCAGCTACTCGGGAGGCTGAGATGTAAAGAATTGAAGTTTCAAGACAGCTTGTGCAGAAAAATCTGTGAGATTCTGTCTCTAAATTCACCTGCAGAAAAGCTGACGTAGCTCATATGGTAGAGTGCAAGGAAGCTTGAGGCTCTGAATTTTTAACCATTGTACTGGAAAAACCTATATATATATTCTCATATATATATTTATGTAAACATATATATATATTGTACTTTTAAAATTTACTAAATAGTATTTATCTCATCTGGTTAACTTTTAATACATATTTACTTATATAGGCATTAAATATACATAAATATAAAATATAGTCTCATATTTAAATAAAATATATTTATGAATATATAAATATAAGCAAAAAGAAATATATACATATATTTGTTTAAATATACATGAGAATAGATATGAGAATAGATGTAATAAGTATCTATCTACTTATCTATATATTTATATATAAAATAGATGTAATCAATACTAAGACTGTTGTATACTTTTCTAGTGATTTCAACATCTCACCTTGTTTGTATTTATTTCATTGAAATTGGATGTGAAGACTCAAAATCAGCTAGTTGATTTTTTTTAGCACAACATCATTTGGGGAAAATTGCAACTGCATAAGAAAATGGCACTGGGATGCCACATTGAATTCACAGTAACTATTTCGTTTTCATATCAATTTCTAGGACTGGAGAAAAAAATTGAAAAATATTTTCCCTTTAAACTTGTCTGACTGATAATGTCAGAGAAACAATTTTCCCCTCAGCTAGGATTACTATGATACATGCAAAATGTGTGGGTAGTTTTTTAAAATTTTGAGGCCAATAGATATACTAACCCCATTGTATTGCAAGTACTGATGATAAGTTGAAAAAGATACTATAGGGGCTTCTCAGTTGGACAATTGCACTGCTGCTGTGTTTGCTTGCTGAGTATATAGACAAAAATAAATGCAAACCATTGGCATGTCTTTATGAAGCCAGAATGAACACCCTGTTTCTCATCTTGAAGATAAATCAAAGCTTATGATGACAAATATTTTTTAATCTAAGTATACTTGATTCTGAAGTTTATATTTTTGCAACTTTGCCAACTTGGATAACTCTGTTGTCATTCAAAATCAGTGTGTCTTGCTTTCAAAAAGACATGGAATATTTTCAGTCTATATAGCACACAGCTATCAGTAGCTTCTGAAATTTCTGTGAAGTGTTTAAGTGGGATGTATATTCTCTCATTAATAAAGCTTTTACCTATTAAAATACAGAAAATTATTAGCTGATCTTGAAAGAGGATGAAATTGAATCTGACCCAAATATATGCATTAAAATTTAATGAGATAAAAATTAATTAGTAAATTAGAAAACAAGTACAATTTCAAAACGTTTTTCTTTAACTTGAATAACATAATTCAAAAGCAAAAGACAGAGTGTATTTTACTTGAAAATGCATGGGATAAATACTTTTAATAGTTTGTTCATGTAGAAGTAGTTATATGAAAGCATTTAAAATAAGAATGCATGTATTACAAAGATGAAAACTGATATTTTGGGTTGTAATTCTTTCTGCATTATCTATCAGTATGGGAAACTGTTGATCTATGCTGCTTCTCAACAGAAGTCTCATTCTAAGTAGATAATAGTTTGTCTTGTATGAATGCAAAATTTGACACTGCAGAACACTGATACTAGGTAAGCTGCTAAAATCAAGCTCTGCAATTGAATTGCCTGGTTAGAATCCCGATGCCCTGTCTTACTGTGATCTTGGGAAAAATTAATTAATATTGCCCACCTTCAGTGATAGTTAAGATATTATGTAAGACTAAAATGTGTGTGTGATTAAATATATTACATATATTTTAAAATGATATATATTATATATCATATATTTTAAAAATTATACTATACAGAGATAGATATAGATATAGATGTTAATATAGCCTAGAATAATGCCTGGTACACACAGGTATTAGAACAGTGTTTAAAGGTAATGGGGTTAGAAATGAGAGAATGATTCAGTCAACTGTTGGACACAAACATGAAAATAGTGTACTACTCTACACTTATTGTATAACCTCAAATGTTAAGTGAAAAATTAATGAAGAATTGACTATTTTCAAGTGGAACATATTGAAGTAGAAAGTATTCTACTTTGGCAAATCAAGAAAAGTTGTATTTCCTTGTGTTCTACTTCTTTAAAAAATTCATTAACACATCATTTTAGTACATTTTTATTATCCAGAGCCCCTTGATATCTTAGTGCTTCTAAAAAAACATTCTGAAAATGCTTTTTTCTCATGGTACTGCTTCTGTGATTTTCTCCTTTCCATCATGCCAAACTTTCTCAATATCTCTATGAGGAAATGTTGATGTTGTTTTATAATTAGCTATTTATACATGTCTCATGCTGTGTGTAAGATCTGTGCCAGGAGCTTTAAATTGACAATGCAACAATGATGTTTTCCATCTCTGCAATGCCTTTCAGTGCATTACACAAAACAACAACCAGTAAGTGTTTACTAAATTGAATTGAGAAAAGGCACCCATTTAATTAGATTTGAATCTATGAATGAAATTTGAATTCTAATTCAAAATTCTGCAGTTGAACTCATAAATTTATTAAATGTATGGGTACTTTTCCAAAGCTATGGGCCTATAGACTTAATTACACCATTGTATGCATCAAGGAAAGTAAAATTGCACATCAAATTTTCAAAAAATTACAAACTTTCATAGGAAAGTACATTCATAGATTGGTTGTTTTCTAGTTCACAATAATAAAAACCAGAGCTTTGAATCCAGATTGTATGTATGTAACTTCAAAAACTGGACAAAAACACAATATCGAATAAGTCAATTTTACATGGAGATAACAAAGAAGTTCAAATTATTTAAATGTCAAACAATGTAATTTTTGTTTTGGTTTGTTTTTTTTCTTTTTTGTTGTTGTTGGTCATGGGGCTTGAACCTAAGGCCTGGGTGCTGTCCCTGACCTCCCTTACTCAAAGCTAGTGCTCTACCACTTTGAGCTACAGAGCCATATAGACTTTCATGTTGAGGCTTGACTTTGAATCATGATCCTCACGTCTCAGCCTCTTGAGCCAGCACCTGGCAAACAATGTAAATTTTAAAAACTCTAATGAGACTCAAGTTGTCTCCAATGCTTCTAAGAGTATCCATCAGATCAGATCAATAAATATTTTATTGAACACTTAACTATGAACCAGGTCCATTAGCAAATAATATATAGGCCTAACCTCAAAAGTGGAGATACACTTTGAAACATTTTTTATTGTACCCATTATTTCTACGAGAGTATTTGATTCTTGAAGCTGAAGAACAGATGCCAACCTGTTTTTTTTCTAAAAAGGAGTTGAATATCCAAAATTCTGTAATTGTTTCATTGTTCCTGAAATATTTCCAGAGAATTATTCACAAATATTTAATGAAAGCTCTTACAAGTTATGAATAAGAAAATTATGAACGCATTTAAGAAAAGACATATGACGAGTAACTATATCATTTTTTCTCTTCCAATGTAATCTATTTGATCTACTATACAAATCTGAACATGATATTTTGTTAGGGATTTTTATAGTTTTTTGATACGAATAAATCAGTAATTTCATTTCATCTTTTGTGGCCTGGTTTTTCTTACCAACAGAAATAGGTGGTGATTAAGGAAAGTTTGTGAAATGGTTTTTTGTTCTTGGTTATAACCAGTTATAAGTCTTTGTCAAAATAGTTCTGAAGGTTTCACGATCCCACGCAGTGTTTTAAATCCATCCCACATCCTGACTCATCATATGCCCTTCAGCTACTTAAAAGCATAGAATAATACAGCATTTTACACTTTCCAACAAACCTTGCAGATCAGGGTTCCATCAAATATGACCCCAATTTGTTAGATGAACAAAGCTTATCTGGTTAATTTTGGTCATTCTGTGGCTGTATTCTAAATAGAGCAGAAATTTGTAAACTTTAAAGCCCAGTTGCCTTTTTCCTTTACACATCTAAATAAACATAGTTTTCAAGCTGAATTCATTTTTAAAATCAAGAATGCAGCATTACTACCCCCTTTAGTTTTAAGTCTTTCTCTGAAAAGGATATATAATGATGCTCCCTCCTTCTCCCCATTGTTTTTTCCAGTCTCTGCCCAACCTTAGAAGTAAAACATAGTCCATATCACACTCGCCTTTGATTTTCTTCCTCAGTAGAATCTTTATTCTGAGTGTTAATTACATTTTTCCAGTCTTGACTCTGTTTATACATACCATCTTCCATTCCTCTCATCCCATGACTTTTCTGTTAATCATTTATTTATTCAAATATGATAGGTACTTATTCTAAGACAGAAATTTTGGGGGCACTGGGATGGGTTGGTAAATAGATATACATGGTTCTGTCTCATGGAGTTTTCTGATGAATTGCATACTTTCATTAATAGGATAGATAGTCTTGGAGGTGGGAGGGAAGGGATGGTAGGGGGAAAACAAAGAGGAGGCAATAATGCTCAGTAGGAAATGTAATCATTACCTTGCTCATGTAATTGTAAGCCCTCTGTACAGCATTTTTACAATAAAAAACATAGAAAAAAGAAGTAAAAGTACTCTTGTGCAGTGGAAAAATTCTAAGGAGTCCTACACAATTTAACATTTTAGTTCCCAAGTTTCAAGTAGTTGTTCTCAAACTTCCAAGTACTAAAGATGAGAGCTTCATTTAAGTAAGAAAGTAAGTAAGTAAGACGTGTGGATCCTTAGGATCTGTCCTTGGATGTTTCAATATAGAAAGTCTGGGGCAAGGCATTTAAATCTGCATTTCTAATCAGCTGTCTCTGTCTTTGGGCCAGTATTAAGGCTTGCACTGTTTCCTCCCTTAGCTATTTTGCTCAAAGCTGGAATTCAACCACTGCACCACACTTCCACTTCTGATTTTCTTTTGAATTTTTTATTGTGAAAATACCATACAGAGGGGTTACAATTACATGGGCAAGGTAATGTGTACATTTCTTATCAAGCATTGTTGCCTCCTCCTTTGTTTCCCCTTCCCATCCCTTCCCAACTCTCCCCCTCTCCCTCCCATAGTTGTAAAGTTCGTTTTTCAACATAATGACTTGTACATCTCATTGTTGCAATGGGTCCACCTGTATCCCTATTTAAACGATTTGTTTTTGCCATTTCTGATTTTCTTATTGGTTAATTGGAGATAAGAATATCAAGTCTTTTCTGCTTGAACTGGTTTCCAACCACACTGCTCAGATCTTGGTACCTGACTCTCTAGGATTACAGGTATGATACAAAGGCATTGAGCTATTTAAATTTTTGGTGCAGCACAAAACATGGAGATCAAACAGTGATCACTATTGTCTTACAGACAGGTCAACTATAAAAGGATAAAAAGGATTATACTACATGTAGCTTTTTGGGTTAGGATAGGGTGACCAGAAGAACTAAAAATTAAAAATTGATCAACCTAGTGTTTCTGATAAAAAGAGAACAGTGGATAGAACAGGGTCCATTGTTTTGTTCTTTTGTGGAGTCATGCAAATACTAGGGGAGAAACAAAGGAGGAGGTAACAATGCTCAATTGAAAATGTACTCATTGCTCATGTAACTGTAACCCCTCTGAAAAGTATGTTTACAATAAATATATATACAAAAAATCAGGTCATTAAAATTATCTGTAAAATGATGATTGTTAAGGAGGAATGTATTGATTATACTGATTGGCTTAAAATAGCTATAGTAGAAAGCTATTTGAAAGTCATTCACACTGGCTCCTCTAATGAGTATTTTGTAATAAAAACTAAGTTTCTATTCGTTCTATTAGTTGTTTTCATTTTAAGTAGTTGTACAAAGGAGTCACCATTCAACTAATCACGTGATGAATATAATGCAATGTGATTGATGTTACCCCTGTCATCATTCTTCCAATTCCTTCCAACTCTAGGCTTGCCAATTTTCTTATTTTTACAGGATATTCATTAAATTTTATGACTGTATTCTCTTCAGAACCATTAAATATAAAATTTAGAAAATGGCCATGAAAAAGTATGTAACACTATCTCAGGTTTCAGAATCATACGCATTTCGTTAACCATATGCATTTTAGTTAATAATAAAATATGGTATCATGTTAACCTTTAGCAAACAAAATTTAGGCAGTTTTATAGATGATGATGACACTCAATGGGCAATTTAAGCTTAAGTTTGGGGGGATGGAGAAAGCGTTGTAGGTTTGTTTGATTGCTTGTTTGTTTGTTTTTGTCTATCCTGGGACTTGAGCCCTTTTACTCAGGCTACCTGCTCTACCACTTTGAGCCACAGCTCCACTACCAGCTTTCTGTGGTTAATTGAAGGTAAAAGTCACATGGACTTTCCTGCCCTGGCTGGCTTTGTAGCAAGAGCTTCAGATCTCAGCCTCCTGAGCAGATGGGGTTACAAGCATGAGCCACTTAAATGGGTTTTATACAGTGTTGATCTGAAACATAAATATTCCATAATTGAACGGATAAATTGTCACATTGAATAGAGTTTGGAAATTTCTTTTTGTTTCAAATGATACCTATGGGCATATCAATAAACTAAACTTAATTCAATTATTAAATTATTCTATAATTTAACCTAGTTGGGGATGCTAAAAATCAAATTTAGGGCTTTGCTCCTACTTGGAAAAATGTCCTGTCAATGAACTATATCCCCAGTTCCGTAATGGAAATTTTTTAATGTTTTCATTTGGAGATCACCCTTTGTTTCACTAGATTGTGTGTACACATTGTTTTATACAGGCACCAAAGTAATCTTGTTGTGATAGAATGAGAAAATCATCTTGTTACCTGATGCTGGAACAAACTATCACCTCTATCTGCCTGAGGAATTTATGACTTTCTTTTAAATACACCAACCAAAGGTTGTCATTAGAAAGCCTTCACCATGTATTATTAAATATGGGATGTTCAGTTATAGCTAAAGTTTGTATGATGAGACTTTTTAAAAATAAACCTCCTCCTAAGCCAACTTCTAGTTTTTACTACTATGAATATTGCTCAAATATAACATAGTTTCAAAAGGTTTCAGATCTTTCTTTTTTTTATTTCATTATTACTCTGTTAACTTTAGTTTGCTGTGCCTTCATTGACCAACCTGGCTTGAAACCTCAACGTAAGTAACTTATTTGAAATGGAGTAAGGACAACTCCAAATTGTATTTCTTTACCTGGAGAACATGTACAGGATCTCTGTGATTAAAATCAGGGTACGAGATGGGCACCAGTGGCTCACGCCTGATATCCTAGCTATTCAGGAGGAAGATCTGAGGATTGAGGTTCAAAGCCAGCTCAAGAAGGAAAGTCTTTGAGACTCCTATCTTCAATTAACCAGAAGAAAGCTAGAAGTAGAGTTGTGGCTCAAGTAGTAGAGTGCTAGCCTTGAGTGAAAAAGCTCAAGGGCAGTGCCCAGGTCTTGAGTTCAAGTTCCAGTTCGGCATGTGCATGTACACACACACACTCAGATGCACACACACACACACACACACACACACACAAAGTAAATGTGCATAAATAATACATAGTACCTCAATAAGTTACAGCTGTAATTATTTCTATATATGGTATTGACAGAGTCTTGCAGAATTGCTTATACCATTTAAAATTTTGCTGAGTATTTATTAAATATGCCAGCTCATTGGCTTGCAAAGGAATAGACACACACACATAGACATACACATGCACAAACACACACAGATGTTTTTTGACTTATGATATGATGATGTCCTAATAAGCCTATTGTTAGTTGAAAACATCAGACATCAAAAATACATTCAATATACTTCATCTACTCAACAATATATTTAACTTTACACTGCTTTAACAATCACATAACAATTGTTTTAGCCTATATTTGGATAGAATATGGACAGAACGGACAGAATTATCTAATACAAAGCCAATTTCATAATGAAGAATTTAGTGCTTTTACACACACACACACACACACACACACACACACACACACAGGGGCATTTACACATGATGGAATGCAAACACAAAACATGTTATCCCCAAATGATAGCAATCCATCCTGCTGCGGTGTAACAGGTGTTGACCTGGGATAACAGGGCCTGCATCTTGGTACTGCCTCATGTCACAATGCAGTATTAGAAGTCATGTTACTAACCTGGGAAAATAATTAAAGTTGAAATATGAAAATACTTGGAATAATTATGTGTGTATATGCCTGTGAATGCATTGTACATGTGTATCTGTGTGAGACAGAGAGATAGTATACACAGAGAAAAAGCAGAAGCAAAAAGAGACAGGGAAAATGAGAGATTTCAAAGCTTGCTATCTACATCAACTGTTACTTTGCTAGTAAATGAATAACTTACAATGGTTTTCTTCAGTTTGATTTGATTCTTGTCTTTCCCCTTAACACGTCAAGAATCATTAGGTGTTCCTAAAAGTTTAACCAAACCATGACAACCAATTTAAATTATAGTACTACAAAGCTTCCAAATGATCAGAGTTTTATGTATTTCACAAAGTGATTGTAATGACTACATAAACCGAATTAGAACATGTAAGTTATTTGAGAGATGAATAAAGCCAAATTATGATTGT
Organism: Dipodomys ordii; assembly: GCF_000151885.1. Classification (NCBI taxonomy): domain Eukaryota; kingdom Metazoa; phylum Chordata; class Mammalia; order Rodentia; family Heteromyidae; genus Dipodomys; species Dipodomys ordii. Next base: position 18,615,572 of record NW_012267220.1, read on the forward strand.
TATTTTCATGGAATAAAAGAAGATAGATCTTTAGCTAGATAGGCCAAGGCAAAAAATATACAATACAAATTCCCAATATCATAACTGGCCATGTGACCCTTCACTATGTCATAAGTAGTGAAGTACTAATATGCTATCCCAATGAGCAACTCTAAAACTAAAAATGCTTCCAATGAAACAAATTTTATAAATACACAATTTACAACTTACAGAATAGATGTAAGAACAAGAGGATACTTTATAATTATTATTAGCATATTCTTTATTAAAAATCTCAAGGTCCATATATTTTATCAACTTTCCACATAACAGTTTATGAAACCAAATCATCCTAGTACATTAACATGATACAGAAATTATTTTAAAAATTTGAAAAGAAATTTCACCTATGTACATACATGAAAAAAATAAAACACATAGAAAATGTAATTTCACATTTCAATACAGCATGACCTACCAGGTTGATTCCAAGAATAGTAGTTAGCTTTAACATTTTAAAATCAGTGCCATTCACTATACTAACTGGCTAAAAAGGAAAGCAAATATAACCAAAACTCATCATTTTCAAAATATCTTAATTTGATGAAAAGTAGCTATACTTTACCTTAGAATTATAGGTATTGATGAACATCTCCTTAAAATGGACAAAAGACAAAAGACTTTTGCTCTCAATAACTCTATTCTAAGATGTACCAGCACTCCCAAATGATCCTCACAATAAACTAAGGACAGAGAAAAGATGTAAGATTGGTAAGAAGTAAACTGTTTCTGTGGATGACATGATTATATGCATTTAAAAATCCTAAGATACAGAAGGACCAATAAATAAAATTAGTGAATTTAACATATAACCAGATTATACATTTAGCTTGAGGGAAAGAAGGAAGGAAAGAGGGATGGAGGGAGAGAAAGCAGAGAGAGAAAGAAGAAAAGAACAAAGGAAGGAAGGAAAGAAGGAAGGAAGGAAAGAAAAAAGAAAGAAAAAGAGAGAGAAAGAAGGCAAAAAGAGAAAAAAGAAAAAAGATAAGTGTAAACATTCAGACTTGTAGGCTCTGTAAGTCATCATTATTTTATATCAATATGAGGAAGGGAAAGAAAGGAAACAGTAGTTCTTCAAATCTCCAAAGTTTTACAACTTACAAATCTAGCAAATCCATTGCTAGATAATACTAGTTCATTGAAAGGAAAACAAGTCATTGCTCAAAATAATATGACTTCTATAAAATATTTAGGTAGCAAACTTTAAAAAATTATATTTTAAATGTTTACAATTTCTTTTGATAATAAATAGATGCAAAAGATTTCCTTTCCTTGAGAGAAATTATGTTAATTTGAATAATCTTTTCATGTTTATATGCATATTTCAAAACATGCATGAGATTTTTAACCACACTAATGAGGACTATAATAGTAGAAGGTATTTTATATCATTAACTTTCTTTCAACTAGATATTTTGTATTCTGAAGATTCTTTGAATCACTGATGCCATCTAATTCCCGAAACTGTGAAAAGGTTAGAGAATAGGAGAAAAATTTAATAATTGTTTTGAGAAATTATATTTAAGTACATGAATTGTCTTAAGAAAAAAGACATCAAGTTGATCTAACATTAAAAACTCCATTGTATGCCACAAAGGTTAAGATAAATGGGCAACTAATTTATTAGAATCTCTCTTAAAAGCAGTGAGGTAAACTAATTAACTAGTAAAACAGGAGAAAAGATAAATCATTAGAGGTGGGCAAAAGAACAGAAAAACAATTATATTAAGTGAAGTAAGCCAGACCCAAAGAAACATAGGTCCCATGGTTTCTCTTATTTGCAATAAATAGTATACATCTAGGACAAACAGAAAAGGTTAAAAGCTATGTACCTATGACCATATAAGATAATGCTAAGCAAAATGAACCCCAAGACAGGGACGCATGAAGTTGTATCTTTGTTGCTGTTGTTTTTAATGTACTTACAATGTACTGTGTGATATTATTTTATTTTTTGTTTCTTTTGTATGTTCTTCCCCAATGGCATAACCGCTATTTTCACTGCATTTGATTCTGGTGCCCTGCATCTTGTTTATACATTTTTCTAATTTGCGAAGGGGAAGGGAAAAAACAAAATGCTGAAACAAGGATACAGGTTGACCCATTGTAACAATGAGATGTACAAGACACTATGCTGAAAATGAACTTTACAACTTTGGGTGTAGGGGGCAGGGAGGGAGGAGTTGGGAAGGTAGGGAGGGAAGGGATGGTAGGGGGGAAACAAAGGAGGAGGTAACAATGCTCAAGAGGAAATGTACTCATTACCTTACTCATGTAACTGTAAGCCCTCTGTACAGTATCTTTACAATAAAAATATATATTAAAAAAAGAAAAACAAATGGCATGTAGAGGAGAGAAAGTACAACAGGCTTCATAAAGGGCAGAGTCATGCCAGTGAATTGTGAAGAACGTGGATGAGACCATCAGGAACCTAGGGTGCCAGGCCAGAGACTTTTATATTTGTTGTGACAGAGAAGAATAGGTCTGGGTGCCAGCCAGCCAGAGATCTGCTATATAACCCCACAGATGCTTAGCTCTCACTGATGACTGCTCAACTGCACTCATGGATCAAATGGCACCCATCATGGCACCGGGAAGTTAACATGAAATTATGATGTTTATTTGCACACCTGCTTTGCCCTGTGGCCAGTTTGTATTTACCTTCTCTTCAAAGACCTCTCTGGCAAATTCCGTGCATTCATGCATTGTGATGCATAAAGCAATCACAATGCGAACTGTCCCTTGGGCTCTTTCCTCACAGCTTCTGTGCAAATGTGAGGATGCTGTGTGGTCAGAGCCACTTCAGGATTAAAAAATAAAGTGAACCCCAATTTTTAAGGACATATCTGAAAAGGCCATATTGTAGCATATCTGCTCTCTTCTGGGGTAAGGTATTGAGTGGAATTTTATGTCATGATTCTGGGCATAACTTCAAATTTGTGGATGATGAATAACTACCGTAAAAGACCTTCCGTCATTTTCCACCCAGCTTCTGGCATTTGAAGTTTAATATGGCCATACTTACTCAGTATCCAGAAGGTTCAACTGATTTGGTTGTTCTTTTTTTCCTCTCTGAATTTTAGCAGTATTTGCTGTTATTTCTGTTGTTTTTTTTATTTTTTTGTACATGTAAAACATGAATATATACATGTCAAAATAATTACTTAAAGATAATTCATAAAAGACTTTCATTCTAATCTTATCTACTCCGTTCCTATCTACCATATTGATCAGAACTATCTACCATATTGATGATAGTCAGATATAGTTTCAGTCTTTGAATGTATTCTTGAATGTATTTGAATGTATTCTCTATCCCCTCTTTAATCACTTTCAAATACAGATTTTTCTTGTGTGTGTGTGTGTGCTGTGTGTGTGTGTGTGTGTGTGTGTGTGTGTGTGTGCGTGAAATTGTTTCACTTGGGGATGTACCCTAAGTTGATAGACACTAATTCATTTAACAATCTTTTATTTTATTCTTTAAAAAATACCAGTATTGTGTCTAAGTAGTTGTACAAAGGAGTTACCATTCACTGAAGCAGTTTATGCATGCAGTGTATCTTGATAAATGTCACTCCTTTTAATATTCTCTTATACTCCTCCCAACCCTCTCCTTCCCTTGCTTATCTTAATTTTAGGTTATACATTGAATTATTTGCCATTTAACAAAGCAGTTTATGTGTACAATGCATCACTTCAACATCTTCACCCTGGGAAGATGGGAACAGGTTTTTAGATATAACCAACTTAGTCTCTTTCTCCCATAGAGGTTTTCCCAATTTGTACCCCAACGGTCAATTTATCAGGGCAACTGATTCTCCAAGCCTTACCAACAAACAGATTTCTCAAAGTTTTCTGTTTTCACCACTCTCATATGTGAAGAATGGTATTCCATTCTAAATGTTTTCTAACTATAGAAGATTAAGCCTTGTATAGGAGTAATAACTTGTTCTCAATTTTACAGTTCTGAAAATGTTCTATTATCTAGAAATAGCTCTTTTGTGTCCTCAATTTTCAAAGCAACTTTTAAAATGCCAGTAACTGGCATTATGTGTTGGTTCATTTGCCAGCCAGGGAGAATGCTGAATCTTCCTTTGTATTCTCTAAAGGGAAAATTTATAACGCAAGCCTTAGATGCGATTCAGAATGGAAGAACACGCAATCATTTCAACTCTAATGTTGCAGACTTCAGTGTATATGCTACCGAATAGTATCTTGCTCAAATTTATGTGGACCGATGTTTCATTTTATAAATAAAATAACTTTAATATTCTAATCTAAATAGTCAATCCTCTAAGATTTGGTATTGAATGTTCCATTTCCTCAGTTAACCAAAGAAGGGACTTTTTTCTTTTCATTTAACACTAGGATATCATCTAGATTTTCTGATTAATTTAGTACTTTACTTTTCCATTACAATTCAATTTGTGTAGCTTTTTCTGTCCATTCCTTGAAGGTGTTTTATCATCCATGACATGAAAGTACAAAGGAAAAATATTTCAATACTCATTTGTCCCCACAGGGAGCTGTGTGCTATAATACTGCAAACAACTATTTAGAGCTGGCATTTTTAATGTTTTAAGTGCTCAAAGAAAGCAAGTTTCATTACTTTACCATTCATCACAAAGTAAGTTAAAGTATATCCAAAGTGCTTCTTAATATTACTATTGAATCACTAATTATCCAATCACCAAATTGTACTTAACAATTTCTTCTTATTATGTTGTATCATGTCAGAAAATAGATTGCTATTATTAATATGCTTGTAAGAGACTAATACAATCTAGAACAACAGTACTTATTTATGCAGTTTCATTGTCATTATCTTTATATCTTTTCTTTTACTAAAGAGAATCAGCACTCCATAAAAATGTTACAGCCTCTCAATTATTAACATTTTAATGGAGAAAACATAGAGATAGTAATAAATGCTTCACACATAAAGTAATAATTGCATTCATTTGTCATAAAATCTGTATGACTTATGAACCCTGTCATATTTTAGCTTATAGATAAACTCAACATAGTATATAAACACAAGGGCCTTCTTGGTTTTCAAAACAATTGCAGGAAGCCTATCATTCATAAAATGTTTTGTAATGACAAGAACTTTCTTTTTTCACGTGGTAAGTTTCTACTTTTACATAGAAACCTGTTAAGTAAATTCCAGCTTGAGAAGAGGAAGCACTGTGCAAATTCATGTTTTTTTCTAGTTTCTTTTTTTTTCTTTTTTTCTTTTTAGTCAGTTGGGCTTGAGCTCAGGGCCTTAAACTGTCCATGAACTCTATTGCTCAAGGCTAGCATTCTGGAAGTTTATCTCATAGTGACTTTTCTGCCTGTGCTGGTTTTGAACCATGATTCTCAGATATGAGCCTCCTGAGTAGCTAGGATGTGAACAAATTCTTTAAAGCAGCACATACTGTAATGCAACATAACAACAATTTAATTGTTATTCAAATTTATCATGCATGTTTCACTTCAAAACATGTATTTTTGCCTTCTTAATTAAAAAAAATACACTGAGGGAAGGCATGTATCAAAATGGAACTTTTGTTTCATCCAGAATGATATTTCCTCTGTCAATATTCAATATTTGTTCTTGATTAAAAGACTTTTATTGAAATGATATTCAACAGTAATTTGGATAAATTTTGAGATATTGAATGAAAATCTAAACTTGAAACAGAAAAATCTTCTACTATAGGAATGCATTGCGATACAGACCGTGATCTGAACTGCATTCTCTCCCTCCTTCCCTCCTACTCTCCTTCATATACCACAAACTTAAGAAAAGTAAGGGAGGATTGGGTCGCAGTGACAATGGTAGAAGTGAGGAGCTAGCCACTGGTCAAGATGCACTATATTCACAACTATTTTGTTAAATGACATCTTCTCTGTACAACTCCTTAAAGATAATAGCTTTTAAAAATGTATTGTGTTCAGAGTTGCATTCCAGAGAAGCCTGCATGTTCTCCAATCCAGCTCATTGCATTTCTGGTGTTGCCAGTAGCTCCACAGTGCCTTCTCATTAGCATTAGCATGAAGAAATAGTACCCCATACTGGATCCAGGGGAAGCTCAGCAACATTCTATTCCTTGTGAGTGGATTTTCTGTACTTGGTTACTTCATTTTGTTTTTGCCAAAGACTGCTAAATATTGGTCTTAATCTCTCCTTCTATTCATACTGAGATATCTTTTTTTGAGCGTTGTTAACTTTAAAGTAGGTAAGCACGCATAAAAGACACATAAGTAAAAATGATACATATAACTACAAAAAGTTATAACTTGTCATTTTAACATTTTAACTAGTAGTTTTAAAATCATATAAAAGTTTAAATAACAATTTCAGTACACATAACAAAGATATCTGGTTAAAATATTATGATTAGAAATAATAATTTTTTAAATTTTTCTCTGATTTATCTTAAAATATATTCAATATGAAGAGTAAATAATCACTTAAATAAATTTTTGAGTGAAATCACTTGTCAAAATATTAATTTTCCTTTGATATTCAAAAATCCAATTTTATAATGAAAGCACTCATTCTGCCTAATCCAAGACAGTTTAAAAAATAATTCTAGAAATAAATACCGATTTATTTTATACCTACCTGAAACTCCCCTCCAATTTATTTGGATGATCAAAAGATAAATGTAAATGTATATGACTTAAAAAGTTATTTGAGGGCTGGGAAGGTGGCTCAGTGGTAGAGTGCTTGCCTTACATGCATGAGGCCCTGGGTTCGATTCCTCAGCACCACATAAGCAGAAAAAGCTGGAAGTGGCACTGTGGCTCAAGTGGTAGAGCGCTAGCCTTGAGCTTGAAGAGCTGAGGGACAGTGCCCAGGCCAGAGTTCAGGCCCCACGACCAACTAAATAAATAAATAAAAACAAAAAAAGTTATTTGATTTACTAACTTATTGTCTTATACTAAAAACTTTATTACCTTTACTAAAATAAACTTCATATACCTGGGGCTATCATAATTTCAAAGGTATGGCATTTTCCTAACAGTTAAGAAATAGATGGCAAAAATAAAGTATGACAATTTGAAACTTTGATAACCCTTTATGTCATGATTAAGCTTTTAGATATTGTTCATATATAGTAAATAAAAAATGACTGTTTACCTTCAGACGTCCTATTACCAGGATTTATTATTACTGGAAAAAATATTTCCATCTAATATCATAATAGCAGTAATCATTATAGAAGCATAGTAAAGGTAGACTCCATTGCCTATGCTCAGTTTACATTGGTTCCACTTGCTCATAGCTGGTGCTCTACCACTGAAGCCATGTTTTCAGTCCCTGTATTAGGTGTTTTTTTAATATGATTAAGTACTACTTCCTTATTAAAAGTATACTGGAAAATCAAATGATCTCTCTGGATTGCTTATTTTTTAAAATTATACACACTTGTCTTGCCTATCCTTCTTTGTTTTGCTTTGTTTTAATTTTATTTTATTGTCAAGGTGATGTTCATAGGAGTTGCATACATAAGGTAGTGACTACCTTTCTTGTTGAACATTGTTACCCCCTCTCTCATTTTCCTCTCCCACTTTCCTTCCCCCTCAACCCCACCCCCACCACCGAAGTTGTAAAATTCATTTCCAACATATTGTCTTGTTACTAGCACTGGTTCACCCTTTGTCCTTTGTCTCACCATTTTGTTAGTGCCCTACCCTTCCCAAGTTCAGATAAACTTATATACAAACCCAGGGTACCAAAATCAAAACCAGCGATAACAAAAGTGATAAACCACAGGGGAAAAAATGAAAGAAAAAAGAAATAAATTCACACAGTACCTTAAAAACAACAACAATAAAGAAAAAATCTCTTTTCCCATATCTTGGGGTTCGTTTCACTTAGCATCATCTTATATGGTCATATGTACATAGCTATTGAACTATTGTGATCCTCTTCTAGGACTATTGTAGACATATGCTAATAATTACAAATGAGGGAAACCAAGAAGTCTATGTGTATTTGGGTCTGGCTTCCTTCACTTAATATGATTTTTCCAAGTCTATGACTTCTTAATAAAGAAAAATATTATGTTAGTCATTTCAATATTAAAACCTAAATAAATCACCAAAGTCATTATCATTATATCATCATAATTCTTATATCACTTAATTGAAGGCATAGTTTTCTCAATATATGTCAAGTAAGACAGTTTCAGAAATAATGGTCATATAAAATTAATACATAGCTAATATACATTATACATATAAATTAACACTTAAAAGAATAAAACAGAATAATTGTTTGAAGCATGAAGTTGAGCATTGTTTGAAAATAAGTCCCATTTTCTGTTCTAAATGTACTATATTTTTAAATTTATTTTACAATATTCAGTCAGATTTTTCCAACTCTGAGGTTAGGCTGGATCTATAAATATTTACACCATTTAAATGCTCATTTCAGTGGTAAGAAGAAATTATCACTCTTTGCTGCTGTCATTACAGTGGTTGAACAGATTGCAAATTAAACAGGTGCAAACTTAAGGTGCAGCCAATTTCATCTTTCTAGCATTAATTATATTCTTCTACTTTGTTCCTCAGAATATAAATAGGGATATTTGGAAATCATAGGACTTCAGGACAAAGAAATTAAAATGTCAGAAAAATAGATTTTAAGTACCATTCAAAATTGCATGTGAGTAACAATATCTATATACATATAAAAGTATTAACATAAATATTTGACCTATAATAATACATCTTGTGTTTCTTTGGTTTGGCTATATTATTATCTAAATTAAGCTTGCTACTATGGAAGAAAGTTGTGTCAATTCAACATGCCATCAAGAACTTTTTGTGGGTGTTCTGGTCCTGGGGCTTGAACTCAGGCATTGAATGCTGTCCCTAAGCTTTTGTGTTCAAGACTAGCACTCTAACACTTGAGCTCAGCTCCACTTCCAGGTTTTTGTTTTCGTTTTGCTTTTTTTGTTGTTTTGTTTAGTTTATACATTTCTTGTTTTGGGGTTTTGTTGTTGTTTTTGTTTTTAATTAGAGACAAGAGTCTTACAGACTTTCCTGCCTGTGCTAGTTTGGAACGGTAATCCCCATATCTCAGCCTCCTGAGTAGCTAGGATTATAGGTAGAGCCTCTAACATCAGGCCGATCAAAGACCTTCATTAGACATTGTCTATAGGGTCACACATGTAGAAGCACGTGTAATCTTTATGAATTCCCTTAAGTTAATGACTTTTACTTCTGAAGCTCACAACTTTAGATACCAATTAAAAGAGAACAGTTAGCATTAAAAGAGAACAATTTTAGCATAACTCAGAAAACAAGATTTTTTTCTAGCATCTTCCTTGGCTAAGCATCTTCGTTGCTACTGCCATTTTAAAGTGACAATTTAGAAATTGTTTCACCATCCCTTGGTGATGGACCTGTCATGCTATCACAAATCATTTCACATTTAGACCAGGATGATGCATAGGATGTTTGAACCTTAGCAATGCTTTTCTCCCAAAAGTAACTGTGCTGTTGTTAAGTGCAGATACCACTGAATACCACACATTATTCTGTGGCCAGATCCTAAATAGTATTCTGGCATGGGATGGGGTTTGGAAGGATTGTGATTCCTTCCACCTAAAATAAATAAGGAAGACAGAAATTACAAGCGAAATGGTAGTTTTCACTTAGTAGCAGATAACCCTCAATTACCCATGCAAAGTTGTATTCTCTACCAGAAGTGAGGTTAAAACCCTCAACCTGCAGGCCATGTGCACTCTCTGCATGGAGCAATCTCAGTCTGACAGCTGTGCACTCTCGCCTCTGCCAGAGCCTCCAGCATTTGATTAAAGGAGAAAAACAAAAGACAAAGGCACAATTTGGCCTTATTTCATTTCTCTGTGAAGAAATGCACCCTCTGTTTTGTAATATGTGTGTGTGTGTTATTTTGCCTTTTTAACTACAAATGGTTGTAACAAGGGGATTTGAATTTAATATGTCCATATGAGTATACAATGCTTCTTTAGCAGAATCTCCCCTTCCATTGTTCTCCCTCATCCTCCCCACCACCACCACAGAGAGAAGACTATTCACATTTCCTACTTCCGTTATCAAATATGTACATTGAGTATTATGACACCTGCATCTACCTTTCCTTCCCTTTTCCATTCATCCAACTATCCCATTAGTTCACCCAAACATGTTTCAGATTCCTAATATCCGTATTGTTAAAATGTCTGTTGATTGTTCACAAGGTTTAATTTAAGGAGTTTCAGTCCTGAACATAATACACTGAGTCATCTTAGTCATATATATGTTTACATTCCCCTGTGTATGTAAAATGGGAGGGTGTATTTTGCTTCTAAGATCCACATATGGGTTTAGTTTTATTCATTTGTTTCAGAAATGGTAATTGAGGAAGTGAAGCTGTGGCTCAACTGGTAGAACACAAACTTTGAATGAATGGGACAATTCCCAGGTCCTGAGTTCAAGCCCCAGCACAGGTACAAAAATGGTTAGAATTCAACTCTAATTCTACAAAATTAAGACAGTTGAGGGAAGGGGTGAGTTGGGAGGGATGGATGAGACTATTGAAACAAGTGACATTGGTCATGATGCATTGTATTCATACACTACTTTGTTTAGTGGCAACGCCTTTGTATGACTAAAGATAATAAAGTAATAAAAAACAAAAAAGAAAAAGAAAGTTACTGCTCATCATGGTGTTTGCATTCTGTATTCCTTTATTGAAGAGCTAGCTGAATTTCCATTCTTTCTTCTTCACTTCTTGGCTTACATTCCTGATAAATATCCAGCCTTTGCTTAAAACATTTCCCAAAGTTAAAAACATACAATTTCATAATGTATTTGCATAGAACTTACACATAACTTGTACGTAACATTCTTCATAAGATTACCTTTCTCTTGTTGATTTGATGGAGATTTTTGTGCAAGATTAAACATTGCAGTGGCCTTGGGGCTGCTTTGGAGTAATGTATCGGTATGTCACATGACTCATTTGTTCCTTGGACTGCAATCAGACTACTTGCTTTGATTATATTTTCAAATGTGCTTTCATTTTGATTATTGTAAATTTCATTAATTAGATTTATTTTATTATTAGATTTTCTAATGATTGTATTTATAATTCTATACAATGAAATTAGGCTTTCATATCTTGATTATCAACTTGCTCACACATCCACTGAGTCTTTACAATTAAACATGTGTAAACAGAACATGTAAGCAGCTACTTAAATTCCAACCCTCTACAAGTGGCTTGGGTCATATCATGGCTTTTTTCCTTTTATACCTGAATATTATACCTTAGTAATAACTATAATGCTATTGATTATAATATTAAGATGCACTATTTTATATCAATAAACTGTTGTGTCAGGTTTTTTAGGGTTTTTCTCTTGTTGTTCTTTTTGTCAGTTGTGGGACTTGAACTCTGGGCCTGGGTATTGTCTCACAACACTTCAGCTCAAGGCTAGCATTCTACCACTTAAGCCACAGTGCCACTTCCAGTTTTCTGGTGGTTTATTGGAGATAAGAGTCTCACAGACTTTCCTGCTTGAGCTGGCTTTGAACCGCAATCCTCAGATCTCAGCCTGCTGAGTGTCTAGGATGTCTCATGCAAGCATGAGCCATCATTTTGTACAAAAACTAGTATCTATATCTGCCTCCTTGACACACATGCATAGATATTCACACATCCAGAGTTTCCTTTATTATGAATGTCTTGCCTCATGCACTACTTTGATATAATGACTTACATCAGGATTTCTTCTTTGGTGGTGTAGTTCTATGCAATTTGACAAGTACTCACTGTCATCTCAAGCATTACAGTATCATACAGAATAGGTGTACTATTTGAGAATTCCTGTGCAACACACACATTTCACTCATCTCCTACAAACAGTGGAGAGCCATTGACATTTTCATCACTTCCATTTCTGCCTCTTCCATCATCACATATATCATACATATCATCATGACTACACATCATCATAATCAAACATATATTAACATAGATGTGTATACATATATGCACACTATATATATGCATATATATGCATGTGTATACATATATATATATGTAAAATCTTTTCAAATTGGCTTCTTTTACTTAGGAGTAAAGAAGTAAACTTCCTCCATGTCTTTTGAAGCTTGATAGATCTTTAAAAATACTTTATTCTACCCTTAGCAAATCTTATCAGAAAAAGAAGAGAACATGCCCAAATAAACAAACTCAGAGATGAGAATGGAAACATCACTGCAGAAAAAAACAAGATCCAGAACATTATAAGGGAATACTTCTCAAACCTTTATGCTAATAAGTTTGAGAACCTGGAAGAAATATGGATGATTGCCTAGCAAATATCATCATGCCAAAACTAAACCAAGATGAGTTAAACAAACTTAACAGGCCCATATCAAGTATTGAAATAGAAACAGCAATAAGAGACCTCCCATCTAAGAAAAGCCCAGGACCAGATGGATTTATAGAAGAATTCTACAAGGCCTTCAAAGCAGAATTCACACCAAAACTCTTTCAACTCTTCAATGAAATTGAAAGCCAACATAACCCTCATCCTAAAACTAGGCAGGGACTCATCAAAGAAAGAGAACTATAGACCCATTTCTTTGATGAACATGGATGCAAAATTTCTCAACAAAATGTTGACCAATCGACTTCAACAATTCATCCAAAAAAGTCATACACCACCATCAAACAGGAATCATTTCAGGGATACAAAGCTGGTTCAATGTATACAAATTAATTAATATAATTAATCACATCAACAAGAGCAATGATAAGAACCACATGGTAATCTCAATAGATGCAGAAAAAGCATTCGACAAGATCCAACACCCCTTTATGATGAAGGTTCTGGAAAAACTAGGAATCCATGGAACATTCCTCAATAACAACATAACAAACCTACAGCCAGCATTATACATAATGGTGAAAAACTAAAGCCATTTCCTCTAAACTCAGGAAGGAGACAAGGATGTCCACTCTCTCCACTTCTCTTCAATTTAGTATTAGAATGCCTAGCTACAGCAATAAGACAAGAAACAAACATAAAATGGATCCAAATATGAAAAGATGAAGTAAAACTCTCCCTCTTTGCAGATGACATGATCTTGTATTTAAAGAATCCCATGGACTCCACACCCAAATAACAAGCTGATTCGAAACTTTGGCAAAGTAGCAGGGTATAAAATTAACCCTCAAAAATCAGTGGCTTTTCTGTATGCCAACAATGAGAAAAGTGTGGCTGAAATTAGGAAAGCAACTCCATTTGTAATAGCCCCCCAAACAATAAAATACAGGAAATAACTCAACCAAAGAAGTGAAGGACCTCTATAATAAAAACTTTAAAAACATGAAAAAGGAAATCAAAACAGAACTTAGAAAGTGGCAAAACCTCCCATGCTCCTGGATTGGAAGCATCAACATCATGAAAATGGCAATGTTTCCCAAGGCTATCTACAAATTTAATGCCATTACCTATCAATATCCAAACCACATTCTTCAAGGAAATAGAAGAGGCAATCCAAAAATTCATGTGGGACAATAAAAGACCCAATAGGAAAAAGCAATCCTAACAGAAAGAACAGTGCTGGAGGAATATCAATACCAAATTTCAAACTCTACTACAAAGCTATAGCAATCAAAACAGCTTGGTACTGGAAAAAGAACAGACCTCAGGACCAAGGGAATAGAATTGAAAACCCAGAAATGAACCCACAGACCTATAGCCACCGAATATTCGATAAGGGAGCTAAAAATATAGAATGGAAGAAAGACAGCCTCTTCAGTAAATGGTGCTGGCAAAATTGGTTAACTACCTAGATCCTTATATATCACCCTGCACCAGAATCAACTCCAAATGGATCAAAGACCTTGGAGTCAAAGCAGACGCTCTGAAACATTACAGGATGGAATAGGAGAAACCCTAGGTCTCCTTGGCACAGGCCAAAATTTTCTGATTAGAGACCCAGAAACACAACAAATCAAAGAAAGGTTGGACGAATGGGATTGCATGAAATTGCAGAGCTTCTGCATGGCAAAGGACATAGCTAGCAAGATCAATAGAAAGCTTACGGATTGGGAGAAGATCTTCACTAGCAATACAACAGACAAGGGTCTCGTATCTAAAATATACTTGGAACTCAAAAACTAAGTCCCCCAACAACAACAAATCCTCAAAGAAACAACTGCAAAAGACTTAAAGAGAAACTTCTCTGAAGAGGAAATAAGAATGGCCAATAGACACAGGAAGAAATGCTCAACCTCTCTAGTCATAAAAGAAATGCAAATCAAAACAACAATGATATACCACCGCATCCCAGTTAGAATGGCTATAATCAAGAACTCTAATAACAACAGATGCTGGAGGGGATGTGGCCAGAAGGGAACCTTACTGCATTGTTGGTGAGAGTGTAAACTTGTTCAACCACTTTGGGAAGCAGTATGGAGGTTCCTCAAAAGACTCCACATAGAGCTCCCCATGACCCAGCAATCCCACTTTTGAGCATTTACCCAAATGATCACAAACAAAGCCATACTAAAGCTACCAGCACAACTATGCTTATTGCAGCATTATTTACCATAGCTAAGATATAGAACCAACCCAGATGCCCCTCAGTAGATGAATGGATCAAGGAATGTGGATATATACACAATGGAATTCTACACCTCCATCAGAAAGAATGACATTGCCCCATTTGTTAGGAAATGCAAAGACTTGGAAAAATTATATTAAGTGAAGTAAGCTAGGCCCAAAGAAACACAGGTCCTATGGTTTCCCTTATTTGCAACAACTAGTATATGTCTGAGACAAGCAGAAAAGGTCAGCTAAGTTGATGTTGAGTGAAATGAACCCCAAGATAAGGACACAAGTGGTTCGTTCTTGCTAATGTTTCTAACATATTTATAAGGCACCATGTGATTTTTTTTGTTGCTTTGTGTGTCCCTCCCCCATGAAAACCCCCCCTTTTCACTTTATTTGATGTTGGTATAATTTGGGGCGTTGAAGGGGAAAAAAGTTGTTTAAATAGCGATACAGGTTGACCCATTGCAACAATGAGATATAAAATATGCTCTGTCGAAAAATGAACTTTACACTTTAGGCGGAGGTGGGGGGTGGGGGTAAGGGAGAAATGTAGTTGTGGAAATGGGAGGGAAGGGATGGTATGGGAAAAACAAAGGAGGAGGCAACAATGCTTGGTAAGAAATGTACTCATTACCTTGCTCGTGTGATTGTAACCCCTCTGTACAGTATTTTCACAATAAAAAACTTATTTAAAAAGAATCCTTTTTCTATTAAAATATTAGCATTTCCTTACCTATCATGTTTTGAATGACATTTTGCTATTTCCCATTTGGGGTAATCATTATTAAGTTGCTATAAATATTCATGTGTAAGATTTTTTTCTGTACATAAATTTTCAACTCATTTAGGTAACTCCTGAGGAGCACAATTACTGGATCTATAATATGTTTCTCTGTAACTCAGTGCCTTTCAGAGTGACTATACTATTTGGCACTCCTGTAAGCAATTTTACTTTCTATATATTGTCAGAAGAATCTGATATTATTAAACAAGCCTCTCCAATTGGTTTACATTGATATGATTATTTTAATTTGCAACTCAGCAATGGCATATACTACTCAACATCTTTTTATGTGTTTATCAACTGTGTCTTCTTGGGTGAGATGCCCAGATTTCTTTCTCTCTTTAAAATTAAATTATTATTGCTGAATTTTAGGTGATTTTTTTCTATATTTTTGAAAAAAAATCCCTCTAAGAGGTAATTGTTTTATAAATATTTTCTCAAATTCTAAGGTTTAATTTTTTAAATTCTTTTTTTTGTGAAAATACTGTACAGAGGAGGTACAATTAAATGGGCAAGATAATGAGTACATTTCTTATCAAACATTATAGTTTTTTTTAAGTGCAAGGGTCAAGATTTTGATATGAGTTGCCTAGATTTTGTCAGATGCTATCTTTGAAAAGGTTTTGAACTTTACATATAAATCTATGATCCATCTAAATTAATTTTTATGAATATTATAAAGTATGTATCTATATCCATTGATTTTTTCATGTAGTTATGTAGATTTCTAGTACTTCTTGTTTGAAAAGGACTAGCATGTTGTCACTAACTTGTCTTGTTCCATTGTTACATTTAGGTTCTCCATTCTTCTCTATTGATCTATCTGCTGTTATTTCACCAGAACTATATTCTCTTGATTTCTAATGTCCATAGTGGCAATGAGAGAAGGTGTAACCTTTAAAGTGTGGGCTTTTGTGATAGGTCTTTAAGCCATTTGGATTATGCTCTCATATCAGATGGTTGTTCCCTGATCCTGTTTATTTCCTGTCCATGAGGCATGTGGTTTTTCTATTCCATATTACTGTACTCTACCATGTTGCTTCATCATAGGCCTTAAACAATGCCAACCAAAAATGGACTAGAAGCTCCAAAGCCATGAGCCACAGTCTATGTCTAAGCTACTTGCTAGTAATGGACGCTGACAAACACAGAGTTTATACCAAGAAGAGAGTGCATTATCACTACACCCAGGATGTTTGGATAGTGTGTTTGGATTTGGTTTATTGGACAAGTATAGAGAACTTTGAAAGACTAGACTAATAGAGAACTTTGAAAGACTGGACTAAATAGTAATGCTTAGTAATAGTACCAGTGGAGGTTAATGGGGGATTCTCATAGGTGCTCCTAATAAAACGCTGATAGGAATCTGTGTATAATGATGGGGTTTACAATGGAAATGAAGATATGATTGGGATTTTTGACTTAAGGCAACTTTGTTACAAAGAATATGGATGAATTAAATTCCTCAGACTGTTGGAAGCTGAAGTTTAAAATGCACTGATTTATCTGGCAAAAGAAATGTCATGGCAGCAAAATATTCAGCCAGTAAGACACATATTACTGACTGTTTCCAACCAGATATAGTAAGAATCAGGAATAAAAGATGACATGGTAAAAAGAGGTGTTTCTTTTTTTAAAAAAAAAACTGCTTGTCCAGATATGTAAACCCAAAGAGTTTGAGGCTGGTAAAGAGTCTTAGTCCCAGTACAAAAGAGTTCCTTGAGATAGCAATACAGATTGACAAGGCCAAAGTTATAGCAAACTCAGAGATACAGAAATAAAATTTGGTTTCTAAGATTTTCCAAGGGACAGTCTTTCACAAAGAAAATTCTGGATTGTCCTGTTCATGTAGGACCATTTTGAGAGTCTAATTTTGGAACAAGAATGCTTACCACAGGCAATTGTGCCTTAGAAATACGTAACATCCTATAGTTGTTCTTGTTGTAGGAGCCCACAGAGAAGTTTCAGAAGTGACTTCAGACTTGGATTTCCAGTCATGTTGGAAAATTTGCAGTTTAGAACTCTTATAAATGAATGTATTTTGCATTGTTATGGACATGAGTCATTGAGAACTATTACAGCTTGGATTTGAAGTATCCTGGTAAGGCCCTACTATTAAAGGCCTGTGGTGCTATCTGGAGATGGTAGAACCTTTAAGAGGTGGAGGCCAGTGGAAGACCATCAGGTCATTGGGGAAGGGTCTTGAAGGAGATTGTGGGACCCAGGCCTTTCTCTTTAGCTCTCTGGTCACTAACTGGGGGTACTCTGCCACATACATTCACCATGCTCTGCCCCAGGCCCAAAGAAGTAGGGCCACCTGATAATGACCCTGAACAACCTTACACCCAAATGAACTTCCCTTCTTTATAAATTGATCATCTAAGATATTTATTATAGAGATAGAAAACTCAGTAATAGCAATAGATATGGGGGAGATTAGGTCATAAGCTACATTCTACATGTGCTGACACAGGGATATGATTTTTCTTCTTTAGCCTGTAAAGGTAATGGATTATGCAAATTAATTTTTTTGAAACTTTTCTGAAATAAATGCTACCTGATCAGTGTTCTAGAAAAGGATGTCATGTATTATTAAATTCAATTTACTAATATTTTTGAATTATTATACCTATATTCATGAAATATAATGGACTATAATTTTCACTTATTATTATAGCCTTATCAGCTTTGATGTTAGAATGAAATAGGGAGAAATTTCTCTTTTTGCTTTCTGAAAGGGACTGGAAAACTCTAGTATCATTTACACTGTAAATGGTAGAATTCCCCACTGAAACCTAAACCTAAACCCAGAGAGATTTCACTACCAGTAACAATTATTTTTCTCATAATTAATTACATTTTAAATTAATTTCATTTCTTCCAATTATTCTTTCATTGAAATACGCATGCTTATTTCAGTCTTGGGTATGAAATTCAGTGTCTTACCCATGCTAGGAAAGCACTCTACTACTAAGCTGAATACTCAGCCTCTAAGGCCTATTTAGATTTTGTGTTTATGAGCTTTGATGGAGTTTATGTCTTCAGAGAGTTGATCATCTAAGTTATCACAATTGTGAGCACTGAGCTATTTATGAAAATCCTTCATTATCCCTGCAGCATCTATGAGCTTAGTGGTCATGGTATCTCCTCAAATTGTATATTTGTAATCTGTCTTTTTATGCTCAACCTTGGCTGAAAGTTTTTTCAATTTTACTTACATTACAAAGAGCCAGATTCTGTTTTGTTTTGTTAGTTTTCTCTACTAAGTTATTGTTTCTGGTTTTATTGATTCTTGCTTTATTTTTCTTTTGTCGGTCATGGGGCCTGAACTCTGGACCTGGACGCTGTCCCTCAGCTCTTCAGCTTAAGGCTAGTGCTCTACTACTTGAACCACAGCACCATTTCAAGCTTTTTCTGCTTATGTGGTGCTAAGGAATTAAACCTAGGGCCTCATGTATATGTCGGAAGCACTCTACCACTGAGGCACCTTCCCAGACCAATTCTTGCTCTAATTTTGATATATTCACCTACCTTATACTCTGTGTGTGTGTGTGTGTGTGTGTGTGTGTGTGTGTGTGTGTGTGTGCATGTATGTGTGTTTTCCCCTAACTCCTGGGACATTTATTTTACCTCTAGTATTTGTCAGTCACTCACCATATTGAAGCGTGACTTCTGTATGGTTCAGAAAGATTAGTTATCACTTGTCTCTCAGTTTAAAAATAAAGGTGATTTTGGTACACAATGAGGTAAAAATTGAAAGTGATCTGGATTTTTAGACCAGATCTTCATAAAGAAAGATTTTTTTAAAAAAATCCTGAACTTGGTATATCACCTGTAAGAAAGATTTAAAATTTCCCAAAATGAGAATTGCCCAAGTGACTGAATTATCTCAATCTATATCCAGCACATGGTATGAAGTCACATGATTTGTTCCTAGAACATGTGTTAACAGTGCATGACTCTATGCCAACATAAGGTATAAGACCTAGTGTATGATTTTGTTATCTCTTGTATCATCTCATGAAAGAAATGTAGTAGCATTATAAGGCATTATAAGATAAAGACATTGTTCCTTTTTTCACGGATTACAATTTTGAAGGTTAAGGTGAGTTAAATAAACTGACACAAGAAAGGAAAGCAGAATTGGACAGGATCTTTTTTTTTTGGGGGGGAGGGTCTGATCGTGGGGCCTGAACTCTGGGCCTGGGCACTGTCCCTCAGCTCTTCAGCTCAAGGCTAGCACTCTACCACTTGAGCCACAGCGCCACTTCCGGCTTTTTTTTTCCTTTTTGCTTATGTGGTGCTGAGGAATCGAACCCAGGGCCTCATGCAAGCAAGGCAAGCACTCTACCACTGAGCCACCTTCCCAGCCCCTTGGACAGGATCTTAAGACAATTGTTCATTTATAGAGTAAAAAAGGCTTAGTACCCCTAACTCTTGAAGAGATTAACATAGGCATTTAGGTCCAATGCTCTGTTACTATAGCATTTTACCCCAAACTCTGCCCCTGAGAGAGAAACATGCCCTTCCCCCAGAAAAAGCCAAGAGATCTCTAACCCAGTGTTTTAAGATTATGTAAATTTACCAAATGAATACCTTCTAAAATTCCCTTCATCAAAATAATTGGATTTTTCAAAAACAGATATCCTATTTATTATCTAGTAATAACCAAATTAATTAATCCAAGCACTCATTAATTTATCCTATGGGCTAAGACATGTTTGAAACTAGGGAAATAAAAATAAACAAAACAAAATATCTATCCATTATAGAGCCCAAATGAGCTCAAACCAATTATGATATTAAATGATAGCTAATGACTCTCAAAATGGTATCGATGCCCCAGACTTTACTACTTGACTTTAAATGTTTCTGTCATCAATTGAAATCTAAGGGACATTTGAAACTTGAATCATCTAAAGCCAAACTCTGAATTTCATATTCTCAAAATTTTTCCTGAAGACTTCCCTATATCAACTAATAGTACCTCATCATTATAGTTGTAAAAATATGAAAAAGGGGCTTTAAATAGGCTACACTTTATTTTTACCACCAAGAGGCCCAGAATATCATCATTTACATAGTCTCATCTTTACTAACCTAGTCTACCATAACATCATTTCGTTTTGGATTATTGCAATATCTTGCTTCTCTTCTGCTTCAAATTTTTGTGCCCAGCACAATAACCAGCCTCACAATTTTAAGTGATAGAAAATACATTATATCAACAATCCAGGTGATCAATTCATGAGACTTTGTGAAGGCAATGCTAAGTACTGGTTATGATAGTTTTTATAACACAAAGCATGTAACAAAGCATGTTGGGGTGATCTGTCCCCAGAGATATGATTCTTATCAAATGTCATGATTTACTTAAAACACTCTTGATAGACCTTGGCCTGTGTTTCAGGATGAATCCTGGGAAATGACATCATACTTTGATTTTTGAGTTAAATCAATGCAAGTGAACATGTTTAATATTTTCAGATTTGAACCTCACTTATTTGGCAGTCTAATGGCAAATCCTTGTACTGTTCAAACAGTGTGCTTGGGACAAATTCATACTTCTGTGCTCTTTTGTGACCATGCGTATCTCAAACCAAAGTAGACATGTTTCTTTTCGTTAGATCTGAGCCATGAAAGCTAAAGATTTTATTCTATTCTGAAAAACTGCAAAAGAATCACACTTATTTTTGGATGTTGCAAAACTGGGAATCGAGGCAGTATTGTAGAATTATGAAAAGATCAGTGTTTGATACATTCTGGTAATGAAAGCATTATAGTTCCAAAAAAAAGGAAGAAAATGCACTTTATATCTGTACACAAAAGCTTCCCGCTGACTTCCCATATCACTCAGAGTAAGTCAATAACCTTACCATAATAAGATAAAACCTCAAGGCCTTTGTGATTATGTTATTCTCCCTAACTGCAGCTTTAATCCCTTTTTTTGGTTATGAAATACAAAATTTTAATGTAATATTGAAATACATGGCTTGATTAAGTTACTTTTGAAAAGTAAATTCCACCCCCACACACACACAAAATGCCAATGGGCCAATGTTTATCCAACCTATTTGTGGACATTTGGTTACATAGTAAGGTGGTGAGTACATTTCTTGTGGTATGTTGTTACCCCCTCTCTCATTTTTCTCCATTTTCCTTTTCCCCCTAGTCCCCCCCACCCAAGGTGAAAGTTTATTTGCAACATACAGTTTTGTGAGTATAGCTGTTGGTATACATTGGTTTGCCCTTTGTACTTCATTTGTTGTCATTCCCTTTGGTTCTTCCTCATTTGTTGTAGCCACAGTGACTTCCTTAAGGTCTGGCTTTAGGGGCCCTTTGGAATGTTCTATCCCCAGATACCCTTGGAGCATATTTATTTTATTTATTTCACACCTAACACTGTCCAATCATGGAGCGTTCTCTTGATCATTTATTGAAGATTTTTAAAATTTCTACCTTCCCACCATTGTAAATCAGAGAGATATCTCTATGCCTTTGTCTACTTTTATCCCTGTACTTACATTCCTTTTATCTTATTTGCTTTTGTGATTATTGTTCTCTCTACCCATTCAAAAGTGAATGTCATGAGGATATTCTCCTTTTATTGTAATGTCTAGAACATTGCCCAACACACAGTAAGTGTTCACTCAGCAGAAATCACAGATGAAAGACAAAAAGTGTCATGTATTGATAACAAGAAGATAATCTAGATAAAATGGCAATTCCTTTGTACAACTATTTAAACATGACAAAAATAATTTTAAAAAACAATTTATTTTCTTAACTACCAAAGTCCATCTCCTAACTTAGAGGATCTGTGTTAACAAACCACATTTGGGAGATATAAATCTTACTTTTCAATTTTTTATAGACTGTAAAATAGCCATGGTATTTTCAAACTGCACAATTCATATTGAAAACCAATTGGGGAAAATATGTTATGGAAGATTTCTAGGGTTTATGTTGGTAGTAAAATAAATTTTAGAGTACAATCATAACTCCTGCCTCCTGACAAACTGCCATCTCAAAATAAATCTGCTTTAGAAATGGGCCAGAGGATGCATTGCAGAGTATCATGATGAAATTTGATTCAAAAAAGCTTTTCATCAAAATGTACTCTTAAATTCAATTTATTTTGACTCCTACAGTATATTTTAAAGTCTTTGATCAACTAGTCAACTATTTGTTATACCAATGATTCCTTTAATGTATAATTGAATCAAAGTTGTTTTGTTTTGTTTTTTAATGATACCTGATATTGTGTCAAATGGAAGCTTGTAATTCAGAGCTGACATATGGGTTAATGGAAAATATTTGAATACATTTTTATTGTAAGAATACTGTACAGAGGTTTTACAGTTAAATGAGCAAGGTAATAAGTACATTTCCTACCAAGCATTGTTTCCTCCTCCTTTGTTTTTCCCCTACCATCCCTTCCTTCCCACCTCCACAACTACACTCCCCCCACTAAATTGTAAAGTTTGCTTTTCAACATAGTGTCTTGTACATCTCATTGTTACAATGGGTCAACCTGTATCCCTATTTAAATATTTTGTTTGCATCTTGTATATACACTTCTTTAATTTGGGGAGGGGAAGGAAAAAATGGAAAATATTTTGTAAAAATATATTTTTTTATCTCAAGGATAAAATCTTGATTTCAGGGATGCTTAGTTGCTGTGAGTAAACACTTCAGTGTCCTTCCAAATTAGAAATGTCTCTGTCACAGATTCTGTGACTATAGAAGGGACATATAATGAAGTATTTGGCAAGAAGATTTGCTGCAATGTTTTTCTAAGTTGATTGTCTACAAATGACTTAGAAAACACTTATACAGAAATTCACTACATCTCCTTGAATGACTTTGAAGCACTAGAAATTGATAGGATTCTTTTTTCAAAAAAAACAATGTAACCAGAGTAGGTACAGGAAACAACTCCATTCTCATGTATATCTGCAGGCAACTAGCATATATGACAGGTTCAGAAGGGTGATAAAGCAGGTTTCTAGATGAAGGATAAAATTAGATGAAATTTTTGTAGTTTTCCTGAAGACTGTGTCTGATGAACATGTTTCCTTTCCCCAGAACCTTTCCCAAAATCCTCCACCTAAAATAACAAAATGATTGCTGTCTTGATAGCAATATCAAAGGGAAGAGAACATGTACCCAAGCCTGTTTGGTGGTAGTAGCAGATGGTCTGTGTGGTTTGTAGGATCAAACAGAAGAAAACACATCTTTATAAAATTTGATCTGAGTATAGGCTCAAATTGGGAAATGTGTGTGTGTGTGTGTGTGTGTGTGTGCATAAACATTGAAATTTGGACTACATTTTTGCAATCTGTGTAAGATACTAGTTGAACTAAACTGTCTTCCTTGTCATACTTTAGGTTGAATTTCATTGTGATGTTTATTGAGAAATGAATTCCCCCAGAAATAGAAGACATATGCAGTCCAGTGGGAAAGGTAAGATGGCATGAAAAACATGATGTTCCTTAAAATATTCTGAGATAAGTGCTGTAGATAGGATACAATGAATGGAAAAATTGATGGTTTATGTAATGAATGAGTTCTCCAGATCACAGAGATTTCATAGAACAATTGAGTCTTTGCGATTTTTTCCTGAAATAAACGGCAAAGGGATACTCTCCATTTTAGTGTTTAACAAAACTTCAACTAATGCCCCAAGCCATAAATCATTTATAGAAAAAGAAAAAAGAAATGTTAAGTTGATTAGGTCTTTGTATTCTGATTTCCTGTTAGGCACAGTTTTTCTGCTATAAGAGAACAGATTAATATCTAACCTGAATAATAGATACTGAGTCCATCTTGGAACTATTGAATAAACCCAAATTACAGCAGAATATAAATACAACTTCTCAAAATCCACTAGTTGCATTCATACAACAATTATTGTGGAAATTTTCAAATAGTTTTAGGAAAAAGATATAAAAGTTTAAAAATTATAGTTTCAACAGACACATCAATTGAAACCTCTTTGTACAACTACTTAAAGATAATTTAAGATAACTGGAATCATAGAATATATAATCTTTTCAGATTGGCTTCTTTTACTTAACAATATGCATAAAATTTAGTTCATGTCTTTTTATAGTGCCAAAGTTCATCTTATTTAACACTGAATACTATTGCTTTTTTCATATGCATCTGTCAAAATCCATAAAAAGTACAACACCAGTATAAACTCTAATGCAAACTATGACTTGCAGTCAATAGTCAATATGTGTTCATGCATCATAATAAATACACCCCCTCTGTTGTTGAATATCAATAATGAAAGAGTTGTACATATGTGAGATTAGAGTTATATGGAAACTATCTGTAAGTCTACACAATTTAGCTGTGAGTCTAAAACTATTATAAAAATTAAATATATTCAGGCCCTGGGTTCAATCCCAGTACTGAAAAATAATTAAAATTTCAGTTTCCCTATGAAATATTTCTTCAAAATACACTTGATCCCTTCTTGATATGTAGAAACCTTGACACTAGTTTTTAAAGAAAGATTGGTTATTTCTCATCTACTCTGTTTTAAATCTTATACAGGCTTATATCCTCATAATTTCTGATTAGGACATATAAATCCAGTACTATGTACTGACAAGATTTCTCTTCTGAAGCATATAAACTATCATTATTAATAATGATTGAAGATTTTTATCCTACAAAATCTAAATGGTATGCTTTGTGAAGGATAGGAAATTCTCAATATAAAGAGCAATAGAAGTAATCTTTTGACAGGTATCACAATGATTTACAAAGCAGTCTTTTTGAAAATTATAGATGTCTTATTATGAAAAGGAGGATATATAGCAAGATAATGTATGAAATATTAGCTCAGAATGGCTATGCTTTATTGTCTATGAGAAAAATATACCTCATGCTTAAAGTAATGAATTATCTAAGTTATTGATGGGTGGGGGAGATATTTCTGTTTAATGTTGAAAATAGTAGAAAAGCACTCATTATTGCTGTCTACAAAGAGTGAATATTTTCATGAATAAAAAAATTCTTCATGTGCAAAGCATTCTTTATGGTAAAAGTGCATTTGTCAAATGTATTGAAACTTCTATATGAATTCATATAAAGAATAGTTCAAATCATTGAAACCATGTACTTGTAATGAGGTTTGATAGTCATTAATATTTTTATTACACTTTCCCAAGTGTGGCATAATTACTGTTATTATTTTCAGCTAGAACCATAAAATGTATTCCTTGTTTTTGATGACTTTGAAACATAACTCTGGGGTATAATCTCTGTGTGAAAAGCATGAAATGAATAGTCTGCCAAACAGTATGCGTTCTTCCCATAATGAAAATTTCCTTTACAATACATATATCTTTTATTACCTGATGGGTACATAAAAGTCAAGCTTTCCAACTTTGTTAGATATTATTTACATTGAATTTGTGCCAGCTTCAAGTGTCACAGAAACACACACACACACACACACACACACACACACACACACACACACACGCTCATCTTGCATCATCGCACTTACATATAACAACTTAAAGAGGTAAGCAAATGTATTAGGCTTCTTTAATATAGTTCATGGAGTTCTATTGGAAGATAAGAGTAGAATTTGAGTAAGAAGCTAGCAAGTTAAATCATTATTTATTGCCTAGGATTTTTTTTTTGGTGCCAGTCATGGGGCTTGAACCCAGGAACTGTGCTCTGACCCTGAGCATCTTTTGCACAAGGCTAGCAGTCTACCACTTGAGCCACAGTACCACTTCTGGCTTTTTCTGTGTATGTACTACTAAGGAATTGAACCCAGGGCTTTATGCATGCTAGGCAAACATCCTATCATGAAGCCACATTCTCAACCCTGCCTATGAAAATTTGAAAGTACTGAGATGGGCCCCATAAAATGAGAATATTTATCTAAATCTATGGTGAATATTGTACAGAATACCATAGCAAAGATAACAGTGATTTCTAAATATCTGCACTTCTGTCTCTTCATCTGAAATCTATATGGGTCTATATGGGGTGGATTTCAATTAATGGTGTGGATTTCAATTAACAAAATAAATATATATATATATATATATGATAGACATACCTCTAGGAAATTAATAATCAACTTTAGTTAATTATTCTATGCCTTTCTCTGAAGCAGGTTTTATTTTCAGATTGGATTATTGTACCTACAATATCATATCAACATTGAACCTTATGAAATGATATGCTTTTCTACAACATGATAGAACAATTAATTTTTTTGCATTCAGCAATACGAAGTTACATGCAGACAGTGATAATTATTTCTTTCACATTTCTAAGAAAGATGAAAACAACTTGAACCATTTTGGAAACCACATGAGTTGAGAGTTTTATTCAAGTCATTCTATTTGAGCTGTTTTATAATCCAGTTTTGAATTTATAAATTTGGATTCATTCTGATTTTTACATTTTTGCCATTCTTCTTCACCTAACACTTTTGGTCCATTGTACTAGTTTTCTTATACACCCCAATAGCCTAATTAATATAAGCTAGAGAGAAGAAGTTGTAGTTAGCATGGGCTCAGAAGAACAATTTGATAACAGCATGCAAATTTTAAAATAGCTCACAGAGCTTATAATAAAGTATGTAATGCACATGCATGGCTAAAGTTCATTCTTATTTTAATCAATATAGACTATAAATTGGGAGAAATTTTAAATATGTGAAAAATAATAAACCTTCAATTATTACAAATATATAGTTTATTTTAAATGTGGTTTTTATTTTCATCTTTGAGATCTTTAGAGACATTTGAGTGAAAGAAGACACTACGTATAGTCATAAACAGGAGTTGCAATTATGGAAGTTGCCCTTTGACAAGAGGGACTATTCATGTCTTTGTTATGTAAGAGCACTGTCAGGTATGGTCTGGCCTGTTGAAATCACAAGATAACATTTAGTTCATCAATATTAAGATAACATTTACCCACCCAAGTCATACGAGAAACTGCACATTACATTCAGCATCCTTAATGTAGGAAATCCAATAGGATTATAGACAAAGGAGTAGTTCATTTTAAATTCATTGTTTGTATAGCATCCATAAAAGATCCAGTATTTTATACGGATATTCTCCTCTGGTGAAGGTTTAGCATAGGGATAGGTTTATGATTTATCAGGGTTGATCTCCTTGCCTTTTCAGCAAGAAGAAGAAGCCTGACACTTAGTTAATATGGTGAATATGTGTCCAAATAAACAGTTGCATCTTAATACTGTCACCTAGGCATTCATCTTGAAGCTCTGGCATTTTTTTCTTTCATGTCATGGTATCCATTGAATTGCATTTTAAAAGAATACCCTGACCTTTTGTTTGTACAGTAGACTTATAGAAGCATCACTATATATCAGGCTCCCTACTAATCACTGAAAGAAAAGGGGGTTGTTGAGACATCATAATGTTTAGAACATGGGAGAGGATTGCCACAGTTATAAAGTCTGGATGTACTCTAGAAAGGTCCTGTCCCTTTTGACTTAGCAGGAGGCAGAAAAGGATATCTGAGGTTTCTGGCACCACAGGAATCTTTTTCAATATTTGAGTAATATTAAATATTAGTCATACATCAATTTTAGTATTTATTCTTCTTATGAACTGCTCAAGTAGTCTGTTTCTATTAATCCACAGACAGCTTCACTTGTTGGAGAAATATATAGGAAGCCCACCACTCATGGGCAGTCTAGAGAATAGGTGACTGTTA
This sequence comes from Dipodomys ordii, assembly GCF_000151885.1. Taxonomy (NCBI): domain Eukaryota; kingdom Metazoa; phylum Chordata; class Mammalia; order Rodentia; family Heteromyidae; genus Dipodomys; species Dipodomys ordii. The sequence goes on from NW_012267220.1 coordinate 18,643,724, forward strand.
TTAATATAGGCTTGGATGGATCTTTCTCAAGGGCCAGCCAAGATAATTAAGGAACCTGTATGTCATTGATGTAGAGGGCATATGTTTCTAAGGGACGCAAGTGACAATAGTGAGGTTAAGCCCTTATCACTTTTTTTTTTAAATAGGAGTTCATTGAGTAGCTTCCTGTGTGTCTAGACTGAAGTTCCTTGGAATCTCTATAAGCAATGAGAATTCTATGCATGCCTTCTTCTAATATACCATATCATTTGTTCTGAGGAAAAAAAAGTAGTACCCTGGTGAAGAACAGTAATATCTGTCTCTGAAAGGAATGATGAGCATTCCTGTGGAATCCTGAATTATGTCCTTAGAACATAGGAGCATATCTGTAACCTTGATTTACATTCTCTCTCTATATATATATGAGGCGAGAGATTTTCACTGTTTTGTGCATCAAACTAAAAACCAATTTTTGGCAAGAGCTCAATTTTATAAAAATGCACAAATGGGGCCTTTTGTTCCCAGGGCTTCCAGTTCCAAGTTCTAAGATGATTGCCTGAAGTTTGAAGGTGACCCATGGGTCTCATCCATTATCAGGGAAATCTGAGTTGAAAGCAGTAACATTCCATAGAGCCCCATCACATATGAGACTGGCAATTCCATCTCAGTCTCCACAATCTTATCACTATTTGCTCAATTCGTTTGGGGAAGTTCCTCAAATGCATAAGGAGATTGGAATACGAGTGACAGTCCCAGCACCATGTCATATAGGAAGGAACTGAAGAAAAAGAGCTCTACCAGTCTTGTAGATGAGATAAGGAACAGGGTCCAGATTTTACTCCAGTCGAGAGCATGGAGGCTTCTATAGCTATATATGCTCAGTTTATGAGGTGATGTTTCCTAAGTCACGTGATCAGCTTGCCCCAGAGGGAAGGATCATGGGCTAGTGATCTGTTACTGTCTCTGTTTCCAAGCTATACCAATATGTGACTAGAAATGACTACCTAAGTCAGGTACAGTACAAGACTGAGGAGGACCAGTTTCTTACCTGGAAGTCATGGACAATTTATAGATACTATAGATGGTTTAGACATGTTAGAAGGCTTCAGAATACAAGAAAAGGAACCACCTTCTATGCCTATGCTACTTCTAAGAAAGGATGAAGAAGACAAAGACACTTAGTATCTATTCCTAACCAGTTCTCTAAGGCATACTTTGTAAAGAACAACGCTGATATCAGCCTTGGATAGTTCTGACTTTGTCTTTATTAATATGTATTAATTTATAATTATTGAAAATATTCATTTTATGTAACTACAAAAACCCAGGGTCATCTTACAGAATTGTGGTGGCAAGATGAATGTGAAAGAAACAAGAAGGAAAAGAAGAGAAAAATAGATAATAGGGAAACCCTGAAAGTAATCCTATGAAAATACTTCCCTTCAAAACGGTTATCAATCCCCAGTTGTTTTCCACATTGGTCAAAAACTATGTTACAAATATTTGATACTTAAAAATTAAATTACTAGGCTGGGCACCCATGGCTCACACCTGTAATCCTAGCTACACAGGAGACTGAAATCTGAGAATCATGGTGCCAAGCCAACAGGCGAGAAAGTCCTTAAGACTTTTATTAATTAACTATCAAACAAAAATCAGGAAGTGAAGCTGTGGCTTGGGTACTAAAGCTCTAAGTTTAAGCAAAAAAGCTTAAGGACAACTCATAGGCCCTCAGTATAAGCCCTAGGACAGCACACAAAATTTCTAATATTATATTATGTGTTAGATTTTATACATAAATATGTATGTAATATAATAGATATAATCTTCAAATACTTGTATGAAACAGTCGCTATTCAGAAAAGCAATTTATGAATACAATGCATTATGATCAATGTTATCCCTTTTAACATTCGTACCCATCCCTTCCCTACCCATCCCTTCCCTACCCATCCCTTCTTTCACTTTTCTTAATTTTGTAATATATGCATTGAATTTTTTATTGCATTCCCCCTCTTCTCTTTATTCAGGGGAGAACTAAAACAGTAATTCCATGGGAAGGTTACATCATAGTTCAACAAAAGAAGTGAGTACTTGAAAGGGGTATGGTGGGACCATGGAGAGGATGAAGCCCAGTCTAATGCATGGTTTTAAGACTTCACAGTATGGCTCATGAAGAGGACCATTGTGAAAATTAGTTTTAATGATACTTTAAGGTAGGGAACTAGCCCACACATTGCAGTGTGTCAATAGCATCTTGCAGTTCCCACACAATTCTTCACGTATTTTTAAATAAGCCAGCAAAGGATACATCATAATGACTAAAAAATATTCAATGCATATCCCAAATAATGAGAAAATTGAGGGGAGAGGTTGAACTGGAAGAGACGGGGCGAATGATGAGTGGGATGATATCAATCAATATGTATTAAAGTCATAACCGATTTGTAGAATAGTAACTCCTTTGTAGAACTACTTAAAGATAATAAAAATATAATTTAAGAAATTCTGCATGCAAAAAATTATTGCCTTAGGAAACTATAAGAAGATGACACAGGGAAAGGCATTCTTTAATAAGATTCAGAAAGTATAGCAGCAACAGCAGAAATAAACAAAAGTGATTATGCAAAACTAAGAATCTTTTGCAAACAAAGGGAACTAACAGACATAGTGAAGAAACCACAATGGATTATTCCTCACACCGGGGATTCATATATAGAATACATTAGGAATGCAAGAACCAACAGCCTCCCTCAAAACCGAGGCAAATGAACAATGAGATTTTAAAATGAAAAAAATTGATATGAATAGACATACTTTTGACAAAAAGAAAATCAACAAATGGTCCACAAATGTATAAAAGAATGTTCTCAATAGCACTAGTCATGAGGGAAATGCAAATGCAAACCACAATGAGATATCATCTCCCCCTTCTTCAGCTGGAATGGGTATAATTAGACAAAAAATAACAAATGCTAGTGAGCATGTGTAGAACAGGAGACCCTTGAGTAGAGATTTTTTTGAAAACATGATGTAAATTGCTCAATAAATTGAAAGAAGAGCTATCATATGATCCAGTTTTCCACTACTATGTACATGTCCAAAGGCATAAACTCTTATGTTTATTATATGACTGTTCAAAATATCCAAAATAAGGAATTCAACAATGGATGATGGGGTAAAGAAAATGGGAGTGTATATATGCTTGGATATAACTTACTCATTTTTGACAATATGGATGGAACTAGAAGACATGTCTAGCAAAATAAGTACAGAAAATGAATACCACTTATTATCATTCAAACATGAAAGCTTAAAACATTGATCTCATAGAAATAAAGAATGGAATAGTGGTCACTGGAGACTGAAAGCATAAGGAATGGATGGATAAAGAGAGGCTAGAAATGGAGACCAAGGCAAGAAGAACTATAAGTTCTAGTGTTCCACAGTAGGGTGACAGTTACCTATGAGAATTCATTGTATATCTTAGATGATCTTAGAATTTAAAACTTAGATGAGATCCAAGATCCCAAAAGCTATGAAAATATAAATACATAGGAGCTAGAAATACTAAGCAATACTCTAAATCATTATCCTTTGTTTATGTTTATGAAATTATTACATTGTATTCAATAAACATGTACAACTTCACAAAGTAATTTAGAATGAAAATTAAGTTAATAAAATTACCTAGCAAGTCTACTCCTTAGTATCTCAAAAGAACTGAAATAAGTACTCAAATATATGCTTATGACTCTTCATTACTTAAACAAGAGGTAGAAATAATCTGAATATCCATCAACAGAGAAATGAATAATAAGCATGATTTAGACACACAATATACTATTTGGCCATGAAATTATATGAAGTATTGATGCATGTTATAGCCTTACTGAGCCTCATTAACAAAAGAAGCCAGGCACAAAAGGTCACTTGTTATATGATTCCTTTTATATGAAACATCTAGGGTAGTCAAACTAATAAAAACAGAAAAGCAAGAAAATGGATTGTATTGAAGGGGTAAAGGAGAGCAGGGGTTAGGTAATGTTGTCCTGATATTAAAAAGCATATGAAACATAATAAATGCAGGTTTTGTACCATGTACTGAATGCACTAAAAGCTACAGAATTGTCTATTTTAAAATGACTAATTGTAGGTATTATGAACTTTTTAATGCTTTCCAGAGGCACTATTTTGGCCCAAGTTCCTTTTGGATGCTTTCGTTTACATTACAGTCAGTCTTGAAGATCATAGACCAATAAGCTTAATCAACAGTGCTGGTGAAATTTACAAATCTTCTAGGTTCCCATATTTCAGTGGAAAGACAAGGAATTTAAATTGGTTCTCTAAAGTTAGATTCCATTTTAGTTAATTGATCTAAAAACCTAAAAGAAAATTCACCATTTACTGAGCACAGCTGGACACAACTCTTTAAGGAGACAGAGAATTAATCATAGTTTAGAAGTAACTTGTAACAAAATCAAGTATCTTCAAGTGATAAGCCCAACTTCCTTAAAATATCTTAGGAATATTTATAAATAATATTTGACCTCTTCTATATTAGATCTGTTTCAGAATTTAAAAGTGTTTTATTAATGAGAGGCCTTTAAGTGCCACAAATGTAGAGCTGTTATAAAACAAGTGCTAACATGTTCTTAATAAAAGCTGGATCTGAGGCTCAGTATATAGAATCTAGAGTTTGAATGTATATGTTAAACTGAGTGCTTTTTCATTATCACATTATACTTACCTTTCATTCACCAAACACCTTTGAAAGTTTCATTTTACAGATTTAAGAAAAAAGCAAGCTTTTGATTTTTGTTGTTTGTTGTTTCCTCACACCTTTGAAGTGGTCATAATTTTACAACTTTAACATTAATGTGGTTTGCAATAATACTAAAGTCCATTTTGGTCTAAAGATGATGCTTCTGGCTCTCAAATTTGATTGTTGAAACATTCATCTCCAGTGTGATGATATTTCAAGATGGAGATTGGCAGACTGATGCAATCATTGATATATTCATGAATGTTAGTAGTGCCCTTATAAAAGAAGCCTGAGTAAAATTCCCTTGTGTATATACACCATATTTTCTTGATCCATTCATCCATTCAGGGGCATTTGGGTTGAATTCATATCTTGTCTATAATAAATAGTGCTACAATGAACATGGTTGTGCTGGTGGCTTTCATGCATCCTTGTTTTTGCTTCATTGGATAAATACCCAAAAGTGGAATTGCTGGGTCATACAGAAGCTCTATATTTAATTTTCAGTATGTTTTTATTGAGAAAATATAGTACAGAGGGGTTACAGTTACATGAGCAAGGTACATAATGAGTACATTTCTCATCAAGCATTGTTGCTCCTCCTTTGTTTTTCCCCTACCATCCTTTCCCTCCCACCTCCACAACTACACTACCTTCATCCTGCCCACCCCCCCAGCCTAAATTGTATCCCTGTTTAAACTGTATCCCTATTTAAACATTTTGTTTGTTCCCTTCCCCTCCCCAAATTATACCGACATCAAATACAATGAAAACAGGAGTTATATCATAGGGGAGGAACATACAAAGCAACAAAAAAAAATGTGGTACCTTATAAATATGTTAGAAACAATAGCTTGGGGTTCATTTCACTTAACATCATCTTATATGGTCATATGTACATAGCTTTTGACCTTTTCTACTTGTCCCAGACATATACTAGTTATTACAAATAAGGTAAACCATAGGACCTATGTTTCTTTGGGCCTGGCATACTTCACTTAATATAATTTTTCCAAGTCTTTCCATTTCCTAACAAATGGGGCAATCTCATTCTTTCTGATGGAGGCATAGAATTCCATTATATATATGTGTGTGTGATATGTATATATATATATACATATCACATTTTCTGAGAGGCGTCTGGGTTGGTTCCATATATTAGCTATGGTAAATAATGCTGCAATAAATATAGTTGTGCTGGTAGCTTTAGTATGGTCTTGTTTGTGATCATTTAGGTAAATGCCCAAAAGTAGGATTGCTGGGTCATAAGGGAGCTCTATGTGGAGTGTTTTGAGGAACCTCCATACTGCTTTCCAAAGTGGTTGAACAAGTTTATACTCCCAACAATGCAGTAAGGTTCCCTTCTGACCACATCACCTCCAGCATCTGTTGTTATTAGAGAGCTTCTGCATGGCAAAGGACATAACTAGCAAGATCAATAGAAAGCCCATGGATTGGGAGAAGATCTTCACTAGCCATACAATGGATAAGGGTTTCATATCTAAAATATACTTGGAACTCAAAAAATTAAATCCCCCAACAACAAATCCTCAAAGAAACAATTGCCCAATAAATAAGTTGGCTAAAGACTAAAAGAAAAATTCTCTGAAGAGAAAATAAGAATAGCCAATAGACACAGGAAGAAATGCTCAACCTCCCTAGCCATAAAAGAAATACAAGTCAAAACAACATTGAGATTCCACCGCACCCCAGTTAGAATGGCTACATTTAATTTTTTGAGGAGCTTCCACACTGCTTTCCAGAGTGGTTGAACAAGCTTACATTTCCACAGTTCTGTTTTGGCTACATCTCCACCTATATTTGTTATTGTTACTTTTCTTGATAATGGCCATGTTGACTGGGATGAGGTGGAGGAATCTCAGTGTTGATTTTGATTTTTATTTCCTTTATTGCCAGATATGTTGAATATTTCTTCATATGTCTATTGGCCATTTTACTTCTTTTGAGAAGTCTCTCTTGAAGTCATTTGCTCATTTACTGATTCTGGTTTTTTTTTATTTGAGGGTTTAATTTTTTGAGTTCTACATACATTCTGGCAATTAGGCCCTTATCTGATGTATAGCTGGTAAAAATCTCTTTCAGTGGGCTTTCGTTTTTGCTTGTTAGCTATGCCTTTTGCTGGTCAGAAACTTCTAGATTAATGCAATCTCATTTATCAAGTCTTTCTGCAATGCATTGTGCTTCTGGATTTTTATTTAGAAAGTTTCTACCTGTTCCCAGGAGCCCTATGCAAGCATTTACAAATGAATTAACCTAAGTATGGTAGAATATGGACAGCTCACACAGTGTAATACTTTAGAGAAACTAATTCAAAGCCCAACAAAATAAGTAGCAGGAAATAGGTATTTGCAAGAGAGGGATTAGGGCCAATTGGAAAGTGGTAAATGAATGGAAGAGACAGATGGGAAGAATATAGTCAAGAATCCATGGTATGTACATCACAAAATTAAGAAAAATAAAGGAAGAAGTAGGTCAAAGGCGTAGAAGTTGAAGGGGGTGACACAGAACAACATTCATTGTATTCATAAAACACTTTGTTAAATTGCAAAAATTCACTACATATCCTACAAAATTAAGAAAAGTAAGAAAAGGGGTGAGTTCGGTGGAGTGGGTGAGAATGTTGAAATAGGTATTGATGCAATTTTTCATAACTCTTTTGTTGAATGGCAGCTCATTTGTACAACTACTTAAAGATAATAAAATACTTTTAAAAGACTAAAGATTATACTACTTTCTGCAAAAAAGAAAGAAAGAAAGAAAGAAAGAGGCCTGAGAAAGAGCCTTTGTCCCTTCTGCTATGTGTGGACATATAAAGAAGATGCCATCTATAAAGTAGAAAACTGTCTCACACTCTGATCCTAATCTTATGCTTTGATCTTGGGTTTGTGAGCCTCTGGAATTTAGAGAAATAAACTTACATTGTTTATAAGCCTCAAAGTTTATAATACCACTGCTAACAGTATTGTTAATAGAGGTTTTAAAAAAGAGACATTGTATTTAATAATTGAGTCATGGCCAAAGTCAGAGTTATTAACACTAAAAAGATTAATTTTTAATGGTGGATATTATTCTCTTGCTGAATTTTCTATCACACAAGTTTGTCAACTGTGTAATTAAACTTTCGTACATTAGACAGGAAACTAACATTGTGACCACAAAATTTTTGTGTATTTAAATAAAAACTTTGAGATCATATTTGTCTGAGATTTTGGGTCTCAAAGTCTTCTGCCAACCCATAAAGCCACAAAATAGGTTTTCAATACAAATGTGGAAAACTCATACGAAAATTGATATTTGACCCTTATGATCACATGTGGACTGAGCTGAGAGAACCAGAGCTGAGGCGAACACAAGAAAATGTGGTCTATATACACATTTCTATGCCTCCCTCAGAAAGAATGACATTGCCTCATTTGTTAGGAAATGGAAAGGCTTGGAAAAAATTATATTAAGTGAAGTAAGCCAGGCCCAAAGAAACACAGGTCCCATGGTTTCCCTTATTTGCAATAACTAGTATATGTCTGAGACAAACGGAAACTGTCAGATAAGTTGATGTTAGGCGAAATGAGCCCCAAGATAAATATTCAAATGGTTTTTCTTTCTTGCTATTATTTCTAATATATTTATAAGATGATTTTTTGTTGCTTTGTATGTCCCTTCCCCCACAGTATAACCCCTGTTTTCACTGTATTTGATGTTGGTATAATTTGTGGAGGGGAAGGGAAAAAAACAAATTGTTTAAATAGGGATACATGTAGACCCATTGCAACAATGAGATGTACAAGACGTTATGTCGAAAAACAAGCTTTACAACTTTGGTGCAGCAGGGCAGGGGGGAGATGGGAAAGGATGGTAAAGGGAAACAAAGGAGGAGGCAACAATGTTCAATAAGAAATGTACTCATTAGCTTGCACATGTAATTGTAACCCCTCTGTACAGTATTTTCACAATAAAAAAGAGTAAATAGCATTTTCTTCCCATCACGTAAAGTCTCATTCAATAAAAACATAATATTAAATGCCATGCATAACTTAAGAGCCTACATTATAAAACAACAAAGTAATATGTGAAATTAATCTTAGTAGTGTCTATTTTATATACTTCATAAAATAAGTGGAGGTACCAGAGCAAGATTATACCAATAAAGAAGTTTTTCAATCTCTCTAAAATTTTCTCCCCAAAACAAAAAGAAAAAATTTATTTTCACCACAATGAAACAGGAAAAAAAAAAACACAAATGAATTCCTCGCTGCACATAGATAACTGGTAGAAAATCCCCAGGATTCTCAGAATGTTGGTGGTGACTGGGTTGACTAATTTCTACCATCAGGGCTGGGAAGATCGGGGGGGTAAAGAGGGGGGCATGTGGTGGGAGAAGACGAGGACAGAACACTGCTATCTTGTCTTACAAATGCAGAATAAAAATTCTAGCAAGTGAAAAATAGAAGACACTTCCCTGAGTCTGTGAATATCCAGAAAAATATGAAAAATGCTCACCCTCTTGCTGAGAGTGCAAAAAAAACATTCACAGATTAGTGTGGAACATTCTGTGGGAGCCTATTGGAAGTGCCAAGTTAAATACAAACTGGAGAAGAACAAAATCTCACCTCAAAAGCAAAATCCTGTGAATATAAACCAAACTAAGCAGGAAAAAGCACAGGAGGTAAAGAAGCAAATGGTTTAAAGAACAGTTGTAGAAAAAGACTTAGAGAACAAAATGTCACCCATAAAACCAAGGGGTCTGTTTTGAAAGACAAAGTCCAGAGAGCTCATGAGATGCCAGGAAAGATTACAATGAACTAGGCAGAGGGTTAAGAGACAGATGCAGAAAGCTCATGGTTCAGTCATTCATTCATGTGTGAAAGAAAGGAAGGAAGCACCCGTCAGGAAGATAGAAAATGGTTTCGATGTCATTTCTCCACCTTTGTAAGAGCACAGGGAAACCCAGTTCCTCATAGCATGGGAGAAAAGCAACTATCTTCTGATAATGTAGAAATTCATTGTGAGAAATAAAGAAGAAAATGAAACTAACTTCCATCACAAAGTAATAACATATCAGAAAATTGTTGCAACAAAACAGATGAATAATACAATTTTGCAAAATGAATTAAATTAACATAATGATAGAAGCCTAGAAGTAGAAGGACAATCAGAAATAAATAACCTCAGGAAGTAAATTATTAGACAAAGAAATACATAAAATGAGAATTTTAAACTCAGAAAATAATAAGACAGAATTGAGTTATAAAAACTTAATTTTAAAAGTCTGCAGAGTGACTAGACATGGAAAATTCAGCAAGGAAACCATAGAACAGGAGGGAAAATAAAGATGATAATTCCCTAGTACCAAAATAAAGTTAGCAAATAGAATAGAAAAATATATCAAAAACAATCCATAAAGGAAAGAAATTTTAAATCTATACACAGTCACACCAAGTAGTTGAAAATTGTGACTAAGAACATCAGTCATGGTCCTGATGCGATCTAAAGTTAGGGAACAGAGAAAGGATGTTTTGCGCATGCACATCCACAAATCAAATCCACTTTGTTCATTGGGGAGAGAAAATAAAATGGGCATCTAATTTGTGACAATAGTACAATCTTTTATACATACAGTTTCAAATCCATCAGTGGATTCTACTACCTATAGATCATAATTACTCAAAAAACAGAAGTGTTGTAAATATGCAGATTTTTGTCAGCATTCCTGACAAAACAGTAGAGTATTAGTTAATATTTGTCACCAAAAAGTGAAGTAAAATATAGAAAAGGGGCAAGTGCAAGTGGTGCAGGCCAGTAATTTCAGCTACTCAGGAGACAGGTAGAATTGCACAAGACCAGCTGAGCAAAAGCATAAGATTCTATCTAAAATCAAACTAAAGCAAAAAAATGGCTGGGGTGGTAAATCATGAGGTTCTGAGTTTAAACCCCCACACCATCATAAATACAGATGATGTAGAAATAGATGAATACACCTGCATTATAGGTAAATATTGTACTATTCTATTTTAGACCTTGCATAGCTGCAGATTTTCACATCTTTTATAGTTGGATCTAGAATATGTCCGATCCCTCAAAGACCACTATCAAGGTATTGCAGAGGCTTTGGAACATATAGCCTGTCCAGAAGCTTTACATAATTGAATAATGAAGGTAGCTTTTTTTAAAAATCTGTCATGGGGTTTGAACTCAGGGTCTGGACTTTGTCCTCAGCTTTTTCACTCAAGGCTAGCCCTCTACCATTTTGAGCCATAGCACTTCCTATATTCTGGTGGTTAATTGGAGATAGTCTCATGAACTTTACTCCTCCGCCCCCAAACACTTTGGTGGCTTTGAACCCTGATCCTCAGATTTCACTCTCCTAAGTAGTTATGATTACAGGCATGCACCACCAGCACCTGGATGAAGGTGTTTTCTTAATGTGGTTGTGTAATCTTAGTATCCTCTTACTTACTGTTTTATTCTCGTCAGTAGGTAAGTCCTTCACTCTACCATGCTTTCCTCCCCATGCTATAATGATCTAACCATAGACCCAAAAACAAGAGAGCCAACCAACCAAGAACTGTAACCTCTTAAACCTTGAGCCAATACAACCTCTCTCTTGATAAGCTGAAGACATACAGTATTTTCCTATCATACTAGAAAGCTGGCTAGCCCAGTATCCATAGAAGATCTTCGAACCAATCCCTCCCAGATAGAGGGACAATTATATTATGGGCTAAAAAAGTATGGAACATTTTTCCTGTAGCTCAATTTTATTTTCACATACTATTTCATCTTTTTTATTATAATTATCCTCAAATAATGTAGTTGTACAAAGGAGTTTCAATTAAGACATAAATTATATGTGTTCATATACCTGCTCAATGTCACCCCTACCTCCTTCTGTCTCCAAAATTTCCTAGTTCCATTTTCACAAATGGACATTTAATATTTACCCATAATGCTCTCTATTCACCTACTCCCTTGCTCTTAGAACCCACTCCCTCAGACAAGACATATGTAAGCACTTGATACTCATTTTTTAAGTAGTTTGTGAATTGTACAAAGAGATCTCACTGAGAGAATCCACCCTTTGCATATACCATAATTCAACCAGTTTGATTATGTATTTATGCATATGGCCCTGTATTTGTTCCATATGTCTTTGGATCTAACTTCCACCTATTAGAGAAAACATACTCTCTTTGTCTCTCTGAGCATGACTTACTTGATTCAACATGATTTCTCCATCCCCATCCCTTTCCCTACAAATGATATAGCATTATTCCTTCTGATAGAGATGATTACAATTTCATTATATGTCCATTTGTAACATACTAATATATGTATTTATTATTTACTATATACATATATATTATATATACATATGCATGTATATATACATGAATATATACATATATATACATGTATATGTATATATAATATATACATATATGTATGCATATATACAAATACCATATATCCTATATATTTGATTTTTTTCAACTGTTGGTATTTACAATAGGTAGTATCTCACATATACCACTGAAGAATCAAATGTACACCCATTCTACTTCCACTTGTCTCTCTCTCTCTCTCTTTCTATATATATATATATATATATATATATATACACACACACATACTTGCCTATATGTATTTATTTACTTGTCTGTGTGTATGTGTGTGTGCATGTGTGTGTGTAAATCTAGAATCCAAGTGTGTACAGAGTTTCAAAAGTGTTTCTATTTCCATTTCTTTATGCATAAATTGCTAAGCTTCATTTGATCCTGCCATATAAAATTATGACTGTTTAGTATGAAAGGACTCATTATGAAACACTGTGGTAGTCTAGTGCAATACTTTTCAAAAACTGAGTTTGACAGTTTAAACTCGCTGTTGCTCACAACACTGACAACTTTGATTAGTATGCACTCTTAGACTGAGAATATCATGTGAACCAGATAAACAGTGAAGAAAATAAAAGCGTTGTGCAGTTTTTAAACACAACATCTCACATATTTCTAAAAACATATACAAGAAGAAATGAATGTGTGAAAAGAATATGAATTGTCAGACTTCTCCATTACAGGTAAGTGTAAACTTTCTTATTTATAGGTGTTTAAGATAGACTGAGGCAAATCCATGGCACTTAAATTTCTAAAGTTGCAGTAAGACATATACTCAACTTGGAATATTTGTCAGAATCCTTTTTGTGGTTTCTCATTTAACATCCTACTGACACGTACATCTGCACCCCAATCCCAGAAACGGAAGCCCTCCATAGAAGTGCTGTTGTTTTTTCTCTCGGTGATTGTTCAAGGTCATTCCTCACTCTTCATGTTCTCAGCCAAGAGAGAAAGAATCTTTAGAGGAAACTGATTTGTGGTCCCAGAGCTCTAACACTTGGACTCCTGAGGAGACAACTTTGAAACAAGTCCTGTCAGATAGAGATTACACAATGTTCTTCGCAATACAGCAGCCTTCGCTGCAGTGATTTATTGAACTTGTACATGCACAGGATGACGAAAGGCCAGTCATCATTAAAAATGCTCTGTGCAATGATGAAAGATGTCCCCAAACGAAAAGCTTGTTGTTGAGATAGTGAATTTCTCAAGGGACACTGGTGGTTAAGCCCATGATGTCCAAAGTCAAGTCAAGGCTCTATCACCCACACATAAGCCATTTAATTTTCCCTTCAAAATACAGCTTCTACCATTCTAACATCTGTGACCATTTCTACTGCTACACCTCATTTGACTTGCTGAGGCATTTTAATCAATTTTTCTGCTTTAACTACTCTAAAATCCATCTTGACATAGAATCCAAAGTGACCCTTGTTGAAACTTAACTCCTGTAATCCCAGCTACTCAGACAGCACATCTCAGGAGACTCATGGTTCGAGTCTTGCCCAGCTTATAAGTTAATCAGACCTCATCTCAACAAATAAAGTTGAATAGAAAGATAGTGTAAATAAGACTGCAGTCCAAGCTGAGCAGAGGGAAAATGTGAGACCCTATTCAAAAACAAAGGACAGAAAAGAAGGACTGGAGGTATGACTCAGTATGAAGTCCTGAATGAAAATCTCAGCACTTAAAAAAAAAACACAAAAAACAAGGTAAGTAAATGTTCTCGATTCTTGTAGACATTGTTCCTAATTTCACCAACAGTAAGAGCTGAATACCTAACAAAACAAAACGTCTTTTTCTCCGTCTACCGTATATTCTTTGTGTTACTGCACTACCTTCCCATTGTCCTTCACTTTCACCACACGGCCTCAAACACTTCAGCACAGAGCCCATCCTAGAGCTTCTTCTGACTAGACTGTGCTTCTCTACGTTACATGCACAGCTAATTTGCTCATTCACTTTTGGTCTTGGCTCAAGTGTTCCTGCATTGAGCCGACCCTGAACAACACATCAAGCTGCAACTGCCGCCTCTCACGCTGATCACACTGCAGTTGACCCAGAGCAATGCCACAGCTTGACACATTACAGCATAGCTTCAATGAGTTTACTTTTATATATTGTCTTCCTTCCATAAACAGGACTAAATTTTCTCATTTGGTCAGGGATTTTTTTGGGGGAGGGAGGAATAGATTGTAAGAAGGCTTACTTTTATTTTAACGTATTTTATCAGCCTAGTTCTTTCCCAAACTGTAACCCAAAGGCCCTGTAGGTTAAAGGCTTGCCCTCCTGACCAGGTACTTTAGAAGGTGGTGAAACCTTTCAGAAGAGCCCACTGGGAATTCTTCCAGTCCTATATTGAATAGCAGCCCTTTTATCTCCCTCTTTTACTTCTAACCATGAGGTATGGCTCTTGCCAGAGCACAAAACTCCATGGAGCCAGGTAACCATGATTTGCAATCACCCAAACCATGAATCACATCAAAACTTCCCTCTTTATAAGGTAGTTATCTTACGTACTTTGTCACAATGATGAAAAGCTGACACACATGCTTTTCTCTTTTTCCTTCTCTCTGGAATTATCTTCAACTGTACGGTTAGAGTTGTATCTTTGAGTGGACTTCTCATTTTTTTTTTTTTGTCAGTCATGGTGCCTAAACTCTGGGCCTGGGCGCTGTTCCTCAGATCTTCAGCTCAAGGCTAGTGCTCTACCGCTTGAGCCACAGCACCATTTCCAGCCTTTTCTGCTTATGTGGTGTTGAGGAATCAAACCCAGGGCCTCATGCATGCAAGGCAAGCACTCTACCACTGAGCCACCTTCCCAACCCCATTCTCATTTCTTTTTAAGCTGTCTGAGTGTAGGACTCAGGTCTGGTCTAGATCATCTGACTAAATATAGTCCTTCCATATGCAAATTCTGACTAAAAAATATTTACACTATATACTTTAAAAGGTTTTTTACTTGAAAATTAGTTTCCTGAAGTATTTACTTTAAATTATTTAATTTGCTTAACTGTAAAAGACATGTGCCCCTCACTGCTTCCACAAAACAAGGAATAAAACTGTCACAAGGCAGAGCAAACATTCCTCATGCATTTGTATTAGCAGCATAAGATTTGCAGAAGATGGACACCCAGATTTAAGAACAAGCACAACAGTCTCCCTGTCTTTTAATGATGTTTTAAAGGGCATTAGGTTTCTTCACCATTTAGCTAGGCAATCTCCCTGCAATACTCCCTCTTAATCAGAATCTCACATACATTTGTATCTGCCATGCAATTTCTACATGAGATTCTTCTTTTTTTAAAAAAATGTTATTCTAACCCAAGTGCTTAGTGCAAAGGACTATATATAATTAAAAGCATATTAACATGAACTCCAACTTATAGAAACAAGAGGTTCTCATTTGATCCTGTATATAGCTCTTTCATTTTTCTCTATTGTTTTTTCTTCATTTCTACATGAGATTCTTCTGAAAAAAATGTTTATATACTTCTCTGATATATCACAATGTAGTTTTTCTCCTAAAATTAGGTACCTCTACCTAATTATTATCCTTTCTGTAAGACAGGGAGATGTTTTTATGAAGTGAGTTTTGCAGCAGACTCTATCTCTATGTCTAGTCATCAGACTAAAATTTTATTATAAAAAATCGATGTTTATATCCAGATTGCCAAATTTATTACTTTAACATTTCATGATTATAAAGTTAAGTTTGGAAAGATTTAAGTATACTTTTAATTTTGTATTATCTTTAAGTAGTTGTCCAAGGAAGATGTCATTTAACCAAGCAGTATATAATTACAAAGCATCTTGATCCGTGTTATCCCCTTCAACAGTCTCATCCCCCTTTGACCCACTCCTTCCCTTACATTTCTCCATTCTTGACTGCATGTTCCTCTCCTCCCCTCTTCATTGTCTACCCACTTCCCTTGGTCCCATGCCTGCCCCCTTGCAAGTACCCCCTTCTTGGTGCTTATTTTGTTGGGCTTTGACTTCATCTTTCTAAAAAGAAATGAACTATGTAAGCTCTCCAGAGCATCTATTATCATTTAGTTAATTCCATTGGAACTGCTTGCATACAACCCAGTGTGTTTACTTATAGATTTATACGCACGTTCTAGCTACTACTAATTAGAGAAGCCATGTATCTTTGTTTCTCTGGGTCGGTCTTACTTCCCTTAATATAATTCTCTCCAAGTCTTTCCTCTCACAAATGGTACAATATCATTCTTCTTAATGGATGAGTTTTGCCCCAACTTCTTCAGTACTCATTTCAATCCATCAAAAATTGGGAGAAAACAGTTTTAAAAAAGACACATTCAGTAATGGAATGGAGTAAATATAATATGTTCAGAAATTGCTGATAACTTACTACACTATTAGGAAATATTAAATGTAGCACTTATGCTAATGAGATTATTGATAGTTTTAAAGTACTTTAGATATTTGTTATGCAAAAGCTTCTCAATTTTCAAATATAGTATCTTGAGGTATATTGCTTATTTAATACTGTTTGAATTCAGCAAGCAATCAGTCTATTAACTTTTTTCTTTTTTCTTTAATCATATATACTAGTTTAGTTAGTTTGATAAAAATGTACAGATTCATAATTCTAGAAAGACTCAAAGACATGTATCTACTTCACCAAAATATATCTTTCCTAAATACATTTCATATCTTGACAGTTATTTATGGTGGGAATGAGGAGGAAAGACTCATGGGTGACCTTGAAAGACTACTCAAAATAGCTTGCACTATTTAATCTCTGAGCAAGTTCGAGTGCAGCATGCTTCAAGATGCCCTCGATCTTTTCTTGTTGACAGATAGACCTCTCTTTGCCTATGACACACTGTGAAAGTGCAAAGGGACCAGAATCCTTTGCTACTGAGCAAAATGGAAACCCACAGACATGATTAGACTTGGTGGTTTTTATGTGTTTTATCGGCCAGTGACATCAAGACAGATGAGAATGTTCTGCTAAGGAAAATCCAAATTTCCTAACATTAAGGTATTAACAGACAAATCACAAGTACTACATGTCATTTAATCTATACAATGATTTGAACATAATCCAAAGCAGAAAAAGCAACTTTACAATCACCAAGCTTATTATAACAAGACATTTGATTCAGGATTTACAAAGTATTAGAATTTAAATTAAATAGCTGCAATCTATGGCAAGGGATATGTTCTGTTGTTTTTCCACTACTATCTCATCTGATTAAGCATCAAGTATCCTACTGGGAAGAAAAAAGGCAGACAAAAGCTAGTAAATAGTACCTTTCTTTTAATGATTTTCTTTTATCTCTGAATCACAAAAGTACACAACAGTGAGTAAATGAGTTGAATGATGTATGCAGAGAACAGAGCAATAGACCATGACTACTTCTTTTAGAGATTAAAAAATAGTAGTCTAAGTATATTTAAGGGGAGATAAAAAGCAAGTTGGCAGAGTTCTTCAGAGACAAAAACGCACTGCAATTGACTAGAGAAGACTTTTTACTTTTTATCAAGCACAGCCATGTAGGTAGAGTAAAATCAAAAATTATAAACTAGATACACAGTGCACAATTTTTCTATTAACACAGTCAGGCTTTGATGATCATATCCACTAACAATGTCCTTAAAAGCCACACTCTGTGGACAATCGCCTGAGAGAACAATGACCCAATCCCCATAAATTGGATTTAATAAAGCAGAAGGAAGCCATGATTGGGCTCTTTATTTATGAGACACGAAGGAGCAGCTGCATGGTGTACGCCACTTTCTAAATGGGTTCCGCCTCCAGCAGTTGTCTAGACCAGATGGAAAAGTGACAAACTCCACTTAATATGTCACAGCATCAGCATGGTCATAAAAGAGTCCCCAGCAATTCTCTTTTGAACGGGAGCCACCTGTTTACTATAAACACTCCTCTTAGTTCTCGAACCACAATTTTAATCTGCAACTTGCACCTGAAAGTGAGAACACCTTTGAGTTCAAAGCTGCCAGGTTGCAAATCAATCATGAATGTTTGAAGAGTTCAACTCTCTGTGGTGGAATTTGGACAATTTGGAAACATTCATGTGTCCCAAGCTTGCTTGTAACGATCCAATCCATCGTCTCTTAGAAAGGAGTTTCGTCAAAATTATAGTGGCGGTTGGCATTTTATTTGGCTTTTGCTTTATTCTAGAACTGTGTTTATTAGAAACAGACTTGGCACCCATTGGTTATTAGAAACAGACTCATTCTTCCTTCCATTTTATCTCAGTCACAGAGATCTAGGTTGGAAAACTAAAAATTTGACTCTAGCCTGTAGCTAAAACTGCTTCACAGAAAGAAGTGTTTCATCTGGCATCTGGGGCTCCTTGCTCTTCATTATAAAGATCACCCATGTCTCTATTTTTCTATGATGGTTTAGCAATGACCACACGTCTCCCAGAAGAGAAAGAAATTATTGTAAAATAATTGAAGCTAATGGATAAATCTAAATTCAAAGATAATAGATATCCTTAGACCACCAACTCTTATTACTATGTTATAAATCTATCACATGAGATGCCATCTTTCTCTGAACCAAGTCATTTAGCACAGGAATGAAGCAAAAGCAGAAAAACAAATCCTATTTGGATGATGAAGCCTATATGAACTTTATCATACAGCTAAGTTTTTCCATTACAGATATCATTAGGAACCTGGGATTCAACTTGGATCCCTTTGAGATCTAATAAATAGATTTTTATCTTATACTTTTTTTTCCATTTTGGCTGCAAACTTATCCACTGAAGCAACAATGCTAAATACAAAGCCTATGAAAGACTCTTCATGAACCCAGTATCTTTTAAAGGGTATTATGGTTAGGGTGTTGTCAGCAGGATTAGAGCACAGAATAACTGATCGTTGCCTCAATGCTTATTATTTAGGAAGAAAATATGAAATTAGAAGGCAACTATTTTGCATCCCTTAAACTCTTAAAATGAAACTCTTAAAAGACTCACTAATGACCAATATGTACATATGTTTTTTTGATTTTTGTTTTAAGTTTTGTATCTATGTTGAATCACAGTTTTATATTTTCTACCCATAGGCCCCAGTTTTCTAGTTTAATTTAATGAAGTAAAAAAATGTTAATGAAATCATTATGATTATTATAAGGAAAAATGATTGTTTAAAATGTGTATAAGGCAATGCTGTTCCAGATAGTCATTATCTCGTTGAATTACGCATTATCAGAGAATCTACATCACCAAGCCACACAGGTGATTCCATTCATTCATACAGATACCTCTTGCTATGGAAACCAACTATGGACAATATGCTTTAGAAGATCGAAGTGAATCAAGTTTAGTATAAATTATTATACTAGTGGGACACATACCCCAAAACAGCAAAACCACTTTCTTGCTCCCTGGTTTTCATGAATTCTCACTGTAAATATTCTGAGGTCCAGAAGGAAAGACAAATTAACAGGTGCCCTAGCATAGGCACACATTAGACTGTGTTTTGATCTCTAGGATCCAGCAGCTTTCTATGTTTGAGCGTATTTTCATCTTCTCTGCTAAGTAACTCCTATGGGGAACCAGAGCCATCATTTTGCACAACTAGGCTGGTGGTATTTCACTTGTCAGCATTTCACAGCATGGTCTGTCATGTTTTTCCCAGCTTATAAGAAGCAGACGGACCTCATCAGACATTATTCAGAATAAGTGGTGAAAAATAAAATGTTCCTGATTTTATACACCCTACCAAATAGCATCAGAGTATTTCTGAATGGTATACCAAATGGATTCAAAGAATGAAATTAAAAGAAAATTTATTTTGTGAGAAATGGGCAATTTCATACTTAAGGGAAAAGATAAGAACTACATTCCTTCTGACAAATATTGCCTCAGTAGCTGGTGAAGTAACTGGAAAGTTTTCCCTAGTACACGTAACATAAGCTCACCATTTATTGAAACACTTCTAAGAAATCATTCTTCAAAGGGGGATAGGGAGATTTATTCACAATTAAACAAACATTGTTTGCTAATGAATTTTTTCTTCACTCTCACAGATGGGAGTTGGACAGTTGGTATATCTGAAATAATAAAAGCTGGCGATCTCTTCTTGAAAATAACATTTTCCTATTTGATATTTGCAAGTTAGTATACAAGCCATTAGCACATACTCCTGGTATTTGTCACTATTACTATTCCAGTTTTACAACTGAGAAAGAAAAAAAAATAAAAGATTTATACAGTTCTACTGACTTAATGCTGGTATACTGCAGGATTATCTTTAAAATAACTCAGCCCTTAAAATTTTAATTATAATAATTAAAATATTGCAAACTGGATTATATTCTGATGGAGGTTTTAAGTGGATTTTAATTATTTGTACAAGAGACTTCAGTTCCACATGTTTATTTAGAATTAAAGTGCATCTTGGTTGTTATGAGTTCTTGATTATAGTAATTTTATATCCTAAATTATGGCTATACACAATCACCTTGATTAATTGATTTCACATATTTTTATCATGTAAAGAAAATAAGCCAATTTGGGTTCGTTTTTATTTTATTTTTTTAATTTTATTTTATTTTATTTGTGAACATACTGTACAGAGGGGTTACAATTACATGGGCAGGATAATGCGTACATTTCTTACCAATCATTGCAGCCTCCTCCTTTGTTTACCCTTCACATCCCTTCCCAGCCTCCCCCCTCACCCCCCCAATCTCAATCCTTCTCCTTCCTCTCCCTTTCCCCTCCCATTTGTTAAGAAATGGAAAAACTTGGAAAAAATTATATTAAGTGAAGTAAGCCAGGCCCAAAGAAACATAGGTCCCATGGTTTCTCTTATTTGCAATATCTAGTGTATGTCTGAGTCAAGCAGAAAAGGTCAGATAAGGTGATATTAGGGAAATGAACCCTAAGATATCTATTCAAATGTTTTTTTCTTTCATGCGATTGTTTCTAACACATTCATAAGATTATTTCTATGTTGCTTTGTATGTCCATCCCCCACGGTATAACCCCTGCTTTCACTGTATTTGATGTCAGTATAATTTGTGGAGGGGAAGGGGAAAAAACAAATCGTTTAAATAGGGATACAGGTGAACCCATTGCAACAATGAGATGTACAAGTCATTATGTCGAAAATGAAACAAAGAGGAGGCTACAATGCTTGATAAGAAATGTACTCATTACCTTGCCCATGCAATTGTAACCCCTCTGTACAGTATTTTCACAATAAAAAAAAATAAAATAAAGAAATGTACTCATTACCTTACTCATGTAATTGTAAACCTTCCATACAGTATTTTCACAATAAAAAAACTTATTAATTTTTTTAAAAGTGCATCTTGGTCAATTTTAACCCCCCCTTCCACCATTCAACAGATTTATTGATTTTTCCCTAAATATGGATATGAGACATTTGGTAAATTTGTTTTTTGTTTTGTGTTTTTGTTCTTTTGTTGTTGTTTTTTTGTTTTTCCCTGTGCTGGTACTGGGGCTTGAATTCACGACATAGGCATGGTTCCTGAGCTTTTTTGCTCAAGACTAGTGCTCTACCATTTGAGCCACAAATCCATTTCAGATTTTTTTTATTTTTGTATTTAATCAGAGATAAGAATCTCATGGGCTTTCCTCCCCTGGCTAGCCTCAAGTTGTTATTCTGAGATCTTAGACTCCTGAGTAGATAGGATCGCAGACTTGACCTACCAGTGCCTGGAAGTTTTAAAATCTTTAAGAAATTCAATTTTCCAAGTCTTTCCATTTCCTAACAAATTGGGCGGTGTTGTTCTTTCTGATGGAAGCATAGAATTCCATTGTATATATGCACCACATTTTTTGATCCATTCATCTATTGAGGTGCATCTGGGTTGGTTTCCATATCTTAGCTATGATGCACATAATGCTGCGATAAACATAATTGTGCTAGTAGCTTTAGTATGGTCTTGTTTGTGACCATTCTGGTAAATGTCCAGAAGTGGGATTGCTGGGTCATAGGGGAGCTCTATGTGGAGTCTTTTGAGGAACCTCCATATTCCTTTCCAGAGTGGCTGAACAAGTTTACACTCCCACCAACAATGCAGTAGGGTTCCCTTCTGGCCACATCCCCCCCAGAATCTGTTGTTAATCTTATCAGATAAGTTCAAAAACCATGTACAAATGACCATATAAGTTGATGGGAAGTGAAATGAACCCCAAGATACAGACACAAGAGGTCTGTCTTTATTGTTACTGTTTTAAATGTACCCTGTGATTTTATTATTATTTTTGTTGTTGTTGTTTCCTTTGTATGTTCTTTCCGCTAGGGCATATCCCTTGTTGTCACTGTACTCGATTTTGATATCCTGCATCTTATACATACATATGTCTAACCTGGGGAGAGGAAGGGGAATAACAAAACGCTGAAACAAGGATGCAGGATGACCCACTGCAACAAAGATACCTACTGGACAGTATATTGGGAATGAACTTTACAACTTTGGGCACCAAGCGGGGGGAGGGGGAATAAAGGTGTGGGAGGTGGGGGAGGGAAGGGACAGCTAGACAACAAGGAAGGGAAGAGGTAACAACGATGGACAGGTAATGTAGTCATTGCCTCACTCATTATCTGTAACCCCTCCGCACAACATCTTAACAATAAAGCAAAAATTAAAAAAAAAATAAAAAGAAATTCAATTTCAAAATTGGGTCAGTTACCTAGTATCATTAATGGCTTTATAACTTTATATAATGAAAAATAAAATATCATAGGGCTGGGGCATGGCTTAGTGTTAGAGTGCTTGCCTAGTATGTGTGAGAATCTAGCTCTTAGCCTCAGCAAAGAAAAAAAGAAAAGAAGAAAAGGAAAAGACCAATTTTTTATTTAGTTACCCATGCATATTTTTAGTTTTGAAAATACTAGATGAATTCACTAAAGTTCATAACATTCACATGCATGTAGTGCTCATTTGAAAAATCTTTAATGCTACTCTATTTCATCAAATTTCTTTTATATTATTATTTGGATCAGCTAACACATAGAAAACCAAAGCAATCAAACTTGTGAACTATTTGGGTCAATTACTATAATCACTTAATAAATAACCATTATAAATATTTTCACTAAAAATCTAAGGAAACTAATATGCATTGTTTATTTTATAGCTACATTCTACAACTAATTAAGGTTTGTTGTTAATTGCATATTTGGCAGATGAGAAAGGCTGAGAAATGTAGCTTTCTATCTCACTGGCTTCAAATCACAGAACCAGATTATTGTACACATATTTTTCTCTTCTAAACTATTTACTGAAGCATACATTCATTCTTGTTACATGAGTTTAAGCAATAAACCTCCTTTTAATGGCATCTCACAGAAGTATCAATCAACTCATGAGGGAGAAAATATTATCTCATTTTGTAGGTATCCAGACTTAAGGCACTGATTGGTTAATAAGCGGAATAATAAAAGCACTCAGTAAACTGCAAACTCAGAACTTAAACTAAGCTATGTAGCTCTAGAGTTTACAGAAGTATAGATCTTGAGATTCAGGCTAAGATGGAGTAAAAGTTTCTAACTCTAACCTCCTACCTGAATCAATTAGAAAGGAGACAAGAGGACAGTGATACCTAAGGAATTAAGAAACAAATGAGATGAGGCCTACACTTACCCTTTGCAGGCAATGAAAGATTTGGGAAAAGCAGTGAAACAAAGTGATAGTTAACAGGTGATCGTTAACAGGCGATCATTAACAGTCTCCTATAGCTGAGAAGACAGAACTAGGAAGCTAGAAATGGTACAACGATGAGAAAGAAAGAGCTACACAGATAGAACTTTAGCAACTATCCCTCAGCTATTCAGATGCTTACAGGTTAATGCATGTGTATGACAAAATGACATAAGGGTAGGGAAAAAAATTGAGCAGGAATAAGAACCAAAGCACACAGAAATAGAAATAGTGCCTGTTCCCACCAACTATGCTGGTAAAGTTTGGATTTCACTAGGATGTTGCAGACAGTACTAAGAAGATGATGAGTACATAGGTAATGAGGCAAAATAGTCCCAGGATAGATGGCAATCTAGTCTCAGCTACAGCAGCTTAGAAGAAAAATCCAAAGGAATACTGTTGTTCCTATGTAAATGAACTAAATCTTTGACAGAGCTTAAAACTATTTTATGTAGAAAACACCTGCCATTTACCAAAAGTAATGACATTGAACATAGTCAGGATCCCAATAAAAATTTTTGAGATATTAAAAGAAACCAAAAAAAAATCTACCATCCATTACATGTGAAAAATCATTCAAAATTGGTTTATAATGGGCACATATAATTACTAGAAATAGAATACAAATTGCAATCCACACAGTTAACATTTCACTTAATGGTTAAAAAAAAAACTAGATGCTTTCTCTTAAGATCAAGAATAACACTTGGATGTTCACAATTACCAATTCTGTATACTTTACTGATGAGGATAAACAAACTGATTAAGGAATACAAAGGGCAAAAGTCAACATATTGGATGTTGAGGAACATAGAACATGTCTTTACATATAGAAAATTCCATGGAATCTGTTAAAAATTATTGAAGAATATAAATAAATAGTAAGGGCAAAACAAAGGAGGGGTAACAATGCTTAATAAGAAATTACCTTACTCATATAATTGTAAAATCTCTGTACAGTATCTTTACAATAAAAATTTAAATAAAAGAAGATAAACAAATACACAAAGGTTGTGAGATACAAGATCAGTATACAAAATCAATCTTAAATCTAAACTTCTTCAATGACATCAAATGTATTTTAAAACTGAGAGACAATTGCAGCAAAGAAAAAAAAACTTTATACACTGAAAACAAGAAAAGCTTTGCTGAAATAAATCAAATACATGAATAGATAAAAAGTATTTCATTGTCCTGAGGGGAAAAGTATCAGAATGAAAATACTCCCCAAACTGATGTATTGGTTTAACACATTCTTTCTAATATTAAAAATATTTTATTATCTTTAAGTAGTTGTATAAAGGAATTATCATTTAACAAATCAATTTGTAAGTGCAATGCATCCTGATGGGTCTCACCCCTTTGATCCTCTTCCATATCCCTAACTCAACCCCTCTCCTCTATTTTCCTAGTCTCATAGGGTATGCATTGAATACTAAGACTGTATTTTTCCCCTCTTCCTTCTTCCTTCATCTACCTCCTCCCTTTAACCTCCCCCTATACCTTTCAAGTGTTTCTTTCCTGATATTCCTTGTGTTGGACTGTGAGATATAAAAAGTAACCTATTCTTGAGTAGGTTACGATTTGGTTCTAACATTAATTGGAATTTGCAATTGGAATTAATTGGAATTGTAAGGAAATCAAACAGCCAAAGTAATCATACAATGTAAATAAATTAGGAGGATTTACATTTTCTTATCAAGACACTGTTATACTGGTACAATAAATAGATAGATCTCACACAGAACTAGGATTCCAGGGCTGGAAGTATGGCATAGTGATAGTGTGTTTGCCTAGCATGCATGAAGCCCTGTGTTTGATTCCTTGGTACCACACAAACAAAAAAATAAATGAAATTGATAAAATTAAAAGAAAAATAACCATCAATATTTTTATTTTCAAAAGGGTATTAGAGGCATGGCTCAGTTGGCAGAGTATGACCCAATGAGCAAAAGCATCAGAAAGAGAAAGGAAGAAAGAAAAAGAAAGGAGGGAAGGAAGGATGGAAGGAAGGAAGGAAATAAGGAAGGAAGGAAGGAAGGAAGGAGGGAGGGAGGGAGGGAGGGAGGGAGGGAAGGAAGAAAGGAAGGAAGGAAGGAAGGAAGGAAGGAAGGAAGGAAGGAAGGAAGGAGAGAAACAGAGAGAAAGAGAAAACGATAGGAGAGAGAGAGGGAGGGAGAAAGGAAGGAGGGAAGAAGGGAATGAGGAAAGGGAAGGAGGGAGGAGGAGAAAGGAAGGAGGAAAGAAGGAAGGAAGGTAGAAGAGGAAGGAAGGGAGGAAGGAAGGCAGGCAGGTATCCAGAGCTAAGCCTAAACCTTTTAGGCCAAGTGATTTTCAATATGGACTAGGTTTTGGAAGCAGATCAAGTGGACATTATCAAAGAAAAAGTTGTCTGAGTCCTGCTTCTAATCACAAATAAAAATTAACTAAAAATGAGCTAAAGACCTACACATAGGAACAGATTTATAAGTTTTAACAAAAAGTTGTATTGAATCTTCATGACCTGTACTTAGCAAAAAAAATATATGACATGAAAAGAACAAGAGAAGAAAAACTGTATGAATTAAACTTCATAAATTGAAAAGCTTGTATGTTTCAAAAAAGTAAACATATAATCCACAGAGTGAAAAAAAGTATTTATAATTCATTTTCATGCTAAGGGACTCATGTCTACAATATATAGAAAACATTTATAACTCAATAATTAAAAAACAAATGACACATTGAAAATAACCCAAGGATCTACAGCTTTGTAAATGAGATTTCCTCAATACCATTAAATATCAGAGAAATGTAGATCAAAACCTAAATAAAATACCACTTCATATCCACTAGGAACAAAAGTTAAATAATGGAAGTAACATCAGCAAGACATTATTGTCTCTTTGACCATAATGCCTCCTCCTAAGTGACGCACAGAGGATTTCCCATGACCCAGGCTTTCTATGGTTCAAAATTTGAGCTGGAGACAGTCTCCTTTCCCTCTAACTTGACATATGTCACAGGAAACTTATTCCTGTTTCTTTTCTAGGGCCTTTCACAGGGCTAGGCCATCTGATAATCATTTAGAAACAAGAACTGTTTTGAGACCAGATATGAAGGTGCACACCTATAATCTTAACTATAAGGAGGAATATATAGAAGGATAATGGTCTGTCTTGGCTCAAGCACAAAGCACAGATCTCTACTTGAGAAACAGATGAAAGCAAAAAGTGCCGTGATGCAGTTCCAGTAGAAGATCTCTTGCCACATGTACAAGGCCTTGAGTTCCAACTCCAGTAACTGAAAACTTAGAGACACGGAGAAAGACTTGTGGCTTGGGTAGTATATGATGAGTTGACTCTAATACGTCTTTATTTCTCCATTGTCAAAATGTTCCCTGTATAGTAAACCAGGAATAAATAGTACCTCCGCATTTTTCAAGATCTACCCACAAACAGAGCAAGCAAACATGCTCAGTTGTCTGAGCAACTAAATGAAGCAGAGTGTCTACTGAAGGTACTTGGACCAATGAACTCAGCCTAGCCAAAAGCTATGCTTTTCTTTCTCTGGTCTAGGGAGGATGGAACATTCTAAGATGAAAACATTTCCACATATAGGTTCCAGATTTTGGATAGTGAAGATTTTTTTAAAGGTCACAAAAGCTTGCCTTTCCTGCCATTTTACCAGCCATTTTCCAGACTCTGTAATTGATTCCTTGGGGCATGCTTGAATCTGGAAG
Organism: Dipodomys ordii; assembly: GCF_000151885.1. Lineage (NCBI taxonomy): Eukaryota > Metazoa > Chordata > Mammalia > Rodentia > Heteromyidae > Dipodomys > Dipodomys ordii. The sequence goes on from NW_012267220.1 coordinate 18,671,281, forward strand.
CAATGAACTGTGGTTGTATAGCACATTAGGAGAAATTGCTTCTTCTTGCAAAGTTGCTTTCTCCTGCCAGGTTGTCACAGGATTTTCAGTGAAGTAGAGAACAGTTTCATGGGATGGAGAAGGAAGGACTCCTTCAGCCTGTAGTGAGGTTGGGTGGGGATCAGGACTTCTGGTTGTTATCATTCACTTGGATCGTCCCAAATACCCGTTCTAATCACCAAATGTGTGTACTTTCACAGCCAGTTCTTCTCTAAAAAGTAGGAGAAATTATTAAAGAAGTACAGAAACTCACTGATTTATTTTTTTAGGCCAGGGAGATTTTGAAGCATGAACCTTACAGATTCATTTCCAACCCACTAAGACAAAGCTGGTTCAATCCACACCACTGGCACTCCTCATGCTCCTGAATCTGGATCTCCAGTACCTACATTTTGCTAATTCACATTGCAAATGACCTCATCCTATCCTATGGAAAGGAACCAAGCTCAGGCTCCCAGCTCCACTCAGCTCTTTACTATATTGTATGCTGTATATTGAAGCAGCAAGAGAATATATATAAAATACATATAATATATATATATATATATATATAATTTTTGTCAGTCATGGAGCTTGAACTCAGGGCCTGGGCATTGTCCTTGAGTTCTTTTGCTCAAGGCTAGCTCTCTATCACTTTGAGCCATAGCGCCACTTATGGCTTTGTGGTGGTGAATCAGAGATAAGAGTCTCATGGACTTCCTGCCCCAGCTGGCTTCAAAACAGAATCATCATATCCCAGCTTCCTGAATAGCTAGGATTACAGGCATGAGCCACCAGCAACCAACTGGGAATACAGTTTCTGCTTACATCCGAAAATGAATTTATTGAAACATTCCAAGTAGTGATTATTCCCTCTACCATCTCTTGGGGTGAGGGATGTCTTGAGAATCAGCTAGGAGAAGCAGATAGGAATAATTCCAAACTAGCCCTCTGTTGTAACCCAAATGACACTAATATCCCCCCCCACCCCATGTCACTAGCACCCTTAATGCTGGGACAGCTGCTCTGATTCCTCTAGAGTCTCCTTCTCTCTTCTCTACCCTTGGATCAGCAGTATTTCTCTACCTTCTTTTCTTCTGAATCCATGTTACATTTTGGTGCTTGTACTGGAAAAAGTTCAGTCACATGGAACATGCTGGCTGACAGGAAGGTTGAAGAACTTATTGTCAAACATAAGGAGTTAAAGAATGAGAATTCAATTGTAAAATAAGGCAACTCAATAGCAAGAACAACCACATGTATGATATACACTTACATAGCCTGATTCATCATGTTTAGGCCTAGGTGACCATAAAATTGGAGGCAGGCTCTCTGGCCAGGTTCCACCATAGAGAGAGTATGGCATATGGCTTTGTGTACTCCAGATCAGAGAAGCTTTACTCTTTTTTTTCCTTTTATTCCTCCCACTACCCTTTTTTATCTTTCACTTGGTGTATTCTGTTTTCCTCATTATGCTCCAAAGTCAGTGCAGAAGCTCTCCCCAGGCAAGTAGTTCCCTTGCTTTCCAGACAGCTCTGGATTTCAAGTCTGTGATCAATCCCAGATGTCCCTGAAGGTCACCTTGGAGAGAAGCGGGAGAGGGAGAGTATGGTCTGTATAGCCCAGGTGACCCACTACCTTCCTTTAACCCCTTACCTGATTACCCAGCTTCACGTTCTGGTCTTCCTTTCTCTTTTTCACTCTAGTCTTGATGATTTTCTAGTCTTTTATTCATGTAAAACTTAGTTCTGTCATGAATTTCATTTTTTTCAGGGCTCTTTTATTTTTCTCTTCTCAATTTTATCTATTGTAAAAATGAACAGGCTTTCTATTGTAAAACTACACTTTATAATATTTCTACTGTGGGCACACTTTTCTATATTAAGCCTTCTGAGTTAGGGATTGTCAGTCTCATTTTAGACAGACAAAAACCGAGCTTAGACAATTTAAGCAATTTCCTGAACGCTGATAAGAAATGAAGGTAGGATATTAATATTGTTTAACCCCAGAGCCCAAGATTGTAATTCCTGTGGAAGATTGCTCCCACACATTCCATCCTATTTCTCTTAATAGACATTGTGTTCCCTATCATTTTATTGCACATTCTAAATATGTCTATTGACTTGAAATTGTGAGCATTTTTAAAATCTGGGATGAACAGAACTAGTATATTATATAATCAGGGTAGGCACCAGTCTTATCTTACTACAGACCCTTTGATTTCTCATGAAATTATGTTCCAAAATGTCAGTTTCACTCTTCTCAAACAAACCAATTTTCCAAATCTCTTCTTGTCTATTATACGGGATGAAGAGATGAGATAGTACCTTACTCCACATTGTATAGAGCGGCAGTCTTCAGGTTATGCTTTTCCCTGAGGAACTCCCATTTTATAGAAGAAAAAATGGTGTTTGATTTTGTGTGTGAATGCAGAGGCAGGATGACTCTATACCTTCTTTGTGCAGGCAAACAACCCCATCTTCCCACCACAAATGATGAGGCACAGATTTATACCTTATTTATGTACTTAAAATATTGCTACCTAAGAACGAGTCAAAGTAAGTCAAGAACAGAGGATCACTGTGGAAAACTAAGCCCATGTCCTTGTTTATCATACCAGATCTAACTCCTTACCTGGATTATAAAAGAAGGAACACCTGATTGAGATATAACAGCATCCATCAATCCACCTTTGAACAGATCATCCAGTGCATACATAACAATATTGACAGAATACATACTACCAACTCCGTGCCCAGAGCTTCAGCTCAGTCTGATGCCCCTGTCTGAGGCTGCCCACTGAAACTGCCTCTTTTGGCCCTCTTCAAATCATTCTGACATCAATCCAGGCCTATAACAGACAGTTTTGTAACTTGGTTCTTCAGGATAATATCTTCCTGAAAGCCTTCATTTACACTCCTTGCATCTATAGTTGCAACTCTTGCCTTCAGCAAGGCTCCGTTGAGCCCCACAACCACTCTGACCCTTTCTCAGCCCATGTGTGCATGTGTGCATGTACGAACGCATGCATACACACACACACGTAATTGTTCTTATCATGAATGATAAGGGGTTAAAGCCAAGAAACACTGGTATAAACAAATCTTATTAAAATAACTCTTATCTTCCTGGTCATTTTTCCAAAATTAGCTCTTTAAGCTCAAATTAATTTTTGTCTGACCTGGTAAGTAAGTGTTCAGCCTTAAATTGTTTGTGTCTTTTTTAATGAAGATTTCCATCAATGTGTTTCAATTCCCAAATAAACTTTGCATATGTTTCTTTTGTTAATGGGTCTTATGTCATTCCCAGCTGAACATCCTGAGATTAGAGGAGAATGTCACCCCCCACTACCTACAGTATAGCTTGTCAACTAGAAAATTGAATATGATGAACACAAAGCAACAGATGGTCTTCACCTCAGAATATTTGAAGGAAAGCACTACCCTCCTGCCTTATGGGAAGAAAACCTTATTAAAGAGTCCAAGTTTAGTACATGCTATGACTGGAAAGAGGAGAAATCCTTAAATCTTCATCAGCAAGAAATTCTAATTGCTCCATTGAAGTGTTATTGAGGTAATAAAGGAGAAAGAAAAAGGAAAATCAATTTTTAAATCTAAATAACAGGAAAAAATAGATAAATTGGAATGCAACACATACTTTGATTTTTCAGCATACAAGTTAAAGGCTTCAGGCAAGATGCTCTTCGGCTAATTTTAATTTTTTACTGGACACATTAAGACACTTAAGAGCATGTGATTTATCACAGTCTTTATGAAAAGAAAGGACTACAAGGTTGCCCCTCTGAAAGAGGCTTTGAAAGTCAGCTGTAGTGAACAAAAGTAAACTATCTAGATATATTTAATATTAAAATAAACATGCACTTTAAAATTGCTTACAAGATTCTGTTAAATCTAGTATTACATTTAGTTGAATGAAAGTTGAAGATACATGTCTCTCTATTTTAAAAGAAAGTCCCTGGGACAAAATTAATTATTATCAAAATCAACAATTCAAATAATTTTTAGCCATGCTAGTATTTTTGCAAGTATTTTTGCAACATGAGCAAATTTCAATAACATCAGAGAATGTTTGCTAAAAGTCACCTAATGGTTTCACAGAAACTGGTACAACTTATAAGTTTGAAAAGAATGGAAATATCTGAATATCTGAAAACAAAACCCTGGTGCGTCTTACTTTAGAAAATCAATAGAAATGAAAATTATTTTTAAAATTGACAGGGAAATAACTATTGCTATTGGTTACAATATAAAAAGGACTTAGAACTTCTGTTCGCTTTCCTTTGCTGTGACAAAAGATCTGAGACAAACTGATCAGGAGAACAAGAGTCATTAGAGCTCATAACTTTGGAGATTTTTTGTCCACAGTCTCTAGGCTCATTCTTCTAGGCCCTATGGCAGCACACCATGATAGGAACACATTGCAAGGGAAAATGCTCAACTCATGGTTGCCAGAGGTCAGAAAGGGAGAGGAAGAATTACTCTTCAAGAACATACCTGCCATGACCTACCTTCCGTATATCCTCAAAAGTTCCACCACTTTCCTACAGTGCCGTGAACTGGAGACCAAGTCTGCAGTACATAGGCTCTGCAGGGATATTCAAGATCAAAACTACATCAGAACCACAAGTGAGTACACATTGTTAATCATCTCAGAATTCTGGAATGTTCCTGAATGTTCAGAAAAAAAATCAAGACTTAAAATTGGAATTTATGGATAACATCAAAGGAGAAGATATATCTTCTCTATGTAAAATAGATCTATATAAAAGTATAAGAGATTTCATCCCAAATGATGAATCATAACTGCCAAGTTTAAATGTCCTAACCTAATTCAAAAAATAGAAACCTACATGTGGGTGGGAGGCAGCTCCAAAAACTTGACAAAGAGCTTGCCAACGGTTCCAGAGATCTTGGTCTCTGCAGCGATATTCAGGTGAGAGGCCTCCTTCTTTTCCTCGAAGGACAGTCATCAGCATGCTCTCTACAATCTGAGTTTCCATGCCTTCACTTCTCAATAAAAAAAAATCCCCTCTTGTCCACAGCTGCCTCCTGAGTCTGACTCCAACCCAGACATTGTAGGAGGGTGTTCCCAGGATCAATGACTTAAGATTGTGTCTTGTTTTGAGGACCCCAGAATAGCTCAGTCTCAAGAGATAAGCCACACCTCAATATAGTTTCTGGCTTCAGCTCTCAGGATTTCTTCTCCAATACAACATAAGAGGAATCCCTGTTATACTGAATTTTTGCACTTGATTTAAGTCAGGAAGACAGAGCTGTGGGCTTATCTCACAGATAGGAATCTAAAGCTTTGTCAGGAAGGGTTGCCTGGTTTATCTTATGGATGTGACTTCATGCCTCCAATTCTTCTGGCAAACTAGAGCTGAAGGCCTATATATGAGATTAGGTATTTTTATAAAGAACAGAATTGCCAAATTCAAAAACTAAATATATGCTTAATATAACTAAAATACATAATTATAGACTTATTTCAAATAAGCAAAAGTATTTTAGTATAAGTATATAATACATGGAACATATTTTGCTCTAATTTTATACCAAGTACTGCAATTGTTCAATACTTGAATAAAAGCTTAATGATTGTTTTATATTTTACCTAGCAACTGTAACCTACCACAGATCATATGCTGCTAAAAACAATTATCATTCTAAGCGGACGTTAGTGGTCATTCCTACAATCCTAGCTACTCAGGAGGCTGAGATCTGAGGATTGCTGTTCAAAGCCCGCCTGGGCAGGAAAGTCCAGGAGACTCTTATCTCCAATAAAACACTCAGAAAACCAGAAGGGGTGCAGTGGCTCAAGTGGGAGAGGGCTAGCCTTGAGTTGAAGAGCTGATGGACAACGTTCAGACCCAAAGTTCAAGCCCCATGACCAATTAAAAAAAGTTATAATTCTGGATTGAAATTGGGTTGGCATTATTGAAATTCATTAAGACTTTTGCATGAAGACATAGCATTAAACCTACTTGTGTCACTATACAATTAACGTTAATGGTTTAAAATATTAGAAAGCCTACATGATTTGGTGAGAATCATAAATACCAAGTAGTGTCTCTTGAATGTATCACTTAGAGGTTCTATGACAATGGCCAGCTTAAAAAGTGTTTAAAAGATTTATTCATCTTTCAAATAAAGCTAAATAATGTCTATAATCTCCCTCATGAAGAATTAGTGAGGAGATAAGTACAAAAAATGTCTGGTGGAGTAACCCTCCTATGCAATATTCTCTTTTCTCCTTCCTCTTTCAAATACAAGAGAGTCTCTCAAAACAGCACCTGCACTGCTTTTTAAACTTCAATTGTAATTTGCAAAGGTGATCTTGCAAAGGTGAAACTAATAGAGTGGTTAAATGAATTAGAAACTAAAAGGGAACCATAGAGAGAAAGGTCAAAAATAACTCCAAGTTGTGGTTAATGAAAAGGGGAGAAATAAGATCCCGACAGAAGGAGTCAATATAAAAGAAGTCATGTTGGAGAGAGAAGACAGCAAGTTTTCAACATAATGACTTTGAAACAATAGTGAAGTTGTATGAATGTCTCCCTCCTCTCTTTCTTGAAACATGATCCTTATTATCTTCATTCTTTCATTCCATTGTTATCATTTATCAGTAAATGAACTAACTAATATAAAGCACTGAAAATATTACCTGGAACAGTGTAAGGTTCAATTAATGTTACCTATTACTCTATTCCTGTTAACTATAATTATTTTTATCATCCTTCAACTGACCAATTTGAAATTATGAAATTATTCTTTACTCCTCTTATATTCTTATACCACTATTTTTATACTAAATGTATAATTACAGAGAAGAAAGGGAAGTCCTTTCCTCAAATTTATCACTTATGGTTAAAATAGAATAATTCAATACGGTCTCAAATCCTCTTCTCATTCCTACCAGAATATCCTCACTCCCTTGATCTCTCAGAATCACAGCATGTTTGTATTTACAGAAACAAGGTTACTGCTTAAAATTAATTCATAAATTTGCATTTTATTTGGTTATTTGTCTTGCTAATTAATTTTTATTCTTATTTTCTAAATTGTGTTTAAAAATAGAAGGGTACAAAGATGATGAAGAACACTTACATTGGCTCATACCTATAATCCTATAATCCTCATACCTATAATACAGGAGGCTGAGATTGGGAGGCTCTTGTTTCAAAGTCCACCTAGAAATGTCCATCAGACTTTATTTCCAAAACAACCAGCAAAAAGCTGGGCCAGAAGTGTAACTCAAGTGGTATAACCAAGCAAGCAATGCAAGCAAGCAAAAGGCCCACTGGATTTAAAACCCAGTACCAGAAAAAAAAATCACATTAGCATTTTTAAAGGATTAAGAATATTATGAAGTTTTAGTGGCTGGGAAGGTGGCTCAGTGGCAGAGCGCTTGCCTTGCATACATGAGGCCCTGGGTTTGATTCCTCAGCACCACATAAGCAAAAAGAAAAAAGCCAGAAGTGGCGCTGTGGCTCAAGTGGTAGAGCGCTAGCCCTGAGCTGAAGAGCTGAGGGACAGCGCCCAGGCACAGAGTTCAGGCCCCACAACTGGACCCCCCAAAAAAAGAATATTATGAAGTTTTAGAATTTAAACCTTATCATGTGATATAAGTTTACCCAGTCACTAAGGTGTATTTGATGTATATGGTATTCATAGAAGGTGAATTTATATAATTGTAGGATGATAATATGAGACTTAAACTGGGAATGTGGCTTAGTGGTAAGCCCCAGGTTCAATACTCGGTAGCACATAAACAGAAAAAGCCAGAAGTGGCCCTGTGGTTCAAGTGGAGCAAAAGAAGCTCAGAGACAGTGCACAGGCCCCATGATGCAAAAAAAAAAAAAAGAGTCTTGCAGCAACTTAATTAGTTAAACATGTGCAGAAATTTCTAAAGCCTGAGGGCTTTAAGCTGTTAATATTATCACATAAGGTTTTATGCTTCTGTCTATTCCAGGAGTCCATTGAAATCAATACAATCTACACAGATTATGTCTGATTTGTTCCAGAGAAATAGCAATCTCCACACCACCAACGTTTAGGGCTTCTTCAGGATTGTCCATGTGGACTAAATTTCATACTGGTGCTGTTTGTGCAGCCAGTCATCTTTCATCTTCCCTACAAGTATCTGATGTGATTGAAACTGGGAATGATTCTCTGGACAAACCTGGAGCTGACTCAAGTCAACCAGTCTTTCAGTGTGGTGCTGCTCTGACTTATGTCTGCTCTGACTTCATTCCCTAGTCCCATTACTCCATAAGGGTATCAAATTCTCCCGTTGAGATTAACCACCTTGGCTAGAAAAAAAAATGTCTTTTCCCATGGTACATATTAGATTTCCTTCTTTCTATTTGTTTGCTTGGTTGGTTGGTTCATTGTTGAATTCAGGCTATCGGTTAGTGTTATTTGAGGTGTGAGTTCAAGGTCTTGAGCTCATTTGGCTAATGCTGGAGTCACCCCTCCAACCCTGCTTTTTTGCTTGTTATTTAGGAGGGTCTCACAGACTTTTCTGCCCAGCTGGCCTAACCTGTGATCCTCTGGATCTCATGTCCCTGAGTAGTTAGGACTTCTACTCTGATTCTTGCCTGAGCCAAACTCTATATTTCACTTTCTGACTGACTAAAATCCATCTTACTTTGAGAACAACTGTTCCCCTATTCACTCACATCACAAAAAGTTGGTCAAGACTGCCCACTCAACCCACTGGGTAGGTGGGGTGCAGCATTTGTGTCCTTCTCGTAGGAAAGAATGACTTATTATTTACTGTTCTTGGGCCTATGCCTCAAATCCTCTGCTCGTGAAAACTATGTGTGCAACACAAGCCCCATCTTTAGCCACTTCCTACATGTCCCTTCTCTTTATTCTTTGAAGAGTTTTGGCAGGTACTAAATGTCCACAAAGAAAAAAAGCCTTGTAAATCTCTCCAATCTCAGTGACCATAAAATGTACCTATTTGATCTAGGCACCACCCTGTGCAAAACCAGATTGATTCCAAGTTTGTAAAACTACAAATCCATACAGACTGCTTTCTCATGAGCACATCTCCATTTCCCAGTGCTCATTCAGTGCCACTATACATGTTTTGACCACATCATGAGTATACATCTAGACCACCTCTGTGTTATCTTAATCTGCACCCTCCACAATAACTTCTGGCCCATCCAGATTTTATTTCTGTGGTAAAACCCCCTCTGCTTTCTCGATGACATCCCTATAAGCTTTGCTATATTTTCATTTCATTGAACACACATGGCAAAACTAAAACCTTAATGAACCCAACTGCTTACTTCTCTAAATCAAGATCAGCAATAATGCTGCTCTAAAACGTAACCCATATGCACAGATTGGTGCCAACATAAATCCCGGTCTCATCTGGACTTCTAATGTGTGTCGCAATAATCATAAAGATGACTCGTCAGGACTCTCTTCCATATCCATAGGAGCTATCACAAACCTCTATTCGTGTCAATACATCCACATCATCTCCCTCATTTCCAGCTTTGCATGTTCCATATACTATGCAAAGAAGATAGGAGTCACCAGTTCCCAGATATATCAAAACATAAAAATAAAGTACATACATTCACAAACCCAAGATTTTACTTCTTTCTCCAGTTAATAGTTCTACAAAGACTTTGCTATACAAAGACTTATGGCTAACATCTCCTTCTAAATGTTGAGCCTTTCTCTTTTAATCTGCCTGCAGTACTGGTCCCACCTCATTAATAATAAACGTATACTTATCTTTTATTTAGAAAAAAAGGTACTTTTCTCTGTTGATTCTTCTTTCAGCCAATGACTTATTTTTTATATGTCTAGTACTATCATTTCAAGGATTAACATCTTTGTTGGCTTTTAGGAAATGGAGGAAACATTTGCCTTCCTGTGTAAAGTTCTTGGTGCCTGACAAATGGCTGGATCTTTTAGTCTGTCCATGATCATGGCCCTGTGCATATACTTTAATAAAAAGATTCCAATTTACTTATAATTTGATGAATACTCTATGTTTCTTTGTGCTTCTGTATTCACCTAAAGCATTCCATCTTTCTGAAAGCAGAAAGATAGAACTAGAAAGATGGATCCTAAAAAAAGATAATCTATAATGCATAATCCTTTCCCTGATGTATAATGCCTACCAATAGTTAGGCATCACTTCAAATATCTGCTTCTCTGCTGGGGTATCTCTAGCTACCAAATTTATATCAAATGTTCCACTTGAATTCTCTTACCACTACTATAGTGTATGGGAGTTATTGGTTTGCCAGTGTGATTCTTTACGAATTATTCAAAAGCATCTCATTGTGATATTTACAACTTGCAGATAATATATTTTGATCTATATTAGTTTTCCAAACCACTCATCTTCCTTCACACTCCCTTTAAACATTTTTGGTAGGTTTTAATATAATACTTTTAATGTAATTTTATTTTATTGTAAGGGTGATGTCAGAGGGGTTACAGTTACCTAAATAAGGTAATGATTACATAACTTGTCGGGCCCTTCCTTGTTTTCTCCCACTTTCTCTCCTCCAACTCCCCTTTTCCCTCACTATAATATTTATTTTTAATAAGACTTTTTATTGTGAAAATACCATACAGAAGGGTTACAAATACATGAGCAAGGTAATAAGTACATTTCTTATCAAGCATTGTTGCCTCCTCCTTTGTTTTTACCCTACCATCCCTCCCTTCCCATCTCCACGACTACACTCCCCTGCTCCCGACAAAGTTGTAATCACTGTAATATTTAATAACATACATGTCATGAAAGTTAATAAGAATTTATCCAGGCATAAGCCTGTGTCATTAATCTGTATATATGTTTTCATTGTCAAGATAACAACTTTATTACAAAAGATCTTGATCAGTAAAATGTATCTTGAATGAATCAATGAGCAAAACCATTTTGCTACAATTTCCTTTTCATTAAAGCTAATGCAATTACCATATATTATAGATTACATATTGATTCCTCTTTTTGGAATACTATCAGGTTCATTAAAAAGACACTGAGACGTGCAAGAAATTTAGGGGAGGAAATATGGGAAGAATAAAGGAGGAGGAAGAAAGAAAGGAGGACAGCTTCCTTCTATGATGCAGGTGGTGAATGTGTGGAAGGAGAGAAAGGAAGAATGTTTAGGTGGGGGGAAAACATCTGATTTTAACAGAGATCCAGAAGCTTGGAACTCTTCTGATGGCAGGTCTTAGAGCCAAAGTCATCTGCTAGAGATTTTCTAGTATATAAGAAAAGATGTTCCATAATACCCGTGCATCATCATTAGCTGTCATCTGCTCAATGTAAGGAGATCATCAGCTCAATACACTGACACTCAGAGAGTCAGCTACATCCTCAAATACATGATCCACACTTATTTTTCCCGTGAATTTTATTACCCATTTTAATACTTTCTTTTTTAAAAAAATCAAATATCTCTGCTTTCCCAAGTACAGTTAGATGTCTCCTTTCTTTTACCTGAATCTAGTGTTTCTTACACTGAGGACTAGTTTTATTTATAAGCCACTACAAACTGATAATGGTATAAATAACACAATAAAATGAATTTAAATTTTTTTGTAAAAGTTTAAACTGCATACAAAGGTCCATTTTAATTCTGGATCCTAACATATCAAATTAGCACTTTGGATTTCATTTGCTCTTTTACTAAAAATACCTTATTAGTTGCTATAAATGCACTTGCTAGAAACAGACTCTGACACACAAAATTACACACAGAATGTTTCTTAAAGCATGTGCTCAAGGACTAGACCTGTAAGGACACAAGGAAGGTGGAGTGATCTGAGGAAAACATGATCCACAGTGTTTGATATAACTCAATTCTCAGACGATCATACTTGAATTCAGGATTGTAATGGCTTTTAAGAGTTGTTCCACTTTGGTGCGGGGGTCGGGTAGATGGGGAGCTGGGAGGATTGGGTCAGGGGACAGAGGGAGGATGGGAAGGGATGGGATGGGGAAGCAAAGGAGGAGGCTACAATGCTTGATAAGAAATGTACTCATTATCTTGCCCATGTAATTGTAACCCCTCTGTACAGTATTTTCACAATAAAAAAAAAGACCTAAAAAAAGAGTTGTTCCATAATTAGGCTAAGATGTTGCTAAGATATTTCTTTCACATTAGCTGACCACTGATCACAGGCTGTACGATGAGAATTTGCTAGCATACGAGTGGCATGTTTAAAAAGATCGGTCTGGGTCCAGATGCCAGGGGCTGGCAGCTATAATCCTAGCTAGGGAAAGGCAGAGATCAGGATGAGGCCAACCTTGGCAAAATAATTTCCAGATCCTCTCTTCATCAACAGCTGGGCACTGTGGTACACGTCCATTTCCCTCATCTACTCAGAAGACTATGATCAGCTCTTGATTCTAAAATAGCCAGTGGAAGAAAAGTTCACAGTTCTCTATCTAAGGGACAATAGCTAGGCATGGTGACACAACCCTCACTATAAACAGGTTTAAATGCATAGGATAGTTCAGACCGGTCCAGGAAAAAAAAATCTAACTATCACAAAAATAACCAGAGAAAGGAAGATTGAAGTTGTTACTCAAGTGGTAGAGTACCTGCCAACACCCAAGCCAAGCCCCAATACCAGCAAAAAAGGCAGAATTCTTTGAAGAGAGCATTGGGAGAAAAGGCAAACACAGTTTCTGTGGTTCAAATGGTAGAGCCACAATAGCTAACAGTGTTCAAGCCCTGAGTTCAAGCCCAAGGACCAGCAGACACAAAAAGACTGCAATGAAGTACTCTTTCACATCATTCAAATAGACAAAATGCAAAAAAAAAACAAACAAACCTGGTGATATTAAAGTTGGCTGCTATGTAAGAAATCACAAACTCACAGGTGTAGTTGTCAGAATTATATACAGTAACAGCTACTTAGGAAAAATAGTTGGCAGTATACCATGAAGCTGAAAGTGTTTATTTCCCATGACCTAGTAATTTGTCTTTGTGCTACATCTTCTAGAACAAAGCTTACCATGTTTTATTGTCCACACAAAATACTGGGTATCTTGTAATGCAGATTTTGAATCAGGAGTTTTGCGATGAGATTTAAAGCTGTGTATTTCTTCTTTTGAAGAGTCAAATTTTCATACCTTAGTTTATACTCTAGTTGTACAAAGGGATTTCAATTCAATATCTCAATTTATGTGTACAATACATCTTGAATAATATCACCTTTCCATCCTCCTACCCCTACCCTTCCATCCAAACCTGCCTTTCCCTTCCCATTTCCAACTCCAGTTTTACATATGTACATTGAGAGTTATTGTGTGTTTACTTGTTTGTTGTTGTTGTTTGTTTGTTTCTAAGCCTCCAGATGATATTGTGCATGCTTCCCTGCAGATAAACCTTGAGCAGCAAGAGCCCTATAAAAGCTCAAATACACACACCCGGAGACAGATGTAAGGATGTTCGCAGCAGCATTAATATAGGGAGAAGTGACAAGAGCTTGACAGGCAGTCCATTAATATGATAACAGGTGATACATTATAACACATTCAAAAGAGGAGATAAGGTACTAGTTCTATACTCAAGAACAGGCTGTTAAAGTGAAAAACAAATTTTTATAAATGACACCGACAGTATGTTGTGTAAATTTTATTTCTGATTACAAAAATAAATAAATCGACTATGTAGAAAAATAGAATGTGAGGGACAAAAATCATGATGTTTGTAATATAAAAGAACATGGGTAAAATATTAATATAGACTCATACAATATAGAAGGTATTTATTGTGTTACTTGTGGGGTTTTTTACTTTTATAGAATTTTAAAGGTTTAATTTCTAAACACATAAATGTTTGCAAAGAAAATCCTCATAAGAGGGGTGATTCATGGGGTATTTATGGACGTACTTTCAGTTAGTTCAAAAACAGCTATGTGCAATTTGACCTTATATTCTTTATAAGTTCATTGAAAGTAAGAGTAAAATAGAAAATATATATCAGCTCATAGTTTCAGAAATGGAGTGAGAATACTTTTATTCTATATCTTTTATTTGATTGTCTCATTTCAGAGTAATTGTGCATGAGTTTTAATTTTAAAAAAATCTGAGAAAAATACACAAAGTAAAATACATTTAAAACCAAATGAGTTCAAAAACTATTAAAGAAAATTAGCATAGGGATTAAAACATGGTAGGTTAAAAGATTAATAATTAGGATTTATTTTTTTAAGAAGAAGAAACATGAAACACAAAAACTACTACTACCCAGGTGAGAGACCCATGTTTCCTAATCACAAGACTTATTTATAATATGATCCAATATTTAAATTCTACTTCAAAAGATATTAACAAACCTGTCATTGAAAGTCGGGTTTCTCTCCACCCGTCTTCTCGACTTGAATAATTGCTGGGGCCCAATCCGCATCCCATACCATCATGCTTCTTTGTACCTCCTGTCCTGATTAAGTCACCAAAGGTGTGTCTTTTCCATAATTCAGCCCACTTCAATCATCATGATCCCTCATTGAAAATGTCTTGTAAAATTTCTGCCTTCCAGACTAATGACAATGTTACCAGCATAAAAAAACTAGAATCAGTGCTGGCCTCCATTTTTTTTCAGAAAGGACTAAATGTTATGAATAATGGCCATTTGAAATTGAGTATCGTGAAGCCAGCAATCTGAGTAATCTAGACTTCAAGATTGATGGTGCAGATCAAATGCAGAATCTGATGTTGAAAATTACAGAAATGTAAAACAGACTCATTCACTTAGAAATATATTCTTCTGCCATATCCCAGACACTATGCTAGCTGCGAAGAGCAAAAGTAAGACAAAACGGAGAGCTTCATGCTTTTATCTTTCCATTAGAAACAGAGGACATTTCCCAATGCATGCTGTAGGTTAGAAAAGCTCTTCGAAAATTTTGAGTATGCCTGTGCAAGAGAGGAGTATACAGAAAAGATTGATTCAGGGTCGTATTTTCTCTCCAGACCCTGGTTAAATAGAATATGGTGCTAAAGGAAATGATGGTTCCGTTTAACTTCCCCTACCATTTCTTCCTTTCTTTCCTTTACGGTCTTTTCCACTGAAGTATCTATTTCACAAACGTTGCCATTGTTCAATTTAGATGCTCAGGATGGAGTTTAACACCAGTGGGAGTTGGAAATGGCTACACAAGCAGTTAAAGCAAGCTTTCAGTTTGAGTTTCTGCCTTTATTGCCACTGTATCACCAGGGTAATTTGAAGCTGAGATTATCTAAAAGTGGATAATAGCACAGAAAACTGGAGGGAGGAGAAAATAAAAGAGACCTGTACTCAGCAAGTGTGTTTAAAAAAAAAAAAAAGGAAAGAGGTACCACTCCAGATTACATTTTCATCTCTCATCAGTTACAAAAGATCTGTTACTATCCTTTATGGTGGCCTTAGTTGTGATATGATTGAATCTGCAGAATCTCTCCCATTTTCTCTGATTTTAAGACATTAAACACACTGTGATGGTCATTGGAAATAAACATTGCTGAAAGTAATGGTTGGCAGGGCTCTTTACTGATGACTCAGAATTACTAACATCTTTTCAACATGGTCTATTTTGCTTTATTAAGTTATCAGCAAAATGACCTCAAATGTATTTTATCAGAAACATAAAACAGAAGAGAGCAGATAAAATCAAGAATAAAAATAGAAATCCTTCCTTCATAACCTCCTCATCTTCCTTTCCCCAGTTTAAAAATAACTATGTAACTTTTTTAAGTCCTCACATCTGGAATGCTTAGAAAGTTGGGTCCTTGTTCTCTGACCATTAATGTGTGCACCTGTTACTTTTGCCCACCGACCCAATCAGACACTTCTGAAAACTTTATATTAATAAACAGCACAGGGCGCTATCTGTATGCTAATAGTACAATAATAAAATGTCTAGTGCCCAACCAACGTGTCTAAACATAGAAATCTGGGTCATGAACTCTGGATCATGTTCGATTAGCTTTAAAACTATTCAAATAGGAAAAGCAACATTCGTAAGAAGTATCATTTCTGGCCAGTTACATTTTGGTAATTTCTGAAAAACCTGACTGCATTTTATTGCTGTATTTTCAGTCGTTTAAAATGTGATCTGGATGTGTCAATTCATATCAATCATCAGGCCAAATAGGAGATGATATATGTAATGCATTTAAATAGTAACCTGGTAAATAGTAAATGGTTAGCAGTAATATTGATCATTATTTTAATATTGTCAGCAGTGTTTGTCAAATACAAGAATGTTTAAAATTATGCTATATAAATCTAACCACATTATCTTGACTTGTGTGACTGAAGAGAGCATTAAATTTATCTCTTTTTGGCATCTGAGCCTCTGATTTGAGACTTACTGTAAAACCATGATAACAAACCCAATCATCACAACATGATAAATGTTAGGGAAATCAGGTAACTCCACTTTCTGTCAGGCTTACTAGGTACTGTAGATATAGTCTCAAAAAATGTAAAACTCATTCAAATGTGCTATAAATGTGGTCAAAAGTACAAAATGAATAAATCATCTTTTTTTGTTTTGTGTTGCCCAGTTTTTTGTTGTGTGTCTTTTGTCTTGTGTTGTTGTCCCCTCTTTTTGTTTGTTTTTGTCTGGAGAGTTTTGGTTTGATCTAGTTTGGTTGTTTTGGTGGTGCTGGAGATGAAATCAATATCTAGGCAAGCTATCTTCCACTGAGCTAAGTAAGTCCTCAGTGCTGGGATAACTCTCTTTAAAAAGACAATTTGGCAAAATTTTTACTTTTTGTACTAGAATTAATAATTATACTTCTTGTAACCAAGTATAGTCAAATATATTAATTTGTAAAAGTGTCATTTTGGCAACAGAAAAAAAAAGAAAAGAAAGAAGAGAAAGAAAGAAAGAAGAGAGAGAAACTAAATGTCACAATTAGGCAATAATGAAACAATATCAAAGATATAACTATAAAAGATGATATCAAATAATATCACCTAATAAGATGATATGACAAATTCTCAAATTATTCTGAAATACAACTGTTACAGGCTGAGTATCCCTAATCTGAAAATCAAAAATGTTCCGAAATCCAAAGATTTTGGGTGCTGATATAAAAAACTTCCACAGCTACTTTATGTAGCAAGTCACAATTAAAAAAAAAAAAAGCATACCAAAACGTTCTATTAGATTGTCCTTGGGCCATGTGTTTAAGGCATATGTGCAACATAATGAATTCTGTATTTAGGCTTGATTGTTATCCCCAAGATATCTCATGAAAGAGAAAAAGAAAGATTTATACACAGACAGAAAGAGAGACAGAGACAGAGAGACAGAAACAGAGACGGAGACAGGGAGAGAGAGAAAGTCAAACTGCAGCAAAATATCAAAATCCAAATTCTCTCTGGTCCCAAGCTTTTCAATTAGTTGTATTTAACCTATTTAAGAAAGTGACTTCATTTTTTTGCAAACTATAAACATAAAAGACAGTTATTGATAGAAAAATCCTTGAAGGATATGTACACAAATGACAATAGTATTTAGGTTTAAATGACAAACATTTTTATAATCTCAGTCATTTATATCAGTTTTTATAAAAGATATCCTTGGATTTACTTAGAAAATTATAAAGATGTTTTCCTAACCCCACGTAAAATGAAAAAAATAAAGTGTTGTAGAAACATATCTACTGCTGATAATATTAAAGCTTAGTTTATTAATGCCACACAAATACTAATATACACTTAGAACCAAAGAAAAGTTAAAGTAAACACATCAAAATTAATAAAATAATACCGATTCAGCCAAATATTTAGAAGGAATGATTCAGAAATGAAAAGAATATTTTTACTAGTAATAAAAGCAACAGATGGCCTTATAGGTCGGGTATCATTATCATCATTATCATCATCATCATCAACATCAATTAACATTCATTGAGTCAGATCTCTGGGGATCTAGGCCAATTTTTCAACAATTGGGCACATCTGGAAGTGAAGTTTCCTTTTTCAGGGTTCAAGGGATGACTTAGGAAATTCCAACCTCAGAACATTACATGGTATCCAGCCTCCTGAAAAAAGTTAATGTTGTTTCCAGAACCGTCGGCATATTAAGTGTTGTCAAAAGGAAACGGCTGGATTATAAAACATAATCCCAGAACAAGGGCACTGGGAATCGGAGGCCTCAGATGATATATTGCCATTAGTAGATGGCTGGAGGCGCTCCCTGAACCTGATGCGCCTTGAAGCCCCGGACACCCCTGCCCTCCGCGGAGAGCTCTTGACCAGAGAGCCAAAACAAAATTTTAAACATTTCAGTTGAAATACAAGCTATATTATGTGACAGGGGAAAAAAATTCCCCTCTTGGGCATTTACCCCAAAGATTACAACCCAAGATAGAAGAAAGCCCTCGGCTCAACCACGTTTATTGCAGCACTGTGCACTATCGCCAAGGTATGGAGACAGCTCAGATGCCCCTCAGTGGACGAATGGATGGAGACAACGTGCTATACACACACAATGGAATTTAACTCACCCATTAGAAAGAATGGTGTTGCCACCTTTGTAAAGAAATAGAAAGACATTTGGGAAAAATAAGTTAAGGGACGTAAGTCAAGCCCAGCATCCATATTTTCCCTTCTATGTAGAAGCTAAGGTCGATTTAGCTTATAAACTTATAAGCAAATACATTGGGTGGTATAAAAATGTATTAACTGAAATGCAGTAGACTCAAGGGAGATCTCCAACAGTGTAAATCCCTAGAAAGCCAAAATCACAGTTCAACAAAATAAGACCCCAGGAAGCAGATACTGGAAAGAGGTGGGAAGGGATGAAAGGGAAAAGAGTGGCTGAATGAAGAGGAAAAGAGGAAGAAAAATGCAGACAAGAATCCAATGTATATTCTGTAAAATTAAGAAGAGCGAGGAAAGGGATGGGGAGGGGAGGAATGGGTGCGAAGGTTAAAGGGGTGAGTGAGATTGATCAAAATATATTGTATCATAAACTGCTTTGTTAAATGATAACTCCTTTGTACAACAACTTAAAGATAATAATAAAAAATACAAAGAGAGAAACTTTCAATTTAAGAAAATCTTCAAAATTACTCAATCAAAAAAAGCTTCACTCTCAGAAATACATAGCTATGTAAATTACCTTCGTGGCCTTTGAAATGGTATCCTCTTCCATATAGTCTCTTGGTTTATTTACAACATAACTTTTCAGTTTACATTCTTAGCATTCAAGTAACTTGTCCCCCTTTAAGTAAGCAATTTGACTTGCTTTTAAGGAATATTTGTTGCATTTTTTTCCCAAAGACAAACTATTGAATTTTCTATGGTAACTATGTAATGGAATGTATTTGTTAAGAATGCAAGATCTGAAATCAAACTGCTTGGAGTTGAATCCCCACTCTGTCAATCTGGAGCCTTTGTAACCCTCATTGATTTACTTAAAGTCTTTGAAGCTCAAGTTATTTAACTGCAAAATAAGTATAATTATTCACTGTAATAACTGCTTGTAAGTGTGCTGTGAGAATTAAATAGACTGGTTCACACAAAAGTGTCTAGAATTTAATGATTTCCCAGTAAGTGTTTATTGCATTATTCTATAATATGTACTCAGAGCAACATAATAGTTATTTTTTAACAGCCTGAGTGATCTTTTTTGTGATTGATTTACTGTCGCATCACTTAAGGTGGGGCCTTCAGCATGGTCTCTCTTATATTACAATAAAATTAAAATTATGCTTTGTCAAATTTGCATGTCATAAGCATAGTAAGATGGGACTATGGTTAATGATGCACTTAAGTTACAAAACCCTCTCTCTAGGCTAAGATAACCGCATCCTGTAAGAACCAGGATGTGATTCCACATGAAAAATACCCACACTTGGAATGTACAAGAAACAAAAGAACAATGTAATGGAGAACACAGTCTGGAAGTTTAAAATCAATGTTTATTCAAAGATTTAGTGATGTAGGGCATCTCCAAACTTTTGTGATCCAAGGGGACATTCTGTGTCATCTCTGAAAGCATCTTTCAGCTATGAATATCTGCAAAGAATTAGCTGTGAAATTATCCAATATGCATAAAGAAAATTGTTGAGGTAAAGAGATTTATTGACAAAAGACACTAGATCAAACAAATTAAATGGAGAGAAAGATGGCACAAAAGCTGGTAATATAGCCCTGTGCTTGCTTAGCAGCTTCATCTTTTCATCTGTAAGAATGATAAGTAGCCATCTTCCCAAATTCTGATGAAAATAATGCATATGTCTGGGTGTCAGGAGACACCCAGTGCTTGACACAAACATTATATTCAATGATCAATGTTTGTTTACATTTTCCTATTGTATTTGACACTTGTGGTTGTCATTAGAAGAAGATCTGGTCTCTATGGTCACTCAATGTTAAGTTCAATCTTCTTCATAAACACACAATATAAATTACTGCCTAGTTATATAGATGACAGTCTAGAAAAGGGAAATGTTTGGGAGAGAATACAGATCAACCATTACTAGTAGGTGAAGTGGGAATATAGATAGATGTTAGTGGAATGCTAGAGAACTTGACAGGGTGAGAGCCATGCTCTTTTCATTAATTGTACTTTTTGTTGTTGTTGTTGGTAGTGGTGGTCGTGGGGCTTAAATTCTAGGTCTGGGCACTGTCTCTTAGCTCTTCAGCTCAAGGCGAGCACTCTGCCACTTGAGCCACAGTGCCACTCTTGGTTTTCTGGTTAATTGGAGAAACAGTCTCAAGGAATTTCCTGCACAGGCTGGCTTTGAACCTTGATACTCATATCTCAGCCTCCTGAGTAGCTGGGATTACAGACATGAGCCGCTAGAACCAGGCTCTTAATTGTACTCCTAAGGTTGTTTGGCTATGTATGCATATTTATCAAAATCCATCCATTGTAAGCTTAAAATGAGGGACTTCTATGTGAATTATACCTCAGTAGATTACACCTCAAGAAAACTGATTTTTCAGAGTAAAACATACCAATAGTTTAAAATTTTAAAGTCCATAATTTCATGATAACTGATCACAGAAAATTTTCAAATATGTAACTCACATTTATTTTGGAAAAAATATACACACACAAACACATGCATGTGTATAGGCAAAGACAAATTAGAAATGTAGATTTGTTTTTTTTTAGATCTAGAGAATACTATAGGTATAGAAAGCTGTGTCAATCTAAATGTCTGCCAAATCATTTCCTCTTACAGTAGTCTACTTTCCTTCACCCATAACTCTAGTGCTACCTAGTATTACCTTGTTTTGTTCTTACATTATATGTTTACTTTTTTTGTTTGCTTTTACCAACTTCAATGTAGCCTATAGGAGAATAAGATGTTACCTCAAAGAGAAGGGGTAACAATGCTCCACAAGAAAAGTACTCATTGCCTTACTCAAGTAACTGTAACCCCTCTGTATAGCATCTTTACAATAAAATAATTTTTTAAAAATGTTACCTTATAGCCAGTGTCTTGAGCAATGTTTAACAAAAAGTGGGAGAGGGTATTTGTTTGAGGGATGCATTGTTTTCTATTGTTTTGTGCACATGCTGGTACTGGGGCTAGAACTCAGGGCTTGAGTATTATTCCTGCGCTTCTTTGCTCTAACACTTGAGCCACAGTTCCACTTCTGGCTATTGGGTGGTAAATTGGAGATAGGAGTCTCATAGACTTTCCTGCTTGGACTGTCTTCAAACCTCATTCCTCAGATCTCAGCCTTCTAAGTAGCTAGGATTTTAGACATGAGCCATGGGTGCCTGGCTAAAAGGGTAAGTTTTGCTGTAAATATTTAATAAATGCATGACCAATGGTATTTCTTTGCTTGGGTTGCCATAGCAAAGAAATAACAAACACTTATTATCTCACAATCATAGTAGTGGCAAGTCCAAGAACAAGGTCTGGAAGATGTGGTTTCTTCTGTGACTTCTGGATGACCTGCATGTGACTGCCTGCCTCTATATTGTCACATGGTCTTCCCTCCATTTACTTGTCTTTGTATCTGTGTGTGTGTGTGTGTGTGTGTGTGTGTGTGTGTGTGTGTGTTTGTCTTTGGAGTTGGAAGAGAGATGGAGGTAGGGAGAGAGAGGGACATCAGGGACTGGTCACTGAGTCTCATGCTTACCATACAACCACTCTACCATTTCATCCATATGCCTCAGCCATGTTGCTTTATTTATCAGATACGGTCGTATTCATTTTGCCTGACCAGACTTGGACCTCAATCCTCCTTCCTCTGCTTCCGGAGTAACTGTAATTATAGGCATGTTGTACCACACCTGTGTCTTAATTCCCTCTTCTGCGAAGAATATGAGTCATATTTAATTAGCTACTACACATAAGACCTTCTTTTAGTATAATTACCTTTTTGAAAGACTTATTTCCAAATACAGTCACATTCTAAGGTACTATGCAATTATGACTTTAATTTATGAATTATGGAAAAACATAATTCAACCTATAACTGAGAATGAACATTTTAATTTCAGATTCTGGTGTCAAGAAGCTAAACCATCATTCCTGACAACTAATTTCAAGAATTTCTGTTTCCCAAAAGACAGCTGAGTGATGTGGGGCAAAATTAGCTGAGAAATAGTGTATCTTCTGTCCATATTAAGTCCTGTACACAAATGCTAACAGCTTCATTCATAATAAGTAGAAACTGGACACAGTCCAAGCATTCGTCTAGAGAGCAGCATAATATATTGGGATGTAGCTACACAATGAAATACCACTGAGCCACACAAAGGAACTACTGATGTATGAAATGTGAGTGAGACTGAAAGGCAGGATGTTAAGTGATAGAAGGCAGTATCCCTGATCGCTATATCATATGGACTCATATAGATGACAGTCTAGAAAAGGCACAGCTCTGGGAGAGAATACAGATCAACCATTCCCAGTAGGTGAAGTGGAAATAGAGATAGACGTTAGTGGAATGCTAGAGTTGATAGGGTGAGAGCCATGCTCTATTCCTTAATTGTATTCTTATGGTTGGTTACTTGGCTATCTATATTTGTCAAAATCCATCCATTGTAAGCTTAAAATGAGGGACTTCTATGTGAGTTCTATCTCAGTGTATTACACCTCAATAAAGTTGATTTTTATGGATCAAAAACATACCAAAACTTCTTTAAAATCCATGATTCTATCATCGCTAAGCACAGAAATTTTGCAAATAAGTCTCTCACATTTACTTTCAGGAAAAAATTGTACACACACAAACATACAATGACTACTTGACAGGCAAAGCCAGTCAAATAGAAATATAGATTCGGTATTTTTTTAGGTCTAGAGAATATTAGAGGTGTAGAGAGCTGTGTCAATTTGAACCTGGAATTCTCCTCATTGGGATTGGGAAAACGGTTCATGCATTTCCTATTGTTTGACTCTTCTTACCCAAAAGCTACCTGTGAACAGTCAGTAAGGATGTTAAAATGATTTTCTACAAACCAGCAGTATGTATTCCCATGGCCTGGAAAGCACTGAAAGATAATTATACACTTTTTCACTGTACATCATTTCGTAATTTTGTATTGAAGTGTTTCCTCAGACAACAAACGAATGCTCATACTGTAGAGAAAGTAGTGCTTACATGTTTCCATGGGAAAAAGCAAGGATGGGGGAGGCTTTATTCCAGAAAAGCCCATTCCACAGACAAATGGAGAGATTACTTGTGATGTCTTTAAAAATTCTGCAAAAGGGAACTCATGCAGCCACCTCCCCCCCCAATATTTCTGGCAATTGACAGAAATGTGTGACCTTGAAATCCTCAATGGGATCTGAGACTCCAGGATTTTGAACCCATCTGGAGTTCTTGGTAATGAAGCAAATCAGAAAAGAACTCCAAAGAGAATATAACACTTCTGCCTCAAACACTCACACACACACACACACACACACACACACACACACACACACACACGCAAAACCTCAACCCCTCAAAGTTTTATGTTCTGATAAACTGGATATACCAGGTTTTCATAATCATGATAGCTCTTTCTTTGGGAGCTGACTTTTGCTTAATCATTCCTGATATTGAAACCAGCACACATACCTTTTTAGTAGTAGTAGTAGTAATAATAATAATAATAGCAGCCAGGCACCCGTGGCTCACACCTGTAATCCTAGCTACTCAGGAGGCTGAGATCTGAGGATCATGGTTCAAAGCCAGCCTGGGCAGGAAAGACTATGAGACTCTTATCTCCAATAAACCACCAGAAAATGGGAAGTGGCATTATGGCTCAAGTGGTAGAGCACTAGCCTTGAGCTCAAGTGCTGAGGGACAGTGCCCAGGCCCAGAGTTCAAGCCCCACGAATGACCAAAAACAAAAATAAATAACAATAATCTCTCTCTCTCTGACAACAAAGAAGCTTTATTAAGCACTGTCACACAGATGAACAGTTATGGCTCTCCAACCCACAGCACACTAAGGGAACATCAAGAATAATTATGTCAAACACCACTGAAACTGATTCACAGGATATACCAGTGAACTCCCATTTCAAGCCTGATGCTGTCTAGCATCCTTTGCTGCTTTCAGCAACAAGGGGTTTCTAGAAACTTCCCCTGCGCTCCTTGTTTGAGTATGAGAAGCTGACAGGAAGGCTGCTCTTGAAAATCTGCTGATCTAAGGGCCTATCTCAAGTATAGACTTTGAAGACTTTCCCCAAGATGCCGGCCACCTCAGGGACCATCTGAAGCCAGCAATTGGGATAAAAGTATGTTGGTGAGTGGAAGGGACACCTGGTGATGATGCGATGTTTGGGGCTGGCCAGCAAGGAATTGATGAGATCAGCATTTAAGACATGTGGGTAATAGTGCAAGCAGCTCCTCTCAGGGGAGTCTGAGAGAGAGAAAGGATTAATGACCTCTGAGATTTCTTCTCTTTCCACTCTTTTCCAGCAATGTCAAAGCGTGGGGCTAGTTATCAATCAAAGAGAGTGAAATCCATCAGTGGATGGGTTCGCTTTGCTACAGTGACAGCCAGCTCCACTTTTGAATACTCTCTGAAAACAATTTTTACTGCGCAATGCTGGAGAAAGCCAACAAATAATAAACCTGTCGCGGAACTCACTAAGTGCTCATAAATACAAAAGTTGGCCTCACAGCTGCAAAAGGAAGCTATTGCTAAGCTTGAGGAATTGTCAATGCTTAATCATTGCATCTGAAAGCCATCCTTCTTCCGGGCTGCGATTTGGGGGTACCTCTTTTCTTCTTCAGCCCCTAGAGGATGGGGCTTATTTGTTCTAAGCAAGAGCTTAGAAATGGAGGTACACATATCAAAAGACTTTGAGCGCTATTTTCTCAACTGTCTATAGTTAACACACCAGAAAGTTTGCCTTTTCATTCAAACCATCTACTGGATTGTGCTTATCACTCATTTTTTTTGTTGATAACATTTCAAAAGCAGTAAAAATCCATTTAATGAAAAATATAAGGCACTGAGGTCCACCCAGGGGCTCCAGGGTCTGGGACATCACAAGAGAGCTGCCTGTTTTCCCTCCTTGATCGTCCAAAGCAGTTCTCATTATACCACATACCCAGAGACTCTGTCCCTGTCTGTCCCATTTTTCTCTGTCTGTTCTTCTGTAAAATGATCAAACAAGAGAAGTAGAGAGAGGAGATATGTCCTCACACTGGAGAGAAGCACAGTTCCACTAGGGAACAGTGTGCTGAGTGGGCATTTTTTTCAACAGGATCCAGTCACCTTAGTGACATGCCAAGGACCCAACTTTGAGACCCGATTCTTCAAAGGAGGTCAGGAAGCTGCCCGCCAGGTACTTTGGAAGGATTGCTGTGAGCAGGAACAAGTGTGGTTCCAACTAAGAAACAAAAAATCTGTTTCTAATTAAAGTAAAGCTTCTAGGTTTTCAGAAGGTTCCTATTTCCTGAGAGGAGCCAGGTCACACATTTTGCTGTTGAAATGAGTAAGTTACTGGATTTGGAAGCGACAGCTAGAAACATATGCACCTCAGAAAGGTGGGTTTCGGTAGCAAAGAGGTGCTATGTTAAATGAGTTGTCGTTTTCGAAAATCGTTTTCCCATACCTCTGGCTGCACTGGTGGCACAAAGATACACACTGCCACTACTGCATTTCTCCTTCTGGAATGTTAATGAATATCATGTTGGGTTTTTTTTCTCTCTCTCTCTCTCTGATAGTTTACCTTTTGCTGAGCCACAATTTGTAAGTATTTTTTAAAAGTAATACCTCCCCTCATCCCTGTCTGGAAAAAGAAGGTAATTTTGTACAAATTATTTGGTACATGATTAAGCAATCATGTCCAAAATGGAAATCCAGGGTTAAATATAGATCAATTTTGCTAGCCACCAATGGCTCACACCTGTAATCTTAGCTACTCAAGAGAGAACTTAGGATCATGGATCAAAGCCACTCAGGGAGAAAAGTTCATGAGATTCATCTCCAATTTACAACCAAAAAGCAGGAAGTAGAACTGTAGCTCAAGTGTTAGAGCACTGGCCTTGAGCAACAAATTTCAGGGACAGCACCCAGACCTTGAGTTCAAGCCCCAGGATCACCTCTCTCTCTCTCTCTCTCTCTCTCTCTCTCTCTCTCTCTCTCTCTCTCTCTCTCTCACACACACACACACACACACACACACATCAATTTCTGGCAGGAAAGATAAGGAATTAAACTACTTGTGACTTCTCACCTGCTAACATGCAACATATACTTCCAAATCTAGAAAGACTTTTACAATTTAAGTGGGGGGAAGGGTAGTGTAGTTGTGGAGGTGGGAGGGAAAAGGATGGTAGGGGAAACAAAGGAGGAGGAAACGATGCTTGATAAGAAATGTACTCATTACCTTGCTCATGTAACTGTGACCCCTCTGTACAGTATTTTCACAATAAAAAACTTATTAGAAAAAAAAAGACTTTGAGAGAAAGCTAATCTTAACAATAAACTGTAAAAACAACTTGTTCAAGATGCAGGGCACCAGAATCAAATACAGTGCAAACAGAGGATATACCATGGGGGAAGAACTTGCAAAAGAAACAAAAAATCATATAGTACATTATAAGTACATTAATAGCAACAAAGATAAAATCTCTTGTGTTTCTATCTTGGGGTTCATTTCTCTTAGCATCAGCTTGTATGGTCATATGTACATAGCTTTTGACCTTTTCTGCTTGTTCTAAACATATACTAGTTATCGCAAATAAGGGAAACCATAAGACCTATGTTTCTTTGGGTATGGCTTACATCACATAATATAATTTTTCCAAGTCTTTCCATTTCCTAACAAATGGTGTGGTGTCATTCTTTCTGATGGAGGCATAGAATTCCATTTTACATATATATATATCACATTTTTCTAATTTGGGGAGGGGAAGGGAAATAACAAAATGCTGAAATAAGGATACAGGTAGATCCATTGTAACAATGAGATGTACAAGACACTATGTTGAAAATGTACTTTACAACTTCAGTGCGGGGGGAG
The DNA here is from genome assembly GCF_000151885.1 of Dipodomys ordii. NCBI lineage: Eukaryota > Metazoa > Chordata > Mammalia > Rodentia > Heteromyidae > Dipodomys > Dipodomys ordii. The sequence continues at coordinate 18,698,761 of NW_012267220.1, forward strand.
GAGTTAGGGAGGTGGGGAGAGAAAGAATGGTAGAGGAAAAACAAAGCAGGAGGTAACAATGCTCGATAGGAAATGTACTCATTACCTTACTCATGTAACCCCTATGTACGTGTATTTACAATAAAAATATATTAAAAATAAAAAACAACTTGTTCTCACATGTCATTGGATAATTTTCAGGGTCTTGCTCAACAAATGAATACTCAACTTCAACAAACACCTGACCACAACATGTGCTTCTGTAATAGAACTTAGGTTGTTTGCCTAGACTGTCCTTGGATATAGAAGCTTACATACTCACTGATACTATATCATCTCATTCAAAGTAAGGTGAAATATAGCTCTGTTATTCCAAAACCATGTAACAATCCCTAAATCAAAAACCATTTACTCAACATCTGTTTATGACGTGTTAGTTGTTGAAGCCAAAACACAAACACGAATTCACACTTAAATTCTATTAACATCCAATCAGTCTAAATCCAAATCAACTCTTTAAAGCATACCCATCATTTGACCGGCTTTTATACTCTCTACTGATTTTTTGTCATCTTTGACAACAGCCTTTCTTAATAGTCTCTTCATTTCATCTCTCTACATTCATTTTATTCTACACATAGCAATCAGAGGGATCTTTGTAAAATACCAGCTGCATTCAAGCAGTCCTCTGCTCAAGCATTGCAGTGGGTTACAATAATCTATAACAGAGTTCAGCACACTCTTCTGAAAAGGATCAGGGAGTAAATAGCTTCAGCTCTGTGGGTCATGTGATTTCTGTTGCAACTCCTAAAATTTGCTTTAAAACATGAAAGTAAGCATAAGCAATATGTAAATGAATATGTGTTGCTGTGTGCTAATAAAAATAATTTTATTTTTGGAACCAACAGAGACTAGCTATGGACCAAATAGCTTGCTGACTCCAGCTACATAAGTGATTTGGCTCTGGCTTATTGGGCTAGTCTCTCACTAAATAACTCCTCTTTAACGATCTTGATCTCTGAACTGTTTTGGAACTATGGCAATCAGATATCCATCTCTGATCCTCTGCCCTTGCTATATGTCTTTTTCAAATTCTTAGTTTAGGTATTTAGTGTCATATAGTAATAAATCGCATCAAAATGTAATACTTTAAAACAATAGAGATATTGAATGCAATTCATAAGCATGTGAGGGTTTGGGGCTCAGTTGGGGAATTCTTCTTTCACGTGTGATGTCAGAGATGCAGGCACTTGGATGCTCCCCTTAGCTTGATGGTTCATTTACCAGAGAGCATCTGGTGCCAGCTGGTCTGGGCTTCATCACAAGCCATGTTCTCCTCCACATCGTCTCTACCTTGAAACTTGCATAGCATTGTGTCTTCTGCACATATTGATCAAAGCAAGTTAAGGACAAATAGATATGTGGAGGGAAAATAGGCACCATCTTTCTAGGAGAATGAGAGAATATGCACCTACATTTAATCCATTACAAGGCTATTCTCTGCTTTTTCACCCAAGTCTTCATTTCTACATTAGCTCTTTAGAAACGTCAGTTCTGGCCATGTTTGTTCTGTAGCCCCCAAAATTCTATTTCATTCTATGGTATTTGTCTTATTACAAATGGAATATATATATATGTATCTATACACACACAGATACACATATATATTTATATACAAATCCATTTATACATTTATATATACACATATATACATATATGTTTACTTCTCTTTAATTTTTCCAGTAGGTTTGTGTTCACTTTGTCAATTTATTGATTTTTTAAATTTATTTACTATTTTATTTCTTTAGAGTAATTCTTACTATAAAATAGAGTATTCGCTACTATTTTTCTGAATTTTCTATATATTTTTCACCAAGCTAGCCATGGAAGAAAATCAAAACTCACAAGATACATGTCTGCTCTTAAAAAAAAAACTCAGCCTAAAATTGAGATCTTTTTAATCTGGAATTGGTGTTGTGGGTCCCAAATTCCAATAATGTGGAAATGATTTACAAAACTGCACACTAGATGAGCAACCTTCACAGTGCTCAAGAATGAAATAGGAGCACTAAGCATTTATATGACAGAAAACACATTGTGTCCAATATTCTACAGTGATGGTGGCTTTTAGGAGAACTGTGGGGAGAGAAATGTGAAAGTCATTTCTAGCTTCAACCATATATAGAGAGACAACTCATTAGCATTTTCTATCTAGACTGCTACATAGGAGGATTTGCCAGGCATCTTTCATGTACAGTAAAAATGTTGGATTAAAGACTAAGAACCCTATTGATGAAAATGAGTTAAAAAGATCTTCAAGATACAAAATATAATCAGCTTTGTTTACATGCCTATCTTATCATTTGCTCTAAGGCTTATGCCTTGAGAGATTTCATTGAGAGAGACAGAAATAAAAAGCAAGACTAAGCAAACAGATTCCATGCTTGAAACTTTCTATAATATTCGAGACCATTCTTTCTACAAAATAGTGAACTTTATACCACAATAGAAAATAACAGTAAGGCATAGTGAGATTTACTACACTCTGTATATCCTATCTTTCAGCTCAAAATTCAGCAATTCCTTGCGATTCCAAAGTAAGAGTCACAAATCTAAGTTGCTTGCTCACAAAGAAATTATCTAGATGACTATCACTCTCCTAGCAATACCATGGGTGCCTCTCAGATATATCAGATGTATCTTAGGAAACCCAGCCTGTATCTGTCAGGAAAATAAAAAGCCTGTGGTATAGCAAGCAAATAAGTTTAGAACAGTAAGTGTGAGGGTAAAGGTTAACTGTGCAATAAAATGACTCAAAAATAAAATAACTCAAACAAGGTAAGAATTTATTTCCCTTTAATATAATAGCCTTTAGATTGACTGTCAATCCAGGGAAATGAGGGATACCTTCTCCATAAAGCTTTCTGGAAAATGCATCAGGACTTGGTCAGTATGGATGAATGGTGAATAATCAGCATGAAAAAAATCAAGCATTTTTAAAATTACAACATGAAAGAGGAGAAAAACAAAACCAAAGCCAAACCAAGAGAACATAGATGATCCAACTCTCTCACAAGAGGAGAATTTGATTTTGAACTTCAATTAATGAACTGCTACACTGATTGCGTGTATGTGATGACCATGTTTTGATGGGTTTGCATTATACATAAAAATATAACTAAACATTTTCCTTTAAAGGAGGAATTCACAGATGAATATAACATCACTAGTACTTGGGAAAAATTGCAAAATAATCTAAGAATCAATTATGCGGATTCTAGCAAAATATTCAAGAGAAAAGTGAAAATACTCTAAAAGAAAGTATATTATAAAACAAATGAAAAATAAAGTTATCAAATCATCCACCAAGATATAGCTTTGTATTTGCTGACAAGCTTTATATTTCTATTTTTTTATTGTGAAAATACTGTACAGAGGGGTTACAATTACATGGGCAAGATAATGAGTACATTTCTTATCAAGCATTGTAGCCTCCTCCTTTGTTTCCCCTTCCCATCCCTTCCCATCCTCCCCCTGTCCCCCCATCCAATCCTCTTCCCCCCACCGCACCAAAGTTGTAAAGTTTCTTATATTTCTATTTTTATCAACCAATTCTATATTAGAAAATTGTGTATAATAGGCCTAAATTATTATTTATTGAAAGTTGTTCTTTTGTTTTAGGACAAATTATTTTTAAAACTGTTTGGGATCAAATAACATTCTATTCCTATGGCCTTGGAAATAAAATAAGAAGACGAAAAGTATTGAAACAAAAGAAATAAGCTCCCCAACAACAAATCCACAAAGAAATAACTACCCAATTAATAAATGGGTTAAAGACTTAAAGAGAAACTTGTCTGAGGAAATAGAATGGCCAATAGACACATGAAGAAATGTTCAACTTCTCTAGCCACATAAGAAATCCAAATCAAAACAACATTAAGGGTCCACCTCACCCCAGTTAGAATGGCTATAATCAAGAAACAAGATGCTGGAGGGAGTGTGGCCAGAAGGGAACCCTACTGCATTGTTGGTGGGAGTGTAAACTTGTTCAACCACTTTGGAAAGCAGTATGGAGGTTCCTCAAGAGACTCCACATAGAGCTCCCTATGACCCAGCAATCCCGCTTTTGGACATTTACCCAAATGATCACAAACAAGACCATATTAAAGCTACCAGCACAACTATGTTTATTGCAGCATTATTTACCATAGCTAAGATATGGAACCAACCCAGATACCCCTCAGTAGATGAATGGATCAAGAAAATGTGGTATGTATACACACACACACACACACACACACACACACACACACACACATATAATGGAATTCTATAACTCCATCAGAAAAAATGACATCACCTCATTTGTTAGGAAATGGAAAGACTTGGAAAAAATTATATTATATTAAGTGAAGTAAGCCAGACTCAAAGAAACATGGGTCCCATGGTTTCCCTTATTTTAATAACGAGTATATGTCTAGGACAAGCAGAAGAGGTCAAAGCTATGTACATATGACCATACAAGCTGATACTAAGCAAATGAACCCAAAGATAAAGACACAAGGGTTTTTATTTTTCTTGCTGCTCTTTTTAATATACATATAATGTACTATGTGTTTTTTTTGTTTCTTTGTATGTTCTTCCCCCATGGTATAACCCCTGTTGTCACTGTATTTGATGTCAGTGACCTGCATCTTGTATATACATGTTTCTAATTTGGGGAGGGGAAAGGAAATGACAAAATGCTGAAATAAGGATACAGCCTGACCCACTGTAACAACAAGATGTATGTACAAGACACTATGTTGAAAACAAATTTTACAACTTTGTGGGGGGGGGTAGAGGGAAGAGTTGGGGAGATAGGATGGAAAGGGATGGTAGTGGGGGGGAAGGAGGTAACAATTCTTGATAGGAAATGGACTCATTGCCTTGCTCATGTAACTGTAACCCCTCTGTACAGTATCTTTACAATAAAAATATATATTCAAAAAATAAGCTAAATTAATTCATATTAACTGGTCATAATAAATATATATTATCATCATTTATTAGCTGATCAGATTTGGGGGTGTCATAGCTAACTACACAAGAGGTAGAGATTGGAAGTACCATAGTTCAAGTCAAATGTGAGCAAAAAGTTCATGAGACCCAATCTCAACAAACAACCCAGGTATAATGGCACATGTCTATAATCAGTTATGCAGGAGACATAGGTAGATGTATCATGGTACGTGATCAGCTGTGGGCAAAAACATAAAACCCTATCCTAAAAATAACTGAATCAGAAAGGGCTAGAGGTGTTGCTCTTGAGTCTCTGCAGATATGAGACCCTGAACTCACACTGCAGTATCACCAAAATATAAACAAGCCTAAATAAATAAATCTTTTAGGAAGATACATTTCAGAAGTTGTACATTGAAAGTCTATGTAAAAAGGTATTATCTAAAAGAAATCATCCAATTATCAAAAATGGACAAAAAATGACACATAAAATTCCCTAAACTTTTCCAGCATTTCTATTAATATTTTTAATCATCTTTAAGTAGTTGTACAAAGGAATTACCATTTAACAAAGCAGTTTATGGATAGCACAATGTCACCCGTTTCAGTTACTGGTTTAATTGAACAAGTATGCCAAGTGGAAGAAAGTCAAATAGGATTTGACTTGATGTACAATTAAGTTGCCTTTAAGAGATTAGACAAAGCTAAACAACTGCCTGGATTCACAAAAAGAAAGGGTACAATAGTTCCAACAAAAGGCCAGACAAATAAGCATTTTAAGTTCTGTGGGTGACAAACATTTTTTCACCTTTCTATGTTCTTTTAGAACTATAAAATCTATTTTTAGTTTTGTCATAAAAATAAAACCAAGGGGCTTATTTTTTTGCCTCTCTCTGCTGTCAACAATTCGCCATATGTTCTGGTATGAACTTGAAAGTTTCCCTCACAGACTCATGGGTTGAATGTTTTGTTCTTCGTTGGTGACATTATTTTGGTAGGTTATAGAAACTTTAGAAGATGGGACCTTGTTGAAGGAAGTAGTTCACTAGGGCTGTGTCTTTAAAGGTACATTCTGCCCCTACTTCCCATAAAGTGAACAGCCTCCTCCTGTACCAATTCCCACTGCCATGATGCTTTACCACACAACACAGGACAGAATCGGTGGAGCCAAGGATCAAGAGCCGCTATCTCAGAAGTCATGAGCCCAAGTAAATCTTTCCTCAATTAAGTTGTTTTCTTGGTCCTGTGTTACAGCAATGAGAAAAACTGACTGAGATTACCGTGTAGTCAGAATAAATATCCGTTTATAACTCTTCTGTCACATGATAGGCAATCACCATATTCCTATTCCATATATACTTTTCTCCTAAAACTCCCATGTCCATTTCTTAACACTTCTTTGTGATATTTTTAACAATATTAAGAGTATATTAATGAGATTAAAAAGTATAACAAGAGTGAACAGGAGGCTGTTCACCTTACAGTAGACAGAAAGGGACTAGCGGTAGGGTATGACCCTTCTACCTTTAACTCACCTGTTTATTATCGGACAACAGCCTGAGACTATAAAAGTTGAGTATGAAGCAAAAGATGCCAAAGCTAATGCATACTTCTAATTGTGGTGGCATTGGAGGAAAATTAAACCTACTATATGATCATAGCTGATAATGCCCATCACACAAACTAGATGGTTTTCCCAGGATCACGGGATTACTACATGGTAAAAGCAGAATTTGAAACTTTTTTCTAAATTTAAGGCTAATATTCTCAGACCTGCTTGGCTCTTCTGGGGCCTTATGATTTATAACCTAAGGGACAGGTGGTATCTGTTGCTCATTTGCTTTCATATGGCTCCAAGCTAAAGATGGTTTATACATTTTTAAATGATTGGAGAAAAATCCAAAACAGAATAGTAGTATTTCATAATATGAAAATTATACATAATACAAACTATATTAACTATAAAAAAGCTTTATGGGAAAATAGCAATATGCATTCATTTATGTATTACTTGCAGTAGTTTTAGTACTTTGGTGGCAGTTTAGGCTAGTTGTAAAAGAGAGTTTATGGCTTAGAAAGCTTAAATATTTACTATTTGGCCCTTTACCGAAAAAGTCTGCCAAATCCAAGTATATACCGCAGACGATTCATGCTCTGTCTTCACATTCTTCCTAACCATCTAACTAAATATTTATTTGTTGTGTCTAATTATACTCAGATTTGTTCACTGCAACATTATTTACCATAGCTAAGATATGGAACCAACCCAGATGCCCCTCACTAGATGAATGGATCAAGAAAATGTGATATATTTACACAATGGAATTTTATGCTTCTATCAGAAAGAATGGCATCACCCCTTTTGTAAGGAAATGGGAAGACGGAAAAAAATCATATTAAGTGAAGTAAGCCAAACCTCAAAAAACATAGGCTTTATGGTTTGCCTCCTTTGTAATAATTAGTATAAGCCTAGGATAGTCTTGACAGAGAATCATAATAGCTCAAGAGCTATGTACATATGACCATACATGCTAATTGGAATGAACTCCAAGACATGGAAAGAGTAGGTCTATTTTTTAGTTGTCAGACTTGATGTCGCCAGTGTACTGTATCTAGCTCTTCAGATTTTATTCCATTTTTCTTTTTCCATCGGTTTATCCCTGGCAATCTCTGTCTTTGATTCTAGTACCCTCCATCTTGCATATACATTCATCTGATTGGGGGAAGGGAAGGGAAATAATAAAATGCTGAAAGAAGTTACAAAAGATGACCCATTGCTCACAGGACACTACTCACTGGACACTATGTAGGAAATGAAGTTTGCAACTTCGTTGGGGCGGGGAATGGGAGGAGGGAAGGGATAGTGAGAGAACAATAATAGAGTAGGTAACAATGTTCAATGAAAAAATGTCCTTCCTTATGTAAAGGTAACCCTTCTGTACAGCATCTTTACAATAAAATAACAGGAGAAAGCAAGAAGGAAGGAAGGAACGAAGGAAGGAAGGAAGGAACGAAGGAAGGAAGGAAAGAAGGAAGGAAGGAACGAAGGAAGGCAGACAGAAAGGAAAGAAAGAAAGAAAGAAAGAAAGAAAGAAAGAAAGAAAGAAAGAAAGAAAGAAAGGAAGGAAGGAAGGAACGAAGGAAGGCAGACAGAAAGGAAAGAAAGAAAGAAAGGAAGGAAGGAAGGAAGGAAGGAAGAAAGAGTCCTGTCTTGGTCCTGTGTTCTCTTCCAACTTCAAGCTTTACTCATTTCTCACAGTCTAATTTGGCAGGGAAAATCTCAAGATTCCTTCAATATTTCTTTACTTCCCACCCCTTCACTCACCTACACCAGCACTATAGCAAATAAGCTTTCACTGTCATCCTTGAATACAGACATATTTGACTCACCATCTAACTTGTCTTCTCAAATATTCTATGCAATCTGACCATGCCTTTCCATTCTGAAGGAAGTTCTCGTCTTTGCTTCTATGTGCAAAAATGTGCCCCAATTCCCTCCAAATTCTCTTTTCTTTCTAATCTTTTTCCATATCGCATTCATATTCTTACCAGCATTTAGGTACAAATTCCTCAGGCCTTGAGTCCTCTTTATCTTTTCCAATCTCTACACTCTCAAGACATGGCATAAGCATTTACAGTTTCAATTCCTAGAGCCATCACTTTTTTGCTTTAGACCCATAAATACAATTTGATATTCACTATTAGAAGTCTCAATTTAGCATATTCATAGCCAAATTATCTTTTGGAAAATAACTTTTTCTTGACTACCTCACTCTTAAGTTGAAATATTGAATTAGTTGACAACAAATTAATGTGGAAATGGCATTTGGGATATAAATATGATTTCAAGCAGGAAATAAACCAAATAAAGTTAATGGAGAAAGATAAGAGACAAGTAGATGAACTTTGCTCTCTATTTGCACTCTTGAGTTCTCCTGATTATTTAATTATTTATGAAAATATTACTTATGTAGTAAAATACAATAATAAAAATATTAATATACAAAAGAAATATCTATACACTTGTTTATAGCAACACTATTTATAATAGCCAAGATATGGAACTAGCCCAAGTGTTCAATAACCAATGACTGATTAGATAAAAAATATGAGCTATCATACACACACACATCTACACACATACAAAATGGAGCATTATTCAGTCATAAAAAAGAATAAAATGTCATCTGCAGGAAAACTGATGGAATTGGAGATATCACTTTAAGCTAAATCTCAGAAAAACAAGTACAACATTTTCAGTCATGTGTATTAAATGGACAATAGTAATAGCAATAGTAATAATAATAATAATATGACATGATTATAAAAAGAAGACTTTGGGGGAAGGAAACCAGCAGAGTAGAGGAGTAAGAAAGGAGAGAAGAGAGTGAAGAGAATGAATATTATATATTATATAATATTATAGTTATAGGAGTAATATATATAATACATTTTATTATATATGCATATGAAAATAGCATAGTAAAACCCATAAAACTCTTTAAAGGAAGTAAGAAACAAAAGGAAAAGGAGTTAAGAGCCAGTAATACAAAGAGGGTGAATAATCAAAGCACAATATATGCATGAATATAAATAGCACAGTGAAACCCCTTTGTACAATTAATTCATGCTGATAAGAAACAAAATTTGACTTAATTCAAATTTAAAAATCTAAAAGCTCTGGGAAGTAAAAACAGAAGCAATAAGATAACAGAGAAACTAAAACCAATTTGGAGAACTATTTACATTTTCAGGTATAAAAACCCATCTGACCAAAACTATGATCCTTAATATATCTCTCATAAAAGGGACCATAAGTAAATGCTCAAAAAATTCTTCACAGGGCTGGGAAGGTGGCTCAGTGGTAGAGCGCTTGCCTTGCAAGCATGAGGCCCTGGGTTTGATTCCTCAGCACCACATAAGCAAGAAGAAAAAAGCCGGAAGTGGCGCTGTGGCTTAAGTGGTAGAGTGCTAGCCTTGAGCTGAAGAGCTGAGGGACAGTGCCCAGGCCCAGAGTTCAGGCCCCACGACCGGACCAAAAAAAAAAATTCTTCACATGCTCTGGAGTGGGAAATATACAGACTCACAACACATATTCTATTTCATATCCAGCAACAACAATAATTCCAAACAGTGGAAGTATCTTCAGCTTTAGAAGAAATGCTTCCAAATGAAAAAACATGAAACCTCACATATGACCTATCTTTTGTTCATGCAATGCTCATGCAATGCACAGAGTTCAATATGGCACCCCCTTCCCTGTTGTGAATATACCTTGTCAGCAAATGTAACATTTATCTGTACCATTTAGTCATGGTAAGAGTCTCCATAGATTCCAGCAATGCATTCACTGCTAAGCACAATCCCTTATGTCTTATGTTCTCATGCTATGTTCTCTCTTATGATCTCAAGAACACTTTTACAGCTAATGGGGGAGAAAAGATGAATGACTATACCTATCTATTAATAGCTTTTCATCACAAGTATCTACTTAGAATTTGAGGACTATTTAATGTGAACTGCACATACTCCACCTAGTCATTTTCTTTTTGCCATTTAGCTTAACCATGTCCAATAGCCCACTTCCACTATATACACACACCTAAAATCTTTAGTGCCCTCCCAGATAACAGTCTAAATCACACCAGGTATATAAATCACTTCTATCTCACTCCTGAGAGATAGTTGGCCAACATGTACTGCTTATTTTCATGATGAGATTGCTTTATAAAACATCAGCCTAATATATTGTTGAAAAATATCAGCTGTTAGAATGTTTTACATTATATTGAGTTGACATTTCCTTTTTGTTTTAACTCTGTTGGTCTTGGTAAGGTCTGACATCTAAAGTAACATTAACAAATTCACTTGGGTTTTTGGTTTGTTTGTTTGGTCGGTTGGTTGGTTAATTGGCTTGTATTTTGCTTGCACATTACACTTCAAACATTCAAATTCATCTACACAGCCTTGAAGCTTTTTGGCAATCAGTTAAATAAACTGATTTTATACCTTTGGGTTTAGAACATATTTATTTATTTATTTAGTCAGTCAAGAAGTTTGAACTCAAGCCTAGATGCTATACTTGAGTTCTTTTGCTCAATGTTCATGTTCTACTGCTTAGAGCCACAGCTCCATTTTCATTTTTCTGGTGGTTAATTGGAGTTAAGAGTTTCACAGATTTTCATGTGTAGGCTAGCTTTGATGCTCAGTCCTCAATCTCAGCATCCTAAGTAGCTAGGATTATAGGCATGTGCCACCAGCACCCAGCTTCGAACATATCTTTAAAATCAAACTAAGCCTTGTTGTATTTCATCCTCTTAGCTTCTACTTGTTTGCATAGAGACTTCAAGAAAACTTTTTAGCATAGGTTTTTATTCTTGTTAGAGATGAATAAAACAAAACTGTAGGAAAATATTTTAGCACCGAATATCACAAATTGGGTACTTTATAAGGAAAAACCTGAGGCATGAAAATCAAAAAAAAAAAAACCCTGAAACATCAGCAAGTTTCATCTGTGGTTGTTATAAGATTATTCTAATCAATGGCTGCATTTTCTTAAGAGAAGGAGTACTTTGTCCTCACATGTTAGAGGCGGTGAACTTAGTTATTAGACCCCTTTTTATAGTAGCATTACTCCACTAATGAAGTAATGCCTTCATGATCAAGTATTTCTGGGAGGCTCTGTTGTATTGCATTGAGTTTCAACACAAATTTTCAGAAATACATTCAGACTATAACAAAAGGTAAACTAATGTTTCCAAGTTCAGATAGCTAGTAAATAACTAGGTCAATGGTCAAAGTCAAATACATTTGAAGCAAAATGTTGACTGATAAGGACTACTACAAATGTCAGTAATTTTCAAAATCAATTGTAAAAATCAATTTAGTTAAGGATCAACATTTAAAAAATTAAAGACTATAGTCTGATAGAATGTTTCAGAATGAAGATTTTAGTTTTACAAAAGAAAAAACTACATTTCATAAGGCTTTTATCTTAGAAGACTTACATAGTGTGTTGATAGGTAGATAATGATGATGATAGATTAATGATGATGAAGAAGACAGACAAATAGATAATATAGATACTTCAATAGGTAAACAGGCACATGCCAATAAAGGACAGGAGATGGAGTACAAGATTTAGACAGATACCCAGAAGTCACATAAAAAATTCCCTACAAAAATTATATTATGCAAAAGATAGATGTAGAAAAGGAAAGGGGCAGAGCTTTAGCAATGCACTAACATACTGGATTATTATGAAAATTAAATACAACAATATAGCAGCTGGGGTACAGTGAGTATTCAGTACAATTCTGATTATTCTTGTCAGTAAAAGTATATCACTTTAATATTTTACACCCATAATCATGCACAAAGAAAGCAAAAGTAGTCTATATCTTGGAATGTTATAGTCTTCAAAAGGTCTTTCAATATTACCCAAAGGAAAAGATTTCAATATTTAAAGCACTGTGTAAACATACAAATAGAATGTATGAGATTAACAAGGATCTTATCTCTGAGCCTATATTGTTTTTTTAGATCATTCAAATACCAGCCCCAAATCCACTTAATGAGATCCTCCTTCACCATCTTCAGTATTGATCTACTTGTTTATTAATGATATTTTCATATCATTAATGCCTCTCTCCTTCCCTCCCTCTACCCCTTCCCTTCCTTCCTGTCCCTTTTTTCCCTTCTGCCACTGAGAACAAATACAAAGTCATTCAAATCAGAGTTTAATCTCCCTTTGGTCATCACTAGAATTATGCCTGAACCACAGGCAGCAATCAATAGATATTTCTTTAGTACTTATAGACAAAATCCAGAAGTCAGTAAAATTTAATTTGGTATCCATTCAATCTTCCTTATTCTGGATCATCTGAATCATTACTACAAGATAACCAATTGTATTATAAGTTGTCTGTTTTGAGATACATTGGAGTATCCCCAGTGTCTGAAAAAGCTGACTGTACAAAACCAGGATCAGTAATTATTACCACGTATCCCAAACTAGTAAGTACTTAGTATCTCATTTCCTCTTTCTTGTTTTCCTAACAGCATTGACTGTTTTTTGTTCAAACCAAAATAAATGGAAGCAAAAGGGAAAAATGAAATTATGGCTATTAAATCAAAAATAAGAAACTTACATAATAACTTTTGGATTTTTGACATTATATTTCTTCAGTACATTTTATGTTCTTATATATTTGTGAGCAGAGACTGTTACCAGGGAGTTGTACAATAGCCTGAAAAAAAATGTTGAGTGTTTCCATAAATTATCGTACAAAAATGGCATTAGGTCTAAGAACTATCATTATATATATTATATTATATATTTTAAGTTCATATATATATATATATTTAATTCTATGATGAATTTAAACCTTTATCCTTGGAAGCATACTGAGTAAGGGAATGTATAGCATTTTATTTAGAAACAGTCTGCTCCTCTCTCATAATTTTATGATATGATTTTTAAAAGATGTCCCAGCTCTTCAATGTAATACACGCTCTTCAATGTAATTATTCAGAGGTGGGTAAATCATCTTAATCCTTACATTTCTGTTCTAAGATGACCAGAATACCATTAACCAAATAACTTCTACTCTTAGCTCAAAGCAATACAATTGCACTATAAAGATAAAATCACATATATCTTATACAGACAAACAAAATCTATCACACAAGAGCTCTCTCTGTCTCTGTCTCTCTCTCTCGCTCTCTGAATTCATTTCTTATTCTCTTTTTTCCTCTTACTTATTTATTTTGGTTATACACTTACCTCTTCCTCACTAACAATCTAAATTGAAATAATCACTGAAAGATCTACACAAAAGTGCCTTTCATTCCTATGGCCATTTTATCCCTACCTGACTTATTTTCTTTTACTCAGATATAAGTTGGATTTTATAGTTTTTGTCTAATATCACCATTATAGGAATGGGTACATTCCTAAGGTAACCAAATAATTTTAAAGAGCATATGTTATCCCTCCAAGGAACATAAACTCATCCAGGCAAATGGGATCTAATTAACCAAAGGTAAGCAAGAACACGTGCCTAATAGCATTAGCCATTTCAGATGGCAAAGTGCCAACTCATGATGCCAGATGAACCTAAATATCAGTATAATAGCATCCCTGACAAATTTAAATCACATGCAGTACAAAATAAATTAAGAAAACAGCAAATACAGCTCTTCAGGTAAACATGGTAAGATGTATTGCAAACCACAAATCTTTTAATCCTATTTAGATTTTCAAATGATGATTTCACAATGGTAGTTTGGTAAAGTTTTTGAATCTTTTTGTTTAAGTTTGTCAAGCTTCTAACAGGTAACAGTCTAAAATGTGCTATTGCTTTTTATGTGTATATGCCATCCTGGGGTTTAAACTTAGGGCCTGGGTATTATCCTTGAGCTTCTTTTGATCAAGGCTGTCACTCTACTACTTGAGCCACAGCTTTGATTCTGGCTTTTTGGTAGTTAACAGGAAATAAAAGTCTCATGAACTTCCTTGTTTACATGGGCTTCTAACTTCAATCCTTAGCTCTCAGCCTCCTGAACAGCTAAGATTACAGGCCTGAGCTACCAGTGGCTGGCGAGATGTTGCATTCTTTAACAAAGATTAATAACCTCCCATAGTCAACAAAAGAAGTACAGTGGCCTTTACTGTCATTCAGTATTTCGGTTGGAGAGCCCTTGAAAAGAAGAGGGATCTGGAGCCTCAGTGTTCGAAAGAGGAAATAGACACCATGAGAAGGTGACTGTGTCACAAAAGCCAATAAAGCTAATTAGTGGCCAGGCTGATGGTCAAGCTCACTCTTCTAATTCAAATCAAATTAGTGCTACTACTTGGGCCAATTGCTGGTGGATACAACCAAATAAAATTTATAAACTGACCTAAACCCTCACCCAGTGTTAGAATTGTGCGACCTTAAAAGAAAGAATGAGGTAACTTACAAAGAGTCACTCTCTCTTGGAACCTTTAGAATATTTTCCCAGCAAAGAAAAGTTTATATTTTTAAAGTAATAAGTTATTGTCTGTGAAGTTGGTCAAAAATCTATTGATAAAATTTCATTACCAATAGAAAAAAGGGGCCTTTTTTTTCAGATTCTAGCTCACAAATGTGAAGAGATTGGATTCTTGTGGGTAATGATTCATTCACTTCGACTCCTCTTTTGCCCTGTTTCATTTGGCAGAATTGATTTCCTTTCTCCATATAATTTCACTTGTCACTACTCATGACTTAAGAATTGACCCTCTCCTCTCTTCGTACTTTCACTTATGAGCCAACTTCTGTTCTTAAAAACAATTGAAAGTGCACATTTATGAAAAACAACTGAAGGTGGCATTTGCAAAAATGCTTCTTTGAATTAATAATAATGTGTGTGTGTGTGTGTGTGTGTGTGTAGTTGGAGAGCTATACCTATTAATAAATATCAAATCATCATCAGGACTTACATATTGGAATAAAACTATTAGGTTTCCAATTTTAGTTCTTTCTCATCTCACATATAGCCCTGTAGTAAATCTCATCTTCAGCTTCCTTTTCTTCCACAAAATAAAAAGATGAAGTGGAAAATAATGGCCTCACTGACTCCCAGTTTCTAAAGTGATGCTCAAGTTTAATGAGAGAGAGAGGAGAGAGAACTAACTAAAGCTTTCACAAGAGTTACTGGAAAATAGCCCTTCTAAAAAACTAGTAAGCTGAAGGGGATGTTTTCTTCCCTTCAATGAAGACAATGCTTTCTTGGGCTAGAGCTTGGTTTAAGGAACTGGTAAAGCTCAATGTTTCCTAAATCACAAGAATTGTTCATGAATATGGCTGCAAACTGATGGTACAGGTCCTGGAGCTATAAACGCAGAATCCAGTATTGTATATACGTCTATTTGAACTAGGCAAGGGAAGAGGAACAACAGAATGATAAGACAAAGAACCAATGCAACAGTGATATATACAAGACAATATGTTGGAAATGAGCTGTACAACTTGGAGGTGTTGAGGGGAGGGAAAGTAGGAAAAATGAGAAGGGGTAACAAGTTTGACAAGAAATGTTACTTCTGTAACAGTAACCCCTCTGTACATGACTTTGACAAGAAAGAAAGGAAAGAAAGAAAGAAAGAAAGAAAGAAAGAAAGAAAGAAAGAAAGAAAGA
>NW_012267220.1:18714953-18730495 GCF_000151885.1 Dipodomys ordii
AAAGAAAGAAAGAAAGAAAGAAAGAAAGAAAGAAAGAAAGAAAGAAAGAAAGAAAGAAAGAAAGAAAGAAAGACAGGAAGGAAGGAAGGAAGGAAGGAAGGAAGGAAGGAAGGAAGGAAGGAAGGAAGGAAGGAAGGAAAGGAAAGCAGAACACCATGGGATCAGGAACAAATCAAGAACAAAGCTCTCTGAGTCTGACTGTCTTTCTTATGTGTAAGTGGTATCCGGTGTTACTTCTCTTCTTGCCACAGAACTTTGGGGACAAGAAGAGATATGAGCTGGGTGCCGGTGTACAACTTGAGGATCACAGTTCAAAGCCAGCCTCAGCAGGAAAGTCCGTGAGACTCTTACCTTCAATAAACCACCAGAAAACCGGAAGTGGCACTGTGGCTCAAGCGATATTGAGCTCACCTTCAGCTTAAGAGCTGAGGAACAGTGCCCAAGCCCAGAGTTCAAGCCCCATGACTAGAAAAAAAGAAAAGAAAAATAGAAGAGATATGATAAGATAGACTGATTTAGGTGTGGTCATTGCCTTCTCTTTCCAACTACCCCTACCTTACTAAGTTTGATGCTTTTCTGAAATAGAAAATCTAATGCCTAACATCCATTTCCCTGTGTGAAAATAGTTTAACAAATCCATTGCTCCCTTTTTGCTTTTTTTTGCATGAACTTGAGGTGCAACAGAGCAGTCATTATTATCTGGGAGATGGTACAGAGATCTTAATATTTTCTCAAATTGCCTTATACACACAAATCAATTGTCAAAAGCTTAAGCTTATACCAGGGGAAGACTTTGCCTCCACACAATAATGAAATATTTAGAAGATAATGTATCTCAGGGGAAGTTAGCTTATCAGCATGAAGAAATGTTACTTTGCCAGACCTAAAATTCAGGTTTAGCAAACTGGGTATGTTATTAAATACACACACACACACACACACACACACACACACATGTTGTTCAGGCTTCTTCATTGACTAAATAAGGAACTAATACCAACCCTTTAAACTTGATAGAATTAGAGTGGATGACTATCATGTTTTATTGAGGTTCCAACTACTAAACGACAAAGTAGTATGCTTTTAAGGATATAGAAATATTGATACAGAGAGAGGTCACTGCAGAGCTCAAGCTAGACATGTGCAAGCTAAATAAGGCTTCTTGTTGGAATACAAGAAGGGGAAAAAAAGCTGGAATTCAGACCAATAGTTAAGGACTAACAAATCCTGAGATTAAAAAGTGTACAGTGTTCATTCGATGGAACCACAAGAGAAAGCACTTTCCATTCTGCTTCTAGCTTCCTAATGAATGACCTGGTAACTTACAGAAATGGTGTAAAATTGTCAGCTGTACTAAGAAACAAGAAATGTCAATCATGCATTAGCAATTTCAGGTGTATGCATACGTATATGTGCTAAGTAGTCTGCAAACGTAAAAACAAAACCAAAACAGAAATTGTTAGGAGAAACCTTCCCTCTGCTTTCATGAGAAATCACAGCTCTCTGGGAATTCCATGATGAGCCCCTGAATGTTCCGAAAACACAAGTAATAAGTCCTCATGGGCACACTGTTTCTCTGGATGCCGTTAGGATGCATGCCACTTAGAATCCTTGCTGGTTCTGAGCAAATGGCAGGCAGGACATCTCAGTGGAGTCAGATGTGTACAGTAACATAGCCAGCAGGAGTTTTGAAGATGACCTTGGCTTCTTTGGCTTCTTGTAAACAACATGGATGGAGGTCAGAGCCACTACTTGATGCTGGCTGAAGGAACTGATATTGGAATTTATCAACATGGAGATTTGGGGAAACTTTGATCTGAAGAAATCATTAAAAATAACATCAGTGATATTTTAAGCTTTACAAAATACTTTTAAGGCCACTTGGAAGATCTGAATAGGATCCTGTGTTTAAGAGCGTATGGGAAGTTGAAATTTTGCTAATGAATGAGAAAGAAACCTGTTTAATATCTTTAAGGAACAGATAACTTTATTAAAGGAAATAGACAGAGATAAATGCAACTATTGGCAAGCAAGACATGCTCCTCACAGTCCAACACACTGACAATGTACTTGCATATCTGCTTCACACCAACTTGTACTCTATGTACAATTGCATTCTCCTGAACTGCCTTTATCTCTTCTCTTCATCCAACTTATCTTTATGCAGAATGAATCCAAGCAACCCCCCTCCGCCCTCCCTCCCTCTCTCCAGGCATCATACCTATCCCCAAGGCCCTAGAGGGCATTATCCTCATTGCCCTGAGCATCAGTCTTAAATCTGAGGCCCTTGGATTGGAAGGTTGGCTTGCTAAAACCAAAAATGTGGCAGTCTCCTTAGATATTCCTATAAAAATGGAGTGGAATCTTGAATTGTCAAGATTATTCTTTCCTTTCCTTGAAGAATAACAAGTGTTCACAAATGGTGAACCAGTCATGAAGAATTTCACAAGGCCACCAGCTTTTGCTTCATTTTTGTTTCATCTCTCTCTCTCCTTTTCTTAGACCAAGTTGTCCATGTTTCTACTGATCCATCCATACAGCTGGCTCCTGCTGGGATAGATTCATAGATTGTATTTATAATTCCTTTATGGAGTAATTGCCTAGCCACAACCTTGGCCTTCTCTCCAGAACACAGTTTGGCATTTTTGTGCCATATGGAGAAGCTGAGCACTTTTAAAATCTTAGTTATGTTTCCTTGGGCTAAATAATTCCCTGAGTTTCTCTGTTTTCTTTCACATTTAACTATAAGCAACAAGGAAAAGGAAATTTTAAAGCCAGACTGTACTTTCCACACTTTCCTTGGAAATAGTCTCAGGAAAATATGCAAGTTTCTAACCACAAATTTAACCTTCCACCAAACACTAAATACAATACAGCCAATTTCTTTGCCAGTTCATAGCAAGAATCATGCATTGTCTAACAACATTTCTCATTCCAGCTGCATTTTCACCAGAAACACTGTATTGTTTTGGTGCCGGGCCTGGAGCCTGAATTCAGGATCTGGGTACTGTCCTTGATCTTCTCTTGCTCAAGGCTAGAACTCTACCACTTGAGTTAGTGCTACACAGCCATATCTCTTGGGATGGGTAATTGGAGATAAGAATCTCATTGACTTTCCTTCACAGGCTGGGTTCGAACCACAATATTCAGTTTTCAGCCTGCTGAGTAGCTAAGATTATAGGCATGAGCTACCAGCACTCAACAGAAACATTTTTGGGGGGGGGGTCAGGTCGTGGGGCCTGAACTCTGGGCCTGGGCGCTGTCCCTCAGCTCTTCAGTTCAAGGCTAGCGCTCTACCACTTGAGCCACAGTGCCACTTCCGGCTTTTTTCTGTTTGCTTATGTGGTGCTGAGGAATCGAACCCAGGGCCTTGAGCATGCAAGGCAAGCGCTCTACCACTG
Source organism: Dipodomys ordii (assembly GCF_000151885.1). Classification (NCBI taxonomy): domain Eukaryota; kingdom Metazoa; phylum Chordata; class Mammalia; order Rodentia; family Heteromyidae; genus Dipodomys; species Dipodomys ordii. The sequence goes on from NW_012267220.1 coordinate 18,718,355, forward strand.
AGCCACCTTCCCAGCCCAACAGAAACATTTTTAATGATTATACATCTACAAGCAATCTTTAAAACCATCCAGGCTTTTCAAAATTCTTGCAGCTAGTTTCAAATCACTAGTTTCAAAGTCATTTTTACATACAAAGTTAAGTATTTGTTATAATGACACCCTACTTCTTAAACTCAAATTTTGTATTCATTAAGGTTTTCTGGAGAAACAGAACCAAAAAGATAGAAAAGGAAGGTTTATTTTAAGAAATTTGTTCGCACAAGAGTTCAAGCGTGGTGAGTTCAAAATCTGCTGGGTTAGGCTGGCAGGTTTGAAACTCAGAAAATAGTTAAAAGCCAAGTCCAAAGGCACTTTTCTAAAGAATTCCTTGATTTTCCAAGGAGGTTAGTCTTTGCTTATTTAAAGAGCCTCAGCTAATTAGATGGTCCCCACCCACATTTTGGAGGAACATTGTTTTAATCAAAGTCCACAAATTTGACTATTAATCTTACTTAATTAAAAATGAGCCTGTAATCCTAATTACTCAGAAGGTTGAGATCTGAGGATCACAGTTGGAAGCCAACCCTGGGCAGTAAAATCCATGAGATTCTTATCTCCAAAAAACACCCCCAAAAAAGCCCAAAATGGGGCTGTGCCTCAAGTGGTAGAGCGAGTCATAACCTTGAGAAAAATATAGCTTGACACTCAAGCCCCAAGACCAAACACACATACACACACACACACACACACACTAAAAGCATTGATTTTTTTTAAACACTGCACATCTTGGTATTATTTACTTGCTTTCTTATACTACTACTTTACTATTACTTTATAATAGCACAGTAACAAGACATGACTATTTTTCTAAAAATATATATTTCTGAATGTCTTCATTTTTTCCTACAAACATTTGTAAGAGCTATTTACGTCCATCTTTAATAGGTACAAATTGATTATGTAACAAAAATCCTTCCACTAGGAATAAAAACAAACATTATGTGGCATTCTCTAGCTGGTCTTTCATAATTCATTCTGATAGAAGCAGAGCTGAGAGCATGATGAGCCCGCAGAGGTTCAGCAAGGTGATCAATGAAGTACCAATGATGTCTCGAAAACAGCTATGAGACAGTCTGTGGTGCTGTCGAGTTACAAATATGCAGTCCGAAATAGATTTTCTTTCTCTCCTGAGTAGTAAGCGCTTGTTTATAGGCATTCTATTGACCACTTCAGTTTGGGGATTCCGCTTCACTCTCAGAAATTAAATGATTGACTTTCCTTTAGGGACTGACTGCTATTCATACCTGAATGAAGCCTCCACTTTATTAATTATTACTATAATCCTCCAATTCATATTTTTGTTTGTTTTTTATCGTAAAGGTGATGTACAGAGGGGTTGCCACTACCTAAGTACAGTAATGAGGTAATGAGTACTTTTCTTTTCAACAGTTACCCCTTCCCTCCCCTCCCCATCCCTGGCTACCTTTCCCCCACCCAAGTTGTAAAGTTCATTTCCAGTGTAGCATCTTGTGAGTATCACTTTTGCATCCAATTTGTTTTCTTTTTTGTATATATTTTTATTGTAAAAATACTGTACAGAGGGGTTACAGTTACATGAGTAAGATAATGACTTACATTTCCTATTGAGCATTGTTACTCACTTTGTTTTTCCCTCTACTATCCCTTTCCTCCCCACCTCCCAACTCCTCCCCAATTTGTTTTCATAAAGACTAACAATTTTGCATTCTCAGACTGTCTAGTAATGCTTCAGTGGTTCTTTGGACTTTGAAGTATTGGAAGATTGTCATGACCAGTTCCAATATTTTCTTGCTTGTTGTTAAGATGAAGAAACTTGTACACAGTATGTTGCTTTCCTTTTAAGCTTCAAGTCAAATACTTTCAGTTAAACAAGGAAGATATAAGGAAGATCATTTTCATTTATGGTAGAACTGACTGGTTATCACTAAAGTAAAGTTAAAATTAAGGGAGAAAAATAGTATAAATGTTTTCCCCCACTGGAAACCAAAAGATTCTTTGTATGTCCCTGATTAAGAGTACTCACCTTAATCCATTAAAATCCAGAAAGAATTTTCTCTAGCTCCAAATCCCAATGAAATCCAAAACTATGAATTTGTTATATCAAAATCGGCATATTTTAGTTCATTTTTTTGTCTTTCTGGTACCACAAGACATCCAGCCTTATCTGTATGTGTAGCTTATTTTTAGTCAAATAAAATGTTAAATGCTCAAAGGCTTTGGATTTGCTTATCTGGAATTAGAAATAACACTTCCTAATAACTTTTGTAATCTTTATAAGTAAGAGCAGTGTCCCTGTTTCCTGAAGCAAGGATAAAACAAACAGCCAGGTTAAAAAGTTCCGTGAGATAGTTTCTTACAACTAAAATTTTCATGCCTCAGGCAGGAGACTGGACAGTAACATTGAATTCGAGTAATAGCGTTAACAACCTTTTCCTCCAACACAACCTCAGCCAAGATTGTCAATTCCCTATTGGTGCAAAACTGTGTTGACTATAGACTCAGAGCTCTCTTCTCGCTACCTCTCAACCTCTGTCCCTGCTTGTAAATATACAGTTGAGGGTCTCTCATGAAATCACCAATTGAATAATACATTGTTTCTGTATAGCTATGTGGGATCTGGAGACCCCAAAGCATTTTACAGTTTGGATATAGGTCAGTTACCCCAGAAATGAACTGAAACAAAGCTATGTGTGGAATTCTGCGAGTACACATTTGGGATAAACAGAACAACTGAGGATTCTAGCCTGTGTTATTTAATTATGTTTTCTTCAAAATAGTAATGCTAAAGGAACTCTTCTTCTTATTTTTGGACTTCCTAAGAGTCAACCTAATTTACCTTTTTCATCAAGAGTACAAAAAAATCATAATTTGAAATTAGATATTATATGGCAAAATGATAACTTCAACAACATAGGCCATTTTGCTATTTTCAAAGAATGCACACAGGCTTGTAACATGAGCAACATGCCAAATGGATAAGAAAAATATTCACAACATTATCTCTATTCTGTAGAACAGGTATCCTAAAGAAAAAATATTCAAATATCTACATTCAAACAGTTAATAACACAGAGCCTGAGAATTTAGGGCGATTTAGGAAAATCTCCTAAATGATTTTTATATGAACAAAAGTATGCACAGAAAAATCATAAAATAGTACTCTCTCTTGACTAGTCTTTAATGCTACCGAGTACAAAAAGACTAAATCCCAATGAGAAATTTTAGAAAACAATTATAATCAACCTTTCTCAGAATTCAAGCTGCTTTTGTATGAACGAAATGTGTTTACAGCCCAATTAACCAGTCTGTTCTGTGAAATTTAGTCTGGCAACAACATATTCTCAAGACATAAAATGTAATTTCAAGGAAATTATATGTAATATTAAGGCCAAGGTGGGAAGATAGGTAGGGTACCTCCTCTACACTAAGGATGCATGTCAGTAAAATATACTTTCTCAGAATGTACATTGCATGATAAAAAATGAAAAGGTATGACATAGTATGATCTTTTGCTTTGTGTTTGCTGGCACATAATTTTTTAAAAAAAAATTATACTGAATTTTATCTTGTTATTCCCACAAAAAGCACTTACCAACCTTTAATCTCTTCAAAATCAGTCTTTGACAAGACAAAGAGAAGAATAATATGTGGGTGGCACTCTGAAATAATAACCAGGGGAGTGTCATAAGAAAGAACATCATGTCAGCTGCTAGAAGGTTCGCTGAGACTCAGGATTAATGTCTTCATGATTACTTAGGAAATAGAGTGATTTTACTTTTAAAATCTAAATGAAGTCATTAATTCTAAAGGGCAGATAGAGCTTCACAAGTTCTATAGTCACCTTTTTAAGAATAAAGGAAGAAGAAAATGAGGCGGCCAATTTATTGAACATTTTTTTCTCTGCTTTGTCACATTAGTCTTTTATTCTTCACATTAAGAACAAATACGATATGAAAAACCATTGTGTGAAAGTTAAACGGAATGGATATTCTCTGGTCTGCGCGTGCCTCAGTGGAAACACGGGTGGTGCACCCTGAAAAGCAGACACTCCACTTGAGTTTTATCTCTCAGAGGTCCCATGATATGTCAGACAAGAGCAATGAAGGTATCTTCATTCCAGGAGTTGGGAGTGGGAAAAAGAAGACAAGGAGGTGGGAGAAGGGTCCAGCCTTTCTCGCTTTCAATCAGAATGTTGTATTCCCAATATGGCCTCAGTTGGACTTGAGAACCACATACAAGACGGAGAAGAAAGCTGGGTTAGTCCAGAGGCCTAACAGAGGGCTAACATGATCCTCTGGGCCGCCCAGAGGATCATGTAGTTTAGATAGCAAAGTATTGCCATTTCTTGGTTTTGTCTCAGGATGTTGTGGTCATTAATCTCATTTACACTATGGTCATTCAGTACATTGTTACTATTGTTAATTTAAATAGTTATCTTTTATATCAATAATGAATAAGAAAATAAACGCTGAATTCCACTTTCATTTGCTTTTTTATAATGCTCTTTTCTTTTTTTTTATTTTGATCCATACATCTAGTCAATATCACTTCTCTTCTTAAAAACGTCATTAAACTTTAATTCCAGGGAACATCCTCTTACCATAACACCCTTAGTTTTAGTTTTTCTAAGAAAGTCTCTGCTTTGCCTTCATTTTGAAGAATAATTTCTTTTGATATAGAATTTTAAGTGGGATGAATGTGAGCTTTTGTTACTCTCTGTACTTCCCTCTCTTGGTTGCATGATTTCTGATGAGAAACCCTGTGTTATTCTTGTCCTATTTTCTCTCCAGATAAAATATCTCCCTGAGACAAGGTTTGAGATACTCTTTGTAAAGGGTATTCTGTGGCTTATGTATGAGAAGCCCTAGTATGTATTTTTTCTTATTTGTATTTTCAAAATTTTCTGAACTAACTGGACGTGCAGTTTAGTATTCACCATAAATTTGAAATGCTCTCAGCCACTAATTGTTTCAAATATTTCTTCCACTACATTCTCTCTTCCCTCTGTTTCTACTAATTCAGTTAAATGTATGTTGCATATTCACCAGTTTTTCATTTAGTCGCAATGCCTATTGCTCACTTATTAGACATTCTGGCTTACCCATTCTTTTTCTATTTGTGTTTCAGCTGGGAATTTTGCTATTGATATGTTGTTGAGCTTATGAATCCTTACCTTGGCTTTGTCCAGTCCTCTAGTGAGCCCATCAAACGCATTCTTCATTTGTTACTGTGGTTTTATTTTCTTTCCTAGCATGGCTTTATCCAGTCCTCTAGTGAGCCCATCAAACACATTCTTCATTTGTTACTGTGGTTTTATTTTTTTCCCCAGCATGTCCTTTTGGTTATTACTTTGGAATTTCCACATCTCAGCCAGAATTAGTTATCCTTGTCCACTTCTTTTTTCCAATTTTTGTTGTTTTAAAATAATTTTATTGTTACTATGAATGTTTGTACAACAAACTACCATTTCATCAGTCAGGTAATGAGGACTTTTCTTTTTCTGGACAATGTCATCCCTTCCGTTATTTTCCCCCAGTTTCTCCTACCCACAAGTTACAGAGGTTGTTTTCCATATGGTGTATCTGAATAGCATGATTACATTTGTTCACCCTTCCTCATTCCCTTTCTGCACCCCCTCCTTGTACTCCCCCAGAATAAAAAAAATACCAAAGCCCTTGTTCACATTTTCACTTAAGATACTAATCATCATTCTTTTACATTCCTTTCTTTTCATTTCAAAAATCTCTCACTCTGTTACCAGTCTGTTGCATACTTTGTTTCTTCAAGCTGTAGTTGCTCATGGAAAAATCTTGTGGTATCTGTTTCAGTTGAGAGAGAGCGTTTATCTTCTTTATGTCTTCTCCTAAACATTCTTCTGCAGAAAGAGGCTGTGCCTTTTATCTCTTCCAACTATGACTTAACCAGTTCGCACTAGAACCCTGTTGGCATACCAGCAGCTTGTGAGAAAGGAAGACTTTTCTCTAGTCTCAGGAATAAGTCTCAGAGCTGGGGTTTGGATTCAGGACCTCAGACTCTCACTTGACTTTTTCCACTTACAACTGATATTCTACCATGAAAGCTACCCCTCAGGAGTTGCCCTTTTGCTTGTTATATAGAAATGAAAGTATCAGATTTATCTTACTGAACTGGCTTTAACCTCTACTACACAGATCTCACTCAGCCTCCTGAAAAACTCGGATTGTGCACATGAGCCACATGTACTCGACAAATCTCAATGTCTTAATAACCTCTGGTACCCAACAAGTCTCAGTGTCTGAATAGCCTGGTATCAGGTGTTCCATAGCTTTCCCCTTGCATCTGTGGTGATAGAAGGAAATTAGAAGGATCTGGTGCCACAGACAAATCTATTTCTAGGTGGGTTAAGGTTCTTGAAGGCTGTATCCCTGAGGGGACTTGGGTGATAAAGAGGACTCTGGAGTATTTTATATAAGGATGATGCTTTTCCTCCCACTGCCCTGGCCACAGGGGATCTCTCTTGCTTTTGTCTCAAGAGCCTGTGGCATCCTGGACAGTTGGGAATCCTAACACCAAAGTGCTCAGCAGTTCCTTACTCTGAAAGTAATCCACATTCAGCCTCAAGCAGTTCATTATAAAACTGCTATTTAAGTTTCTTACTAGTGTACGTCTTCGTGTGCCTCCACTCCAGGTAACATGGTTATAACTAGGATTGTCGGTATCCACTTGTCTCAAGATTTCAGGTGGCTGGTTAGTCCTGGGGCCTCCATTCTCTGGTGAGTCTAAGAAAAAGCTTGCTTTTCACTTTATTCAGCTTGTCTTGTTATACCAAGTGATGACTTCTAAGATGTCTCTATAGAAAAGAGACTCTAATGGGAAGTTTCCAAATTTAGCATTAGAACTTCACTTGGTAATTTCCACACTCTGGGCAATGCTTTCCTATTCAGGGCCAAAGGCATACAAGAATAGTAATATATTTAAAGGACTACATGTTCCACCTCCAGGCCACCCTGGCTTTAAATTATTCAACTCAGAGTTTTAATCATTCTCTTACATCTAAAGAGAATTAGGTTAATTAATCAATCCTAATAGCTGATTTCCACTGTTAGTAATAGCCATCAAAAGTCTGAACTTCTTACATATTACATTTTAAACTACATCATGCTGCATACTATACCATAGATTTTAAGAAAATTGATAGAATAGACATTGTCTATACCATATATGTATTAAATGAATATTTATGGTGATCCAGGCAATGGTTGACCATGCCTGTAATCCTGGCTACTCAGGAAGCTGAGATCTGAGGAACTCAGTTCAAAGCCAGCCCAAGCAGGGAAGTTCAAGATACTCTTACCTGAAAGTAATGAGCAAAAGACTAGAAGTAGGGCTGTGGCTCAAGTGGTAGAGCCCCTTTTTGTTCAAGTCCTTGAGGGTTTGGGGATTTAGCTCAGTGAAAGAGCACTTGCCTAGCAAATGCAAAGCCCTGAGTTCAATCCTGAGCTCTGAAAAAAAGCAACAACAACAACAACAAAAAAAAAAAAAAACAAGCTCCAAGCCCCAGGACTGGTGTGCGTGCACACACACACACACACACACACACACACACACACACACACATAACATTTATTTCCTAACTTAAAAACTTTAGATCAACTTTCTATACTTTTCTAACATCTCTTACACTCTAGGAAACAGAACAATAAAAAATGAATTTAAATATTCCATTGGCTTTTAGTTTGTTAATGGATTCATCAAAGAACTGGAATGCAAATGAAAAGGCAAAAAGTGAGACTGAGGGCTGGGAAGGTGGCTCAGTGGTAGAGTGCTTGCCTTGCATGCATGAGGCCCTGAGTTCGATTCCTCAGCACCACATAAGCAGAAGAAGCTGGAAGTGGTGCTGTGGCTCAAGTGGTAGAGCACTAGCCTTGAGCTGAAGAGCTGAGGGACAGCGCCCAGGCCCAGAGTACAGGCCCCACAACCGACAAAAAATAAAAAATAAATAAAAAAGTGAGATTGAGGCAATAAGTCCCTCAATTCATGTGCATTCCTCCAACCAACTTTAGTGTTGGCCTTTCCATATGAACCTTCAATAAAGGGCTTTTGACTGCTTTGGCTTGCTGTGCAATCATATCTGAACTACAAAAGAACAATTATGTGCTTAGCTCTAAACTAACATACTATCTAAGGCAGACATTTGCACTATCTAAGGCAGAGATAAAAATCTGAGTTATATTGAGATACTGCCATCTCCAAAGTTTCTTTCCTTTTTTCTACTTATTTCTGAGACTCTTTCTTTACAAAGAAAGGAAGTGTCCCTCAAGAGGTACAGAAAGGCTAATTGCCCAACAGTCTTACATTTCTGAGACAGGATTGGCAGCATTTGTTTTCAGGGGATAGTCCATTCCATTGACTTTGTAGTTGCTAGAAATTTCTTACAAATTCTGACAGTGTTACTTTTCAGACTTCCTTTACGCTGATGTGATTTTTCACTTTTGGCCATAAGCTACTTTCCTGGGAAGTTCAAAGAAGATATAAGATAATATTCTAAGCTGAAAGACTGATTATTGAGTTAACAGTGACTATTGAGATAGAAAGGCTCACCACAATATAGAACTAACTTCTTTATCTTCATGCTTGAGCTGAACTGTGGTTTACCCCTGAATTTCCCCAAATCCATGACAATTTTCTTACCTTCTATTAGACAACTTTCTTACCTTCAGCTCTACTTGTTAATATTCTATACTTCTACTATTATCATGGGCAGTAACTCCTCTATAGAATATATTTGGTGTCTTCAATTAGATGTTATCTCTCCCTTGATTGAACCTTTATGTATTTTGTTTCCTCATTATCTTTTCATAATACAGAGACAGCGATAAAGAGTCAATTCTCATTATTTGCTGAGTTACAATTTTCTCATTATTTGCTGGAATTACAAAGTTACTGATAACTGAATTGACAAATACTAAACCATCATTCCTAGCAGAAACACCAAGTTTGGTTTCTATGAGCCTTTGGTCACATGTTTGTCAACTAATTAATGTAAAATGTTGGTTTTTCTAAGTTTCTGTTCAAAGTCACCTTCTTCAGTTCACTACTATTGATTTGTAACACTGAATTCCTGATCAACAAGCACTCACATATGAATGAAGCTTATGGATCGTAAGTATTTTCAGGAAGATCACATCCATCTTAAGCTTACGAATACTTCATGATTGGAAGTTATTTTAAACAGTGAAGTCACACCAGAAACATATGGCACCATATTTACAGCAAAAAGGTACCCTGGCTCTACCTAATATGAGCTACAGGATATGAGACCAGATCTTGTTCAGCCTCAGCTAGGAACATGTATGTTTGTGTAGTTTAATTTTTGAACCACTCTATAAACATCTGACAATAAAAGTAACACAGATTCAGACTTCACTATGACAAGTTTGATTGTGTAGATAAATTTACAAATACACAGTCTGTGAAACATTAGGAAAAACTGTATGTACGTGTGTGTGTGTGTGTGTGTGTGTGTGTGTGTGTGTGTGTGTGTGTGCATGTGTCTGTTCTGTGCCAACTCCAAATTAGGCATTATAAAAGTGCATCTCAATCTAGAAAGGAATATTGTCAAGTAAACAGATGCTTGCAATATAGTATAAAATGTGCAAAAGGAAAGCCTATGTGACTAAGGTTAAGGAAGCATTAAGACTGAAGAAAGACTGGCCTCCATGTCTTAAAGGACAACTAGCTGAAATCTTTACTATCTTATTTTATAACATCTAGTACAGTATCTGTATACAGGTAAATAACAAGATAAAGTTCTGATTACCAAGATCTACTTAGCTGAAAAAAATAAAATAGGAAAAAAGTCACCTACCTATATGCTAAACTAAAATCATAATACTATAACTTGTCCACAAGGGTGACTAAAATAAATAAAAATGATAATAGCAAGCCTATTGAAGGTAGGGGACAACTTGATCTCTTAGAAATTACATGTGGAATCTTAAATGGCCCAACTATTTGGAATTTTGGACAGTTTTGTTACCACATACTTAAAGATAATAAAATAAGGTAGATAAAAATAAAATAAAATGAATTTAAAATTAAACTTGCATTAGGAACAATAATAATAATAATAATCAAGCATTCTAATATCATAAAAAGAAGATCTAAAAGGACCTTATAAGACGTGGGGAGGGGGAGAGTGTAGTTGAGGAGGTGGGAGGGAACGGATGGTAGGGGATAAACAAAGGAGGAGGCTACCATGCTTGATGAGAAATGTACTCATTACCTTGTTCATGTAATTGTAACCCCTCTGTACAGCATTTTCACAATAAAAAACTTATTTTTAAAAAAAGAAGTAATACCAGAGAGTTAATGCTGATCCATGGGATAACAGAGCAGGTTTTCTAAAAACTAGAAAAGCTCCTTTGCTTAAAACTCAACCTTGCCAAAATCACATCTCTAGAAGTTTAGCTTCCAGAACTGTGGAGAAACGTATTTCTACCCTTTAAATCACTCTCTAGGGACCAGTGGCTCACAGCTGTAATCATAGCTACTCAGGAGGCTGAGATCTGAGGATTGTGGTTTTAAACCAGCCCAGGTAGAAAAGTCAATGAGACTCTTATCTCCAATAAACTACTCAGAAAAGTCAGAAGTAGTGCTGTGGCTCAATACAGCACTAGCCTTAAGCACAGAGAGGCTTAGAGATAGCACTCAAGCCCTGAGTTCAAGCCCCACCAGGAATGGCAAAAACACAAAAAAGGGGGGGGGGAATGCTCATACCTATTTACATCATTTAGTCTATAACATTTTGTTATGACTGTATAAGTGGCCAATTACAAACTGAATTGCTTTATTATAGGACTGGACAGGACGATGATAGGACTAGGCAGCTCACAGAAATTCTTAGAGAATAAGGAAAACTATTTTGTTTGCCATTCACTGATCTGCCACTTACATCTCTAAGTAGAACTAAGTATGGTTGGTATACGTTCACAGTAAGAGCCAGTGTTTCTTCACATGACCACTGTTTCTGCTGGCTGTTTTCATACTTCCAAGTCTGCAGTGGGGGATATTATCTGGTACAGCCAAGATAGGCTAAACCATATCACCTGTACCACTGAGATAGTGAAATCCCTTGTTAGTTCACTGAGCTGTATTCAGGAGACTTCAAAAGGTTTGAAAGAGAAAATGAAGAAACACTAAAAGTAGAGTTGATCTTTGGTATCGTGTACGGTTCTAAGGAGTTCACCACCGAGGAAAAAACGTGATTTCTCAGGATGCATAGAATTCAGTACTCAACAATTGCTCAAATTTACCTATAGTGTACAGACCGAAGGTCTGATCATCTGTAACTGGAAATCACACGAAGTAGGCTTCATTACTGTCACAAAATTTCTATCGTACATACTAATATTCCCAGCAAAAACTAGATTTCTTTCATGCTCTATCACTCAAAAACTGCTGATACTTACATCATTGTCTCCATAATGCCACCCATCTTCTGATGATAACATGCTATTTTTAAGAAATCTAAAACTTACACTTTATCATGTAAATTAAGCAAAATCTAGGCCTTTCAGGCTTGAGAGGATTGTCATAATCTCCACCTTGTTTTTTAGAGACCATTTGCTCTAAAACTTATTTTTAAAAAACTTCAAATAATTATACAAGGAGGTTACGATTTAACATGTCCATTTATGAGTCCAGAGCTTATTGTTCAGAGTCATCTCTTTCACCATTGTTCTCCATTACTTCTTTTCCTTCCACTAAGACAATGCCACTTCCAATGGCAACATTGAGATTTCCCCTCACAGCCGTCAAAATGGCTATCACCAAGAATATAAACAATAACAAATGTTGGTGAGGGTGTGAGAGAAAAGGGAATGCTGAGGTGGAAATGCAACAACTCTGAAAATGACTGTGGAGATTAGTTTTAAAAAGAAAAAGAAAAGAAAGAAAGAAACTAAACATAAAACTATCGATGAAGGCTGGGAAGTTGGCTCAGTGCTAGAGTGCTTGCCTTGCATCCCTGAGGCCCTGGGTTCGATTCCTTAGTACCACATAAGCAAAAAGAAAAAAGCCTGAAGTGGCGCTGTGGCTCAAGTGGTAGAGTGCTAGCCTTGAGCTGAAGAGCTGAGGGACAGC
>NW_012267220.1:18731585-18749309 GCF_000151885.1 Dipodomys ordii
AACAATGCTTGATAAGAAATGTACTCATTATCTTGCCCATGTAATTGTAATCCCTCTGTATGGTATTTTCACAATTTAAAAAAAGATTAAAAAATTAAAAAGTGGCAATATAAAGACAGAGATAGAGAGGATATAAATATATAGATACATTAGATACAGATATAATTAGACATATAAATACAATGGAATATATGCAGCTATGAAAAACATCAAATCATATCATTTGTAGGGAAATGGATGAATCTGAAAAATATAATCTGTAAGGAAATAAGCCAGAGCTAGAGAGACAAAAGACCAAATGTTACCAGGCACATCTATAATCCTAGCTACTCAGGAGGCTGAGAACTGAGGATCAAGGTTCAAAGCCAGCCCAAGCTGAAAGTCCATGAGACCCTTATCTCCAATAAACCACCAGAAAACCAAAAGTGGCACGGTGGCTCAATTGGTAGAGTACCCACCTTAAGCTGAAGAGCTGAGGGACAGCGCACCGGCCCAGAGTTCAAGCCCCATGACTGACAAAAGAAAAAGGAGCAAATGTTTTCTCTCATCTGTGGGTCTTAGACCCAAAACACAACCTCTCATTTAAATAAACACAGGATTGTACACATATATAGACCATCATGCTATTTATAATATAATATCTGCACAAGTGAAACTCCATGGAGTAAACCCTTTGAACAGTTAATGGACAGTTTAACCATTTGCTTTCAGAGTCATTCTTTCACAAAAGTAAGAACAGGGAAAATACTCTGTAGATCACACAATTTGAACACACTGGTGATAATGTGGACTATTAAATGACTTTGTTTGCATCAGTTAAGCTGCATAATGCATTCACAGGAATTTGAAATTTTTTCTTTTGAAATTCCTTATTTGGGGCGGTGGGGGGAGGGGGGAAGGATTGGGCAGGGGGGTGGGGGGAGGCTGGGAAGGGATGTGAAAGGTAAACAAAGGAGGAGGCTGCAATGTTAATAAGAAATGTACGCATTATCCTGCCCATGTAATTGTAAGCCCTCTGTACAGTATGTTCACAAAAAAATTAAAAAAAGAAATTCCTTATTTCTTTTTATTTATTTTGACCATGCTTGATCCAAATAGTATTTAGTAAGTCCACAAATAAGGCAAACTCATTATATTCAATAGGCAAAATGAAAATGAGAAATCACATACCAGAGTGGTGTACCTGATATCCCTTCACCCAATTTCAAAGTAGACTATTAAAAGGAAGATTTTTAAGGGGTTTTGATGTTGTTGTTGTTGTTGAGGTTTTATTTGCTTGTTTTTTGGTGCCAAGTACTGGGGCTTGAACTCAGCACTTGGGCACTGTCCCTCAGCTTTTTTGTTCAACACGAGCACCACTTGAGCTACAGCTCCACTTCAAGCTTTTGTTGGTTAGGTGGAGATAAGAGTCATGGGCTTTCCTTTTCAGGCTGGCTTTGAACTGTGATGTTCAGATCTCAGCCTTCTGAATAGGTAGGACTGTATATGTGAGCCACTGGTTCCTGGTGATTTTTGCACATTTAATGGAAAAAGTAGTCACTGAAGCCAACATAATTTTGTTATGAACTAAGTTCCTCAAATTAGTAAACCTGATTGATCTCAGAATAGCAGTGGAGAACCTCATCATAGGGCTAAATCTGTAAAGCAGGTTAAATACACATAATTAAACAATTGATGTAACCCTACAAAGCCGTTCCTAGGTAACTCTCATGGAAAACATTTTTAACGTGAACGTACACATACACAGAAGATTATCAAACTTGAAAATGGCACTAAGCCTAGGCCTATGTTTAAAAAAAGCAGCTCCATATAGCCAGGCATAGGGGCTCATACCTATTATAGAAGACACCACAGGCAGAGAATTCTGTTAGACTCTTAACTCCAATTAATAATCAAAACCAAGCCAGAACTGAAGCTGTGCCTCTAATAGTGGTGACTCTAGCCTTGAGCACAAAAGCTCAGAGATAGCACCAGGCCATGAGTTCATGTCCCAGAATTTGAAAACAAAAGCAAAAACAAAGAACAAAAACCTCCATATATAAATGTTTCCCTGCACTGGAAGCTTACATAATCAATCTTGACTCTTATTAGGAGTACTGGGCTGCACAGAAAAGCTTGCTAGCACAATTGAGTTCTTTGATGCTGTGCAACCCATTTCACCTCTTTCCCACAGACCTTTCCCAAGGCCAGCTACAGCTTAGTCTCCAGTATCTTTAGGAAGCTTATTGGGTCTGGTAGCCGTTTGGGACTTTCTCAGGGAACAGTTTTTACTCTGCTCTTATCTAGGATTTCCTCCCTCCAGCTAGCCAAGTAATAGGTAAAGAATTTGAAACTTGTTAGTTATAGAGAGAGAAAGTATCTTTTATTGAAACATCTTTATTCAAGACCCCAAGTCAAGACAGAAGATATAGCTCCAGAGGTTGAGAGAGTAAATTTCCTGCTACCAAAAAAAAAATCTTATACCCAGGGAGTGAGATAAAAATAAATACAAATTCTGGAGGAAAACAATGAATGAGCAAATTCAGATATCATGTTTTAAATTCCTCCAACCTTCCAAATAGGAATAATGTCCCTATTGTGCTTTCAAATCCATTTAGTTGAAACACCAAAGAAAGCACAAATTGAATGAAACTAGCAAGAATGGAAGACCTCTTGGCAACCTTTGGCTTGGATCCTTAACTAGCAGAAGAAAGTGGCACTCTCCAATTAGCCCTTCTTTCTTACTGCGATACTTATTGCATGATGAGCTGCCTTGATATTTAACAAAACTGCAAATTCCTCTGCACTTTGAGGCCTTCTGCAATTACATCAGTGGCCTGTTTTTATTATGCCATTTTATGACTTTCAGAAAGACCAACTCACCTGTGAAATGTGCAATTTTGAAAGGGTCAAAGCAGTATGTCATGTGGAAAGAAACATAAGATATGAATAATTTACACACTAATTTTATGCATACAAAAATAATTAGAAAATATTAGGAGTGCTAGGAATGAGATACTTTTGGATCTGTGTTAGTCTCACTTTCATTTCTCCTATAGTTCCTACATTTTAGGGTGCTAGTGAACAAAATCGTTCATCGTCTCTGCGTGAGCACAGTCATGATGGCTCTGAGCTAATAAACACCTGTGGTCTGGCGTCACTTGTTCAAATGATGGATTCATTGTTGGGTTCATTGTAAGACCTGTCAATAAGCTCCATAGAATAGCCCAACTTTCTAGATGCTGTAAGACAGGAAGACAAAACAAATAGAAACACTGAATCCTTAAATTCCTTTTCAAGATTAACACTCTACCATTTACAATGCATATTTATGTCATTTCTGGTAATACATTTTATAAAAATAAATCCCCAAGTAATCTGTGCAAAGGCCGCCATGCACTTTCTGGAAGCCATTGGACTCCTTAGGTTTGCAGAAGGAAGAAATAATGGGTATTCCATGAGACGTTCTACACTTTTACACAGCATTTGTGAAGAACTCATAACCATCTGTCCACATTTTCCGTGGGCCCCTTGGACACTGAGCTCTCTGATCA
The DNA here is from genome assembly GCF_000151885.1 of Dipodomys ordii. NCBI lineage: Eukaryota > Metazoa > Chordata > Mammalia > Rodentia > Heteromyidae > Dipodomys > Dipodomys ordii. The sequence continues at coordinate 18,735,119 of NW_012267220.1, forward strand.
AGCATAAGAAATCAAATCTTTCCCCCAGAATGCTGCACAGTTTACTGTAAGATCTATTCTTACTGAAGCATGTTAAAACTGTCAATTCCTTTGCTGTATTACCTGCTCTTCATATTTTGCTGAGGCCAAAATGTGTCAAATGGACAGATTGCTCTGCCAGACACAGATTGTTGTCTAAGAAATCAAACCCAGGTCCTGCAGTAAAGGCAGAGCTTTGGAGTCCTCTGGATGCACTCATGGAGCTGGTCTTGCTCACAGCTGCACTCCCTCCTGGCATTTCAACATTAGCCAAATGTTGAATCAAAGCATAACCAAACCAGAAATCTCTTGAGCAACTTCTGCTTCAGCTGACACAGATGACTGGTTTTGGGTAAGTGGTGTTTGTCAACCCCCCAGTCTGAATGACCGACCATAAAACATGAGATAATGAACAAAAATTATCTCCAGTCCTCTGAATGTATCTTTCCCAGGCTTTCTGGCCCTTGGGGAAAATAGGATTTTTTTTTACTTCATCCTTCATCATGTTTAAGTATTTTAAGTGAGTTTGTTAAATTCCCCAAATCAGCTTGATTTTACTTACAATTAGAATTCTAATTGTAGTGTCACTATTAGGACAATTATGCTAATTGCATTTTGATGGAAAAGCTTCTGTACAGTAGGAGATAGTAGAGCTTCAATAGAGCCTGGCCAATGATTCAGGGAGACATATATGAACAAACTTGAGACCTTCCCTGCCAGGTGTTTCTCCTCTGTCATTGGCACTGGGTATCTGAAATCTTCAGGCTTGCTGAGGAGCTGTGGAAGGAGTCTGAGTTTTCTGCATAAATCCCAATGCTGTTCATTACCTCCATATAAATATCCCAAAGAACAGATGGCTGGAATTATTGCATCACAAAAGAAGACAGAAATAAGAATGTCCTTTTTGCTCAATTAATAATCATCAATTGATGGAGGCTAATCTGAAAGTAGCAAAAGGGTGCTCCTTTTGTCTTAACTCAATTTCTAGATAAATTATATATCCCCATAAAGTTAAAGCTTATGTAGATATTCTGGTATATGAGACTTAATTTTTAAGAGAAGAAATAACATATCTTTCAAAGAAGCATTTTAACCAGTGCTAACTATTTGCCTTTCACTTCCAACCAGTCAGTTTGGGTTCAGTTTCTCAGCACATTGGAAAATTGTGGTCACAATGTTCCCTTTGTTCTTTCTGGTTTAACTGTGTTGACCTGACTCCTCACTGACATTGATACTTCATTCCAGTCAACTAATTAGTTAGGTGCATATTTGAATCCCAGGGAAGAGGCTATGTCTATGTTTAACTTGATTTCCCTGTCACAAGTGATTCAATCTAGAAATTTAGAGGTGAACTGAAACTGCTAAACCCTTTTTAAGATGATTTGCAATTAGCATTAATTAAACAAATGCCACAGAAATTTTTGTCTCCGTTATTATATTTATATACATGTACTAATTTTCCTTTTTGCTACTCTTTAACTATACTCACTCTCTGTTCTTTAAATCTAGCTCTTCAGTCTGTTGAAGAAGTACAAAAAATATTCTCCAGTTGAAGTTTAATCTACCTAGGTAGTAAATGTTGCCTCTTTACTACATTTTGCCTTATAATTCTTCCAAGGCATCTATGTAATTACATAGTTGGCCTTGAAGGTTTGATGACTTTTATCTGTGGTAAGCCTAGGAATTTGATAGCTAGAAAGATGGTCATTATGTTCACATTACATTAAACTACATTACAGAAGCAGAGAGGTAAGTAGAGACAAGAAGTATGAAGATGGGAATGGGCAAGGAGAAGACCTTGAATGGTCATAGATGCAAAGGAAATATGTGAATGCAAGTTCTGATCTATGGAAGCTGAAGAAGCTAGCAAGGACAGATCCTGATTTTATGGCCTGAACATATTAGATATGGAAGATAAAGCAGAAATATGATTTGTAGCCAACACAAAGCACGCCTTCCTTGCTAATACCTGGCAGTATGACTGAAACTACTTTCTGCCTTTGAATTTGTTGTATTTCTATGCCATTGACAATGGCTGGATTATTTACTAACCTCCTAGGAAAAGAAGCTAACCTATTTTAACTTTTATTTTTAGCAAGATAGCTGTCATAGGAATAACATAGTGCTTTTAGTTCTCTGGTTCATTTCACAGGATAAATGACTAAAATATTCACTGTAAGTAGTCTATAAGCTGATGAAATCTCAACCATTCTAGGCAACTTGGGTGTTGTTCTCTAGATTTTCGAACAATTATCTTAAGAACAAAGCCTTTTCTTCAGTGATATCACATAGAAGACTCTTAAAATAAGTATGACAACTAAAGCACCCCCTTTCTCCTCTAGGACTTGCAGTGGTCTCCCTACATAGCTGACCACACACACACACACACACACACACACACAGACTCACAAAACACAGGCTCACACAAAAACACATGTATGCATACTGTGTACCCCTTAGAAAATCTAAGGAATAAATTTTGAAAATAACTCTGTTACATTCAAGGTGGCTTCCAAAGACATAATAAATAGTTTGCTTTGTGTTGTTTCCTAAAGTGCTAGTGGGACAGAAAATGGAAATTAAATGTCACTCCCTTGTCATTACCAATTCTAATTTGTTCGTTTAAGTCCCTCTCCCATACCCTGTACTCTACACCCAGACTGCCAAATCTCAAAGCTTATCTGTGTCATTTAGTAACTAGGTGACTTTGAAGAAGCTGTTTCCATTCTCTGAGCTGATATGCTCATCTGTAAATTGATATGATAGCTATAAGTACCTCGTGGGTTTACAATATATATTAATTGAATTTATCCCTGTTGATCCTCCAAAATAGTGCCTAGCACATATAAGTACCTACTGAGTTTTAACTATTATTCAGTTCAATAAACCAAGTACTTTCAATTAATAAAGCACTAAGAATTTCAGGGAATAAAGGGAGCAATGTAATTCTAGCCCACAAGCAACCTAAATATCCTTAGATAAGGAACCACAGAATTGCTTCAAAAAGCTTTCTATGTTTTATGGAGATCCATATAACTAAAACTTCTCCAATCCATTCAAACCCATCTGAAAGACAAGAGGCCATATGCAAGTTGTTAAATGTAGTTCCAAGTGCTCAGCTCATTAATAATGGGAGGCAAGTACTTAAGTGTGCTAAGCAGTGGACATTAGATCATACAATGTACAATGGAGGGCTTTCCAAACTTCTGCCACAAGGCCAGCAACAAGATCTACATGAACCCAGGCAGATGAGTGGCCTGAAATTGGCAGAAATAGACCCTGCCTAAGATATAGTGCCTAGAGAGTCTCCAAATGTACCATTTGCTGGGAAATGAATGGGATGACCATATCCTACTTGAAAATGGGTTTAGGCTCTTCAGTTTGGGCTTCTAGAGAATCATGGCCAGAGGATGCTGGACTCTCACCAACCTCTCCAAAAGGAGGAACAAGCAACAGGACTCAGTGGTTCTCAGAAAAGTCAGATAACATATCTGGTATGATATGGTAGATGATAGATTGAAAATCAGGGATGTATTTTAAAGGCTTACACATTGACAGAGATGATAAAGTCTCCTGAAATAAGAGGTAAAATCTATACAATGAAGAATTATCTTGCCCAAATGTACCAGTAGCACAGCTAATAGGGTATTGAAGAACACTAGAAATGTCCTCTCAATACTTCTATTATTTCTGAATGATAATGGCAGAAATTCCTGTTGGAAAAGCTGGAAGAAGATAAGAATCCTCTACCTCACCATAATGTACAAACAAAAGATATCATTACAAAGACATCTTGAGGAAAATCAGTCAAGTTCCTAGAAATATGAATGGTTTTATAAACGTGAGTGGAAGAGGGCATTGAAAAGGAACAAAGGCAGAAAAATAAAAGATAAAGTTGCAAAAGGGCAAAGGGCAAACGATGTATACATTAGTCAGTTTATGTGTTGCAGTGACAATCTAACTGAGAAAAGCAACTTAAGGTAGAAAGATTTCTTTTTTGACTCATTGCTTCAAAGGTTTCAGTTTAAGATCAAACAAAAGCTCTAGCTCTTTGGACCTGAAGTACAGCAAAATTTGATAGCAGTGAGGGAAAATTAGACATCCTTGGCTGGGTAGTTGAGGATAGAAGAAGGAAACTGGGACCAGTCCCAACATAACATGGGGATGCAGCAAAGATGCCCATCTTGTTCTATTGGCCCAGAGGGCTCCAGTTTCCAAATTCATGTGTATAGTCCCTTAAGAGATGATGGTGGATCCAATCATAAGGAAACTTGTATTTACAATCTCTGAAATGGGGGTGGTGGAATCACAATACTCTCCATAGTGTGTGCACAACCCTTGACCAATCAGAGCACATGCTCTTAGGGAGTAGAACAGGAGAGTTTATAGCAAGCAAGCCCTGAGAAAATTGAACCTCCAATTCCAGAACTTCTCCTCACAGAAGGAGTCCCTTTTGTTGTTTTGTTCACTTTCAAATAAGCATACTCTATCTGCTGTAAACACTTTCCTGATCTTTAATTCTTTAATTAATGGCAGGAATGAACCTGAACTCTAGCTGGTATCAGCATCAAGACCACGTGTTAGATGAATCCCTTCACTTTATGGGAGCCAGGAAAGAACAGAGAGAGAGAGAGAGAGAGAGAGAGAGAGAGAGAGAAAATCAGACAGTACAGAGTCAAAGAGACAAAGAGATAGAGACAAAGAGAACAAGAGAGAGGGGAGTATTTATGTCTTGGTCACACAGACATCTGACTTCATGTATATACATTACTCCCTTAAGACAAGTACTATGACTTGGAGTTCTAATATAGTGTTGTTTAATTTATAAAACATCATTTAAATTAGCACTTTGGAATTCATTGACTTTTTGTCCTATTTTTGTTTTTGCATTTGTTTTGTTTTATGTGTTCAGTGAGTGTTTTGTTGTGGCTAGTTAGGTTTATTTTGGTTTAGGACATGACCTGTACATATAGTCCAACTGGCCTTGAATTTCTGATCCTCCTACCTATATTTGTGCTGGCAGTAAAGTCATGTAACACCATGCATGATAGTAATCAACTTTTAATTGACTATGTGACCCATAAAAGTTGATGATATCTTGTTATCTTGTTAAAAGGTAATCAAAATCTTTTCTAACAACAATGCGGTTTAACTAGATTCCTTCTCAGCTTCAAAATCAATCCATAAGGAAAATACTATTTTTTTCCTTCATGGAAATGTTTGTAGACCCCCCACAAACACTAATGGATAAAATGCATTATCATTTTAACATCATGATTAAAACAGCAAAAAAAAAATATCAACTTGACTTTTTCCAGTCACAAACACTTGTGACATCTACAAGGTATTCTCTGAAAATATAAACATGGTTTAAGGAAGCCAAATAACCAACCATGCAGCTAAGATATTAAATCCCAAGAATAGTTAGCACTAGCATTAGTGAGGAACTACAACTTCTTAGGCCTTGTGTCTAGACACCCTTTGTAGGAATTCCGTATTACTGATAATTAACTTTAAGAAGTTAGTACTTAGAAAAACACATACCAATAATATAGTTAGTGACCTTTCAGAGACTTTGAGAGCTTCACATATCCAAACGGTAACCAATATTACAGTCTTCTTTCAATGGTTAGCCTATAACTCCTACAACAATGGTTCCTACGAATTATAATTCATACCTAGAATCTGGTTCTTCCAAAATCTTAAAAAGTTCGCTAATTAAATATACAGTAAGTTTTAAATATCTGCCTTGGTTTTAGTCCAGCTCCAAAGTGTCCTCTAAGATGATTTACATAAAATGCTTCTTTAAATGTTAATTAGTCAACACTTCAATGCTTAATTGGCTGCTGATATGGCATGGCAAAGAGGGACAATGACGTCAATTGAGGAAAGAGTCACATTTCTTTTTAATATTTTCATGATTATTTTTAAGTAGTTGTACAAAGGAGTTTCCATTCAACAAAGCAGTTGATGAATACAGTGTGTCTTGCTTTTCTTTAATGTATATAGTAAAGCCCCTGTGAAACACTGAAAATGTTTTAAAATAACATATATCATAATTTTTCTCTGTGTTGATCCTCACTTTGTTCACAGGCAATTCTACCCCTTTGCTCAATCTCAAGTATAGAAAAGAGCAATGATTCCCCAGCCTTCAAACTTTCTAAAGTTAAATGAAAACTACCTATGCCCAGTTTGGAAAAAAATGTGAGAACAATGTTACTGTTTCTTTCCAAACCCTTCTATATCCCCTCCAAAGAAGCAGGAATGACTGCTAATTATGCTTTAGAATGAAAATTTCTTCTGGGTCCAGTTTTTAAGTCCATGTTACTCACAAAAGAGAAGTGAAATTCACATGTCTTTTACTAATTAGCACAGACATTTTGAACTCTATCTGTAGGATTCTCCTTCCCTTTCCTCTCAAATTTAAAATGGTTTAGAATGTGTAGACATATGGAGACATATGAATTCAAATGCAGATAATTCAATCTTAATTCTACATAGAAAAATGAAGCCCAACACAAAAGACCCACATTAAAGACATATTCCAATCTAAAAATGTCCAGATGTTGGGGTAAAGGAAGTATAGAAAATACAGTAGTTTGGAGGATATGTGCTTGACATATGTTTAGTATCTAATTGGTAATAAATATTTATCTGAGGGGAAATTCTATGTGCATGTTAATGCAATGTACAATGGTAGTAGAATTGTTCCTCATTAAATGTGGTTATAGAGATTCCATGGTTTTTCTTCTCCTGACATCATCTTCTATGACCACAACTTCTGGCTCTCCTCCTGCTCCCATTTATATCCTAGCCCCACTCTCCAAGCTACAATGAGCCTTCAGCCAGCATAGTGCTGCTTAAAAAGGTTACATAAAATTTGTCCATCATCATAGTGTTATTGATGTTACCTTAGTCTGGTAATCCAATCAAGACTATTAATGCACAGTTAAGGGACACAATATCTCTTTACAGAGATTCATGCAGTTGGCAGGTATAGGGCAAGATGTCAAACACAAGTATACTCTTCCACTATAGAAAGTAGAACCTGGTTGGTACCAAACCCTGATATCAAAACAACCCAAGGTATTTAATCATGGGGAGCAAAAAGTATTACTAACCCATAATTTTGGTTCCCACATAATGGTAACTACAAATGTTTTATATGATTGCAAAAAGAAACTCCATGGGAGATAATCTTACAATTTTACCTTGTGATAGAGTTGCAACAGCCTAGAAGTCTTGGCTTTAAGACAGATGGATAGATAGATAGATAGATAGATAGATAGATAGATAGATAGATAGATAGATAGATAGATAGATAATAGGCAGGCAGACAGATGTATATGTATGCATAATCTAAATTGGATCTAAAGAAAAGGGTTTGTAATAGCTGACAATTCTAATCAGTTTCACAAAATAAATAAACAGAATACATAAATGTTTCTGATTAATAACCCCACAATAATAAAGAGTTGAATAAATGATCCTTTATACCAAGCCCTGAAATGTCAACACTGGAAAACTTATAGACCTTTGTTGATAATAAGCTTCACATCTGACCAGAGAACATTCAGAAACAGGTAGACATCCAATATTATAAGGCTTGGTTTCCAAAATCAGACATATTAGACTGGAATCCCTACTCTGAAAAATATAATTCTGAGTCTTTAGACAAATTACTTGATCCATTTACTTCAGTTTTCTCACTTAAAATGGTTAAATAATTATTTCTAACTCACAGGTTACTGTAGGACCAGTAGATACAGTCAGTGATCTGAGAACATAAAGTCTTCACTAAACATTGCATTAGGGCTATTGTTAATATTACTTACTATGTTACTTAATATTGCTAATATTAGTGTGTGATTTATTATAACTCATCTTATATAGAAAAACATCCAGAAAAATAGTTTCTCTTTATTCAACTTTGGCTAATATAGAATAGACCTCTCATTTAAACTAGTAGATAGTAGAACATATCAACAAACTAACAACTCAACAAAGAGATTTTAGTCAAACAGGCCAAGTAGAATCAAAATATTTTATTTTATGGTACTAGGATTTTAAACTCAGGGCCCTACACTTGCATACCCAGCCCTTTTTTGCACTGGTAATTTGGAGAGTCTTGATTTTTGCCCAGCCTGTAATTTGTCTACTTTACATTTGTCTCTGTTACATCTATTTCCCATCATAGCTCAAGTGGTAGGCACATATCACAATGCCCATCTTACTTCCACCACACCAACCTTTCTTCCATTGAGATTGTGAAGTACTTTCCATCCTCAGGATGGCTGGGAGCCATGACCTTCCTATTCTCAGCCTCTCAATCCTCCCAACTATCTGGGATGGCAGGCATGAGTCATTGGTGCTGAGCTCCACGTAGGGCCTTGTATGTAAACAAACACTCCTTTGATAATGAAATGAATGCATCTTTAAGTGTACCAAAAAAAAAACCCTCAAATTGAAAGATCAAGTTTTTCAAACCATGTTTATTCTGGCCTTTGCTGGAGCACACAATTCTCTGCTCTTCAATAATGTAATTTCTCTTTTGAACATTTCCCTGTACATTTTGGCTTTGGCCTGTTTTCATGTCCAGTTCAATGTTGCACTTTTCACTAATCCCTGTGAATATGCTCCCTGACATGAAGTATAAAATCCAGATCATTAATCAACTCAAGGACACTGAGCCACATTTGAAGGATTTTTTTTAATCAAGCACCTTTGATCCTAGCCAATACTGTAGTGGACAGTTCACTGAATATTTAATACATACTAAATAAAATAGAAATAGAAATGTTCACCTGTTCATCCTACATATCCAAAATGATTCCATACCCTTGAGGGTTAGGATAATTCCAGAAACACATCATAACTTACAGAAGAAAGCAAAAACATATTTCCTATAGCAATGATACTCAAATATATGATTATATATATTAACAAATAAAAGACTTTCTATGCTGAAGTAATTGCTATTTTGATATTACACATTTAACTTGGATGATCTGTAGAGAGCAACTTGAAGAAAGACAGACTGGTCCATCCAGTTGTTCAGTATTAACAATCAGCGGTCAATAGACCCATTTATCCACTTACTCATTCAAGACATTGAAAGTCTACTGTATGCTTGACCCTGCTGTAGAAGGTAGACAACATGTCAATAAGAGAAGGGTCTAATGCACTGTACCTCCAACCTTGTGCTATTTAACCTGTTCCAATAAGGTTAATACGAGAGGAAAAATTAGGAAATTATCTTACAAACAATCACATAAGATGTTATTTTCTCATGCTTTTTACACACACACACACACACACACACACACCTAACAAAGAAAGAAAAAAAGTCAGCCTTTTCAGAACAAAAGCACATTGAATATTTTACAAAACAATAAATAGCCCCAATCAAACCACGACTTATAAGGAAAATTAGTTTCAGGTTAGTAAAAGATTATTTTTCACAATAGTGATTTTAGTGAATTGAGAATTATATGCCTCAAAGTTTCTAAAACAATAAGCAATAATCTTTTAATACAGACAGGTGACAGCCTGGGGTAAAATGCTGTTTATACAGAAAATGTGATAAGACTCTGGGCATCTGAGAAGTGTTTAAATTGTTGTTTCTGTAGAGAAAAGGTCACAAAATCTCAGGTAATATGTATTTAGAACAAGAATTTGTCCATCCTGTACTACCGTGAGACGCGGGAGCTGTGGGTGAGGACACTAAACTTACAACTCAGAGATATGGCTTTCAACCTCAGGTTTGTCAAATTTAAGAATTACCAACTAAGAAGCCAGATGTGGACAAAAAGACTCCCATTTTAAATCAAATGACAGTTATCATGCCCTCCTGTGAGGGAACAGATGGTGGTAGGTAACAGATTTCCCCATAATCATTAAAATGAGGGCATGGAGCCAGATGCACTAATTGAAGAAAAACATCCTCACGAAAAGACAGTAACTTTTATTGTTACACTGTGTACCCTTTCTCTGAAGCGAATTTCAAAGAACTAGGAGAGAGGAAAAGAGAAATGCAGCTCAATACAAGCTGAGATAGATTCAGAAAATTCCATCTACTTCTATCTGTGCGCTTGGATAACACAGAAACCTTGAATTCACAGATACGGAAAAGGATTCTTGCTTATACCACTTTCTAAATTCTTTTCTTAGTGCTTCTCAGATAGCATTTCAAGGTACTGGGCCATGTAAGCCAGAGTTGTGGCCATCTATTTTGCTATTTTATATTCTCTTGCCTAAATACCCTACCTACAGCATCAAGTCCTGTTTAGTCTCCACCCCTCAAAAAGCCTATACAATCAATTTATTTTTAGCTGTATGGTCACTTCTTAACTAGCTACACTAAACATATGAATGAGTTATCATCTCTGGAGAAAGTTACCAAGAATCAGGGTTTTCACAATTGCTGCATGCATAACAAAAGATGTTCAATTTGAAAAATACTAAGTAATACAAGAAACAGGAATCAAACAAAAAGGGAAAAGGAAAATAGAAAAGCAGATCAGCAGTGAATAAAATATTGGATTTAGACATAAGAAGGCTAAAATAACTAAAATATACAAGAATCCAGGAAGAAACAAATAGAGGAAATCATTTTTTAAAAAAAGAATTTCTTCAACTTATTGGAATTACTAGGTAAGAATCCAATATAAAGTACAGAATTGAAAAAATACTCTAATATTTAAACTTTAATAAATATATCTGCATATTACACATAAAAGTTGGTCTGTTTGTTACTGCTGTAACAAATTATCACAGTCTACACAAATTGTAAACAATGTAAGTTTCTGTCTTCAGAGAAGTCCAAGATCAAGGAGCCAAGTCTGTGGATGACATCATAGCATTATGAAAGTATGCATAATAAAGGAAATCAAAGAGGGGAAAGAGGCTCAATTCCTCCCTTGTACTACTAACTCTCTCTTAAGATAATGGCTTTAATCTTCTTTAAAAAAATTATTGCAAATGTGTTGTACAGAGGGTTACCGTTACGTAAGTCAGGTAATGAGTAAATTTCCTTTTGTACAGTGTCACCCTCTCCCTCATTCCTCCCACTTTTCCCCCCACTGTCTCTCCTCCTCTCGAGTTGTATAGTTCATTTCCAACATCATGTCTAGTGAATACAGTACCACCACTGAATTAGTTCACCCTTTGTCCCACCATTTCTGTGCTTTCCCTTCTCCTCTACAAAAAAGATAGAGTTATATACAAGACAAAGGGTACAAGAAACCAAATGCAGTGACAAAAGGGAACAAAACAAAGAAAAATGGAAAGAAAAAACAAACAAAAAACCCACAAACAATACCACAAACCAGGCCACACTAAAGCTATGTTTATTGCAGCATTGTTTACCATAGGTAAGATATGGAATCAACCCAGATGTCCCTCAATGGACAAACAGATCAAGAAAATGTGGTACATATACACAATACAATTCTATGCCTCCATCAGAAAGGATGACATTGCTCCATTCATAAGGAAATGGAAAGACCTAGGAAAAAATCATATTAAGCAAAATAAGCCAAACCCAAAGAAACATAGGCTGCATGGTTTCCCTCATTTATAATAATTAGAATATATCTATAAAGCTACAAGTAAACCCAATGGATAGTAAAAAGCTAAAAATTACTCTTGGATATGATTAATTAAACAGCACTCTAAACATTCACTCACTGAGACCAAAAGAGGATATTCTTAAGAGAGGATCACAAGAGCTTTGTGCATATGTGCATATGACCATATAAAATGATGAGCTATGTGAATATGACCATATCAACTGATGCTTATCAAAATGAACTCTAAGAAATGGAAAAAAGAGGCTATATTCTTTTCATGAAGATAACGGTCATTTCTTACAGATTCTAGCCCTTAACACCATCCCTATGACAATTAAATTTCAGCATGAAATGAGGCAGGGTAAATGGTCAAGCCATAGCAAGACAGAAGGAAACAGTATTTAGTGAATTGGAAAACAGATCATTAGAAGCTATTCAAAATAAATCACAAAGAGAAAAACAATTTAAAATATGCAACAGAGTGACAAATAGGACTCTGGAAAAATTCCATGAAAAAAAATTAGGAAAAGAAGTAAGATTGTATTCTCCTATTTTTTTGTTAGAATTGTCTCGCTTTTACTTCATAATCATGTTTTAGTATGATGAGGGCTAGTTTTCTTATCATATATCCTGCTTGAGGTTCACAGAAACTCTTGAAATTGTGTCTGATTTTTCCTTTCATCAATTTTGAAGTTTTGAAAACATATTCCTTCTAACTTGGATCCTGCCACATTTTATCTCTTATCTTTGGGGACTCCGTTGTATTTTAAACATTTTCGCCAGTCCATATATTCTTCATAACCATCTCTGCCTTGATGCCTTTATATTCTTCATGCTTTAACCTACCATCTAAAGTCCAATTTCTTATTCATTGTATCCCATGTGCTGTTAAATTCATATCTCGTATTCTTAATGTCAGGTACTGCATTTTTAGTTGTAGAATTTCTATTTGATCTCTTTGATAGATTCAGGCTTTCATTAAAATGTGTCTGTCTTATGTCCCATTCCCTTGAACAGGTGAATTAGAGGAATTTATATGTCTGCCACATAATGTCAGTATCTAGCTCATCTTTGGATTTATTTCCACTGCTTGTTTTCTTTTCAATCTAGACCTGTTGTTTGAAGTAGGCTAATTTTTATTGAGACAGATAATAGAGTCTTTAGGCATTATTTTTACTGAAGATAATAGAGTCTTTGGGTATTTTTTTCTTTACCTGAGTATTCACCTAATCCTCTGGCAAAGAACTAGCATAGAACATGTAAGACACACCTTATCAAACAATTGTAAATGCTCCCAATGCTGATTTGACATAGTTTTGGTCTTTTTAAAGGCCTCATTAGTGGTTTCGACAATGAGTCTGCATGTTTGTGAAAATTCTCCCTCCACAGCTTTGAAATTCCAAATTTAGTTACCTCATTACCTCAAATTGCAAAAAAAAAATGCTATTCTATTTTTAGCTGCTTTGTTATTGGCACTTTGTTTTCCTGCACTGCACATGTTAACCATTCAACAAATGACTCAATGGGAAAAAAGTGTCAAACTTATTTTCCTATGTTCCTTTCAAGGCTTTTGGCATTTCTTTTCTGATTGCCTTGGCAGCTTTAAACTTCAATTTTCATTTCCTCACTTCAGTATATTCCTAGATTGACCAAAGCCCTTCTGGCATCTTTGCTTCTTAAGAGCCAGTCTCAGTAATTCTCCATTTCCACCTACATTCCATCCACCCTCATCCTCCAATCTGTGAATCAGCAAATTACATAAGGTGAAAAATCACAAAAAGTTGAGTTCCTGCTCCAAATTTCTCTTCTCTGAACATCCTTCTTTCTCAAAGTCTAGCTGTGTAGGAAGCAGTCTGGTGCCTTCAGTAACAGAAAGATTTTTAGAATTTATTCACTTGTTCTCAATGTAGCTCTTAAGCTACAATGTAGCTTATGTAAACTCAGATTTTGCTTCATTCATTAAAATAGCTTTGCCATGATGAGTGGCATGAGAAAAATAAACAAAATATAAATTTGAAAAAAATGAGAAACTTAAGGAATATAGAATTGTTACATCATAAAGGAAAAAAATCTTCATATATTATATTGTCTTGAAGAAATACCCATATACTTATTGCTTCTTGGAAATGTTGCTCTCTATAGGATGAAGGACCAAAGTAAACATTCTGCAATCTTCTCCATCCGAGAAAAACTCTAGTTATATACATATGCCCCAGGCTATTCACTAAATTTCACTAAGACAAACTGTAATATACCTTTTTAATGTTTTTGTTTGAAACGTTTTCTAAATGGAATTAATTATTTGGGATTCAGGATAGATATCTTAGTATCAGAACGTCTTTGTCTTATTCTTTCTTACCAGCAAAATTAAACATATCTGATGGTTAATGACCTTCACACCAAGAAAAGAATATACAGGACTCATCCATAAATCCTTTAGAAATGGGCAATCTTTTTTTTTTTGCTTTTTTTTTTAATTTTATTTTATTTTATTTGTGAACAAACTGTACAGAGGGGTTACAATTGCATGGGCAGGATAATGCGTACATTTCTTACCAAGCATTGCAGCCTCCTCCTTTGTTTACCCTTCCCATCCCTTCCCA
>NW_012267220.1:18756019-18831429 GCF_000151885.1 Dipodomys ordii
GTGCTCAGATGTGTATTCTTGCCTTGGCTTTCTCTCACTTGTCTAACTCTCTGTCCTGTGATGGCACACTTGGTGTGTTTCTCTGGCTTAGGACTGTTCACTGGAACTCTAAAACTGCTTTCTATGTGAGAGCTTATTCAGATTCCAGCTTCTCCTCCGCCATCTTGTCCCCACTCTCTGTGTCTTGGGCAATCTTTATAGTTCATTCATAGACCAAATAGCCTTGAAGTATAAATAAATTTATTCAGAAATACAGTGAAATAGGATCTGAGCACAATAGTTTCAAGTCCAAAATACAGAAATTTTAAAAGCACATCTGTGTTTATATTACTGTCTCTGGAGAATTTTCAATTTATGTTTCTATGCAATTAACCTTTTCTTACCTATGTTTATGAATTTGTATAGTTTTTTACCCAATAGATCTGTTATTTGGTTTCATAAAAATCAAAACCCATTTCAAACTTCAAATTAGCATTTTATTTAAATTAACCATATGTTAAATCATCTTTTAAATGGAAGACACTCTCAAATTACTTTTCAGACATGAAGATTGCCAAAGTGTATTGGACATTAGTCGAATTAATTAGCTTGGAATTCTTATCACTTCCTTTCTCTGTCAATTAGGATTTAATCAAATGTCTTAACCTCACTCATAAGACTCCATGAGATTTTTTTCTACTCGAGAATCCTAGCAGATAAATTTTTATTGAAATTTGGGAAATGACAAGCAAAGCAACCCTTGACCTCTCTATGTCTATATTAGCCAATCTTCCATCATTTCTGGAAATGCACAGAGTACAAAATTAGAGAATGTCAAGACTTCCTTACTGTTCAGCAAGCAAAGTAGTAGACTAATATCTCCAAGTGGGTCCACTGGGATTCATTTGATGATAACTCTCCCAACATGGTTAGCATTAATTCAAGAAATCATAGAATAATAGGGCTAGAGAATGTTGGGAAAGCTGAACAATAAGATTCACATCCTAACATTGTCACTGGGGGCCTGAGTGGTCCTTAAAATTATCTCTGAATTCCTCAGTACCAAATAAATAAATACTAACACCCATACATGTCATAAAGTTTTTGAATTTTATTTAAGATTATTTGTATTCTTAAATAATATTATCTAAGCTCATACATAGTTGTCTAAGTTCTTAAATAATAATTATGCAACAATTTTACATTTATATATGTGTAAATTCTGAAGCAGAACTTACAGAATGATATTTATGTTGCTATAATTTATAAATGTAATTGAAAATTAGTGCTCATGTGTGAAAGTACTATGCTGTTTAAATATGTTGGTGTTAAAAATTGCCTCTATCAAGATATAGTTCATGTGATGTAGAGTTCATTGCAACAAATAATTCAATTCTTGTAAGCTTTATTTAATATTTGTTTGCATTTATTAGCTTAATTTAAAGCTTGCTGTATTTAAATAATGGTTAAGTGCATTCTAGGAAATAACCTCTTTAAAAAGAGGTAAGTGCTCATTATGAAACAAAATTACATCATCCTCAGAATTTCATTTACACCAATTTCATAGTAGAAATTGACAGGAGAGAAAACATTGAAAAAAATGACTCAATCCATTCCTGCAAATGTGCTTTAAGATGCCTCTTTTAACTACTAATTTCTTTCCATACAGTTTGAAACATGCCAGCTTAACAAAACAACCACTCGTTGAAGTGATAGGTGGAATAAAAGGCGACTCAGAAAATAACTTGCAGGAACCGCTACATGGATGGTATGTCTGACATCCAAAGAGTAAACAAGCTAAACGCCGAGACTTTGAAAGGGGCGTGTGATGGGATCCTGTCTAAACATTTATGATTGGCAAAAACTTCCCCGGGAGTTTGAAATATAAAGCAAAAAGAACAGAAAAATGCAAACTAAATTAGCTCTTCCTTAAGAAGCAAGACTTTTTTGATAACTGAAAGGCTATCATTTAGGATTTCATTAAAAGGAATTGATGAGGCCCTTCATTGTAAGTTCACTTATAGAAATAAGTAAGTACAATAGTACACTAAAGTATTGTGCAAACAAGAGAAGAGGGGCCAGGTGTATGGCTCAGTGGTAGAATATATGCTTAAAAGGGATGAGGACCTGGGTTTGATCTTCAAAACAGAGAGAGAGAGAGAGAGAGAGAGAGAGTGAATGGACCTAAGCAGAAACTTCCATCTTAGGTCATTATTATTAATACAAATAAAAGTATAAAAGAAAAGATGAAACTAATTAGATGAAATTGCCTCCTCAGAAGAGTCAGTATCAATGTCATTTCACTAAAGGATTTTAAAGAAGCAAAAGGAATTCAGAACTTCAATCTCACCTAAATATGTTTAAAAACATACTTCCCTTTAAGAAGAAAATATCAGCTGGGCTCTAGTGGCTCATGCCTGTAATCCTAGCTACTATGGAGGCTGGTATCTGAGAATCACAGTCAGAAGCCAGCCAGAGCAGGAAAGACTGTGAAACTTTTATCTCCAATAAATTACTCAGAAAAAGCCAGAAGTGGCAATGTGGCTCAAGTGGTAGGGCACTAGCCTTGAGCAAAAGAAGCTCAGGGTCAGAACTCAGGTGCAGAGTTCAAGTCCCAGACCTGGCAAAAAAAAAAAAAAAGTCTTAAAGGTCTATACTGGGAATGTGGTCTTAGTGGTAGAGTGCTTGCATAGCACGCATGAGGCCCTGAGTTAGATTCCTTAATATCACATAAACAAAATAATAATAATAATAATAAATTAAAGGTCTAATACATACATAAACATTAAAGATCAACACAAACTAAATGACAAAAGCAATTCCTTAACTGGTACTTTGTGTACTCAGAAGGTCAAGATAGTTGGTGACAGAGTCTCAAAGTCTAGCCAGTCCAAGAGACCTGCTCTGTGAAAGTAAATTTTTTTACTTAATACTTAGACATAAAGCAAACCTTGGTTTGGGTTATCTGTGATTTGTTTCACTAATGGGGCTTTCTTACAGAATGCTAGAGATTTCTTTCTTCTTGGCTCAGACATATTATTTTCTTCTTTTTTCTCTCCCTTTCATTCCATTTCCTATCCTCTTCTCTCTAAACTTTTTCTTTTCTCATCCTTTTTTGTTTCTTCTTTGTTATAGACTTTGTCTTGTCTTCCTTTCTAGTTCTTTATTTTGTCTTCATCTCTCTCTTTACTTTCTCATTCTCTTGTTCCTCCTCTCCTTGGTCTCTCTTTTTTATAATCTCTCTGTCTCTCTCTCTCTTTTCTCCTCCTTTTATTATACCCTAAAGCTCAGGCAAATGGAATATTTGGTCTGACAGTTATCAATTCTGAAAAAATACTTTAGCATGTTTACATATTTTAATTGATAAAACATAAACAAAATTTCCCTCTAGGATCCCCTACAGTTGCTAATGAGTCACAAATGCCAGGTAATGCCACCAGAATTCTTCTAAAAAAGAAAAGATGTGATGCCCAGGAGAATTTATATACAACAGTATTGAGCTTTGCCAGTTTGTCCAGTAACAGTGACTTTTGGTTTTTCCTTCGGGGGCTTAAATTCAGGGTGGGGCGCTGTCCCTCAGCTCTTCAGCTCAAAGAAAGCACTCTCTACCACTTGAGCCACAGCACCACTTCCAGTTTTCTTGTGGTTTATTGGAGATAAGAGTCTCCTGGACTTTCCTACCCAGGCTGGCTTTGAACCGTGATCCTCAGATCTCAGCCTCCTGAGTAGCTAGGATTACAGGCATGAGCCACTGGTGCCAGGCTAACAGTGACATTTTTTTTTTAGCAGAAAGTCACAAAATTACTAGGAATATTAGGTGAAACAGACAATATTAAATGCAAATAGAATTCAAGAGAAACTCTTATTATTCAACTCTTGAACTTAGTATGCACAGGAAAGGAAAATGTAAATCGATTGCAAATGGAGCTGCCAATTAAAGTTTGAAAATATTTTTTAAGTATTCCTGTGGTGACAGAGACATAGGTTTTTCTCTGTTTAATTTACTCAGACTTCTAAACACAATAGAAGCCATTTAACAGAGAAACATCTAGCATTACTATAGAGGAAAAATAATAGCTCTAAAACTAATTTATTGCTTTCAAAGAGCAATGAGTTCCCTTAGTGCATATGCTGGAAATAAAACCATAATTACACTGGACTAACAATGCTCCTTGAATTTGGGGAGGAAATGACAAAATTACATGTTTGAATTTGAGAATAAAAAAGGAAAACAATGAAGTTCACAGGGACAATCAAATCGCACAGAAAAAATTTAGCAGGGTTTTTATTTTCTTTTTATTTACTAAATAATCTTTTCCACTTGAAACAGGTGTCATTCATTTTCACGTATGTTTCCAGGATTGAAACCCTTTTGGCCTTTTAATCCTAGGTCAATAGTGGAAATGTTAGCACAAGGAAAGTTAATACCGATTTTCTCGCCTTAAACTAACAAGATTTCTGGATTGCATTGGCAAACAATTCAATAGAAATTTAGAAAAGATACTTTAAGAGCAGGAAATCCCTTGTCAGGAAGAAAAAAAAATTCTAGGCAGACAATTCTCATGTACAATGACTTCTACATTAGAAACAAATGTTTCAAACTATTGAAATCATTTCGTGGCCCAGCTCATTCCTCTTATCTGGAGGTAATTTCTAACAGATTCCAGCCTATTTTGCAGACACAAATTTCCAGCCACTCTCCTTCATGCCCCAAGAGACCATTTCATAAGTAACCTAACATCAATTCAAATAAGATTCGTTTTTCCCATCACTTTACACCCTAGAAAACTGATACAGACTTCCCCATATGAAGTTTAATACAGAACATAGGTTTATGAAGTGTGGAACCTCATTTCAAATGTACACGTAATATATTGATATAGGCTTTGGGAACACTTTCAAAGAATACAAATGTGCTGGGTCCAAAGCTTAAATGGTCTTTTTCAATGAAATATAGCTCACAAAAGATTTCAGAAGGCAAAAAAACCTGTAAAATTTAGTGCCTTTTTTGAGATTTTCTAGAATATTCTAATTCAGAAATTAAGTAGTGTATCCAGTATGCAAAAGTATAAGCAAGTATTAACTTAAATTTGACAATTGAGGACCTGATTGTGAATTTTAAAACCTAAATGCTTAGAGAAAAGGCACATGAATAAATATCATTATGACAGTGACTAGTGTATAATAACACATAACATGTCCGCCAAATTTAAGATACTATTTTTCTTTGTAGAATGCCAGAATAACAGAACATTCAAATTGGATGTAGTGCCATACTGAGAATTTTTTCTCTATAACATCTTAAAAACATAGAGAAGTACTCTCAACCACAATCAACCTTCGTGGGAATTAATTTCTTATAAGTGTATATTTCCATCCAGATTAATAAACTCTAATTGAACTGGATAATGCAAAAGGTAGAATAATTTTTACTTAGCACAAAATATGATTTCTATCTATTGGTTTGTTTTCTCACTTCTCTAAGTTAATTTCTCCTTTTTCATACCCCTGTCAAACACTGCATTTGTTTGTCCCTCAAGTCGGAAAGCTTTTCCTTCAGATATATTCGTGTTTCTCCCTCCCTTGTTTCAAGTATTTCAACAAATATCACTTTGTGAAGACAAGTTTTCCCTAACCACTAAACTTAAATTATAACACCGCTCCCTTGAAGTTCTCAGTTGTCATTCTTTGTAATAATCTTCACCATAGCACCATGACAAAAAGATATATTACCTAGCTATATTTCTTGCTATTCATCTCCTTCTAGAAAATGCCATAAGGTGTAAATTTTCTTTCTCTTATCTTCTATTTGTTTTATAAGGCTATTATTTATTTCTATATTCTTTATGCTAGAACTGCACTAAGCCAAACATTGGTGTTCAAAAACTATTTTTGAGTGAATTAATATATAAAATAGCTGTCATCACGTTGTTATAAATCTAGACAAGAAATATTTCTACCCTCTTTTCTCAGTAATTCAGAGACTATATATTGTTCTATTTAATATAAATGAAAGTTAGATATCTTAACTTGAAAAATATTATAGGTAACCATAATTTCATCAACATTTCATATAATACTTATTGTAAGTGGCATTTCTTGAGCATTCCATATACCATTTATAGTTTTAAAGTCTTATTTGGTTTAATTTTCATTGTAAGCCTACAAGTTAAATAATATAAACCTCTTTTACAAATTGGGACATCTATTCTTGAATAATTTAAAACTCATTCAGGAATCCACATAGCATAAAATCTATAGAACTAGGGTTTCAAATTAAAACTTAAAGTTTGTATTCTAACTCACTCTGTCTCTGAAGCTCAAGTGCAGAATTCATGGAGGAAATCACACCACTTGCATTTGTAAAACTTCTCCAGCTTGACATAGCTTTTCTGTTTATCACCAAGTCTTTTGTCCAAAGGCCACTCGGTTCATGAACTCTTTATTTTGAATTCTCTCACAATCAGATACTGAGTCCTTTTCCACACACATATAGTATATGTGTCTTCTAGCTTTGTAGAAGAAAGGTTGAATTTACATATCTTTTGTGACCTTTTGTAGCTAGAATAGTTTGGGGGTTCTTGTTTGTTTTTTTTTCCTGTTTTATTTTTATCACTATGGTTGCCTGCAGCAAGTGAAATGAAATACTTCCTTTCTTCCTTCTTCAACCCTAGTAGAAAGAAAACTCATAAATGCCTTTTCACTTTGGTCTAGCTTTAGCTGTAGAGGGCATATGCATTCCCTTGTAACAATAACTGTCCCAAGGCAGTAACTGGCCTGGATTGGCCACTTCCTGTTTTCCTGAACCAATCAGTTGTTTGAGAGCTAGTATCTCTGGGATTGATTGCATCTAATGAAGACTTATGCTTTAGCAGAGGGTGGAGTGATCCTTCCAGAGAGAAATATGAGATATGTGAGCAGCATCAAAAAGAGGTGGATTAATTCATAAAACCAGAGGTGTTTTAGAATGTAACTGGAGGAGGCTGGATAGACAACTGACAATGCCACATCAAAGGGAAGTGCTTTGTTCCTTTCTGGATTTAGCTTATATCAAAGAGGAGCTGAGATTTCATTGTCAGAAATTAGTTTGAATTTCTCTTTACTTCCATCTGGTTTAGGGTCCAGAGGGAAGAAGAAATATGAATTCATTTTTTATATTCTTAGAGAAAAAATATATAATTTGAATAGCTGGCAAACTTTAGAAGATTATAAAGAAACCACAACAAGAAAAAAATTCACAAGAATTTTAGCCTCTTTCAAGCTTTTCTCTATGCTTACTAAAGCAGCAAACACTTACTTCAGGAGGCCCCCACTGCCCTTGGTTCCCTTGTCTATTCTTGGTATAGACTAAGGCATTACCAGGTGGAGGCACTTGATGTATGTGCTCATGACAGCAAAAACATCATTCTCAACAATCTCACCCTGCAGAGCCGGGAGTGCTTCCAGCAACCTACTCACGTTTCCACCATTACTTTTCCAAGTTTAGGACTATGTAAAACGTGTTTTGCTGTCCCAATCGATATGCAAATATTTAGCAGATGTTCTTAAGTTTCTGTTACATGTCTGACAGCCTTTTGCAGGACCCACTAATGCAGATAATTTTCATTACTTTTATTTGTGTGCTTGCTTTTTATCACTGCCTAGATCATGAGCTGGAGAGCTCAGATCAGATGAAAGGTGTCCAGCAGTGGAAAGAGGATTAGAACCAAATGACAAAGGTCAAAGTCGGGTCTATCATTTATTTTTTGGACTATCTGGGCCTTCCCAACGGCCTTTATAAAATAGGAATGGTAGTGGTATGATTCAACAGGGTGACAATCAGGATAGAATAATTTTACACATGTAAGTATTTATAAGTACATTGCAGTAGCTAATATCAAACTTTTTCTGTTATAATTGTTATATTTTTTCATCACTGAACTTAATTTCGATGGCTTTTCTCTTTATAGTTTATTTATGCAGCAATAATGTATCTTTTACTATTTTTGTTTGCCTTTTCTAAACTTGCATCATTTTTATGGGCCTTTCTTGACATAAGTTAACTCAAATATAAATGATGCCAGGTGCTCAAAAATAGGCTAAGGATACCTGTTTAGTTTCTAATTTTATTTGTTTCTAATTATTTCTTTTACTTACATAAATTCCAGATGTGACTAGCCCAATATTATTTATACTAATTAGGAACAGATAATACATATGAGTAAATTGGATGCCAGAAAACTAAATTTTTTTATTTGGCTTAGTCTTGATACAATATTAAAGTACAACTCTAGGTCGTCTGATACACCTTCCATCAGCAAGTAGGTACGTCTCCTCCTTTGGACTCTAAGCAATGACATTATTTGATTAGCAGAAATTGCTTGAATTGCTGATCTAGGCCTTAAAAACCTCTGTTAACACCCAGCCATCATACCATAATCCATATCTCAAGTGCTCTACAGAGAAGGAGTGGAAGCTCCGAGCCAAGTCCCCACTGAGCTCCAGCCACTTCCCAGTGACAATTTGTCAGCGATTGTAGGGAGCCACCTTGGAAATGTGTCCCTCAGTCATGTTAGTCTATCTCCAAGTGAAACAAAGACAACAGTCCATACCATGGCCTGCTCACACCGCAAACTAACAAGAGCTTCAGCCTTCTGCTGTTGTTAGCAGAATGCAAGAGACTGGGTAGTTTTATAGGCTGGAAAGCCCAATACCAGAGTATCATTATGGTCCAGGTCTTTTTCTACATTATAATGGGGCACAAAGCATCACACAGTACAGCTCGTCATCCTATTCTAAAGCCACTGGTCCCATTATGGGGAACCCCATAAAAACACTTTCATCCAATTCTAGTGTATCTCCAGAAGTCCCACCAAGCACCATCAACACATGAATTCAAGGAATAACTTGCCAATACATGAACTTTGGGGGGACACAGTCAAATGCTAGCAATAAGCAATATAAAAAGATCATTGTAATTTTTCACTACTATATCATAGGGCAACTTGCAATAAGTAATTAGAAAGTGCTATGTTGAGTGATTCCTATAGATTACAGAACCTGTAAGAATTATAGATCACATGTATACATCTTGCAGTACTATAAGAAAGTGCACAAGTAACTTTTTCAGTTTCAGATCTTCATCTAGTTCTCAATCTTTTCTAATGAAAGGCCAACAAAGGGGAAAAAGTCTAAAATGAAAGTGACAAAGGCAAATACAAGGCCTATATAAACCACAAACCAGATCATTAGTGTCATGTCATTAAGATATGAAGTATAATTCTCCTGAAAGTGGATGAAGAATCAAAAGAGACATTATAGCAGTGCATATGTTTCTGAAGAGACTCAAATTTCTGGTAAGACTTAAAATCAAGCTGTGCTCTTTTATTTTTAACATTTATTTGCATATATTTTATGCTGAATTTATTTCTGTACTGTAAGTTGTTGTTTCTTCTGGGATATCTTTTGCTTCTGTATAACCTCCTCTTGTGGATTAGGCACAATGTGTACTTTTTCAGGACAGATCATCTAAATATGGTAGGGGGAGCTCACATATGGATTAACCCAACCATGAAATCTAGACATACAGAGTCTTATCTTGGGTGCTCTGATCACCTACATATGTTCAATGACCAGAGGGTATATAGCTAAACTCTACAATCCAATTATTGCTCTCTGCATTTTTAAATATGTATGGTAAAAACAAACAGCACTCTTTGTAGTCATTCACACTATGTCCAGCCTGGACCACATCTACAAGCTCTACCATTGAAAGACAGTGATGGCACACACGGTTTCTTTCAAATGACATCATTCAGATTTCTCGTGACTTTTCAGATGTGCTCACTTTTGTAGTCCAGGTAAGTTTCTGGAGTGTTTTCAAGTGAAAAGGAAGATTTGGACCTCTTGATTTGCAAGATTTTCTGGGATCCTCTCCGTCAGGAGAGCAGCTCACTTCAGCCAATTGAAGAAGCCGACTCAGGCAGTGTCCTTAATACTACCCAAACATCCCACTGAAGGCAGATAGTGGACAGTGAAAAGCAAGCTACAAGCCTAAACTTGTTTTTTTTTTTTTTTTGGGTCCAGTCATGGGGCCGGAACTCTGGGCCTGGGCACTGTCCCTCAGCTATTCAGCTCAAGGCTAGCACTCTACCACTTGAGCCACAGCGCCACTTCTGGCTTTTTTCTTTTTGCTTATGTGGTGCTGAGGAATGGAACCCAGGGCCTTGAGCATGCAAGGCAAGCGCTCTACCACTGAGCCACCTTCCCAGCCCAGCTACAAGCCTAAACTTGTAACTCAAAGAGATGATACAGTTAGAGATTTGATTCATGTAAAACACCCTAAGCCATGTATATGCAGGTCACCTATGTAACACAGAGTAGGTCACATGCTTTCATGTGATCTTGTTTGTATTGCTTTTTTAGAATATCATAGGATGTTGTATGAGATCTCACACTATCTTTTCTATCTGAGAGAATCTCTTTGTTCCTTGACATTTCTTGCACAAAATGAATAAATATGAATAGGGAAAATATTTTGCAACATAGGTTTGCCATAGCTTTTGACTTGGAACTGTAGTTTTGTTTTGTCAGTAACACAATTATGACAATCATTCTACCACTACCTACATCTGAGCAGCATTTTTAAAGCAGGGAATACATGATTTGAAAAGGGAAGCATCTGTCTTTTAGAAGATGTCATCTTCAACAAACTAATTCCAAAATAAACTACTTAGGATGTCCTATGATTCCCTCAAGACATTGAAAGTGTGAAAAGGGATAATAGAAAAAGAAAACAAATGTGATAATAGTAAAAATGAAATGGCTTGTATATATATATATATATATATATATATATATATATATATATATGGTAAATATTTAGAAAGTAAATCCCCTGTTGTCACTGTATTTGATTTTGGTACCCTATATTGCATATATGTTTATCTGAATTAGAGAAGGGAAGGGGAACAACAAAATGGTGAGACAAAGGACAAAGGGAGAATCAATGCAACAGCGCTTCTCATAAGACAATATGTTGGAAATGAATACAAGGCAGGGTTGGATGGAGGGAAATTAAGGGAAAAACAAGGTAGGGGATACCAAAGCTCAACAACAAATGAATGCACTACCTTATATATGTCACTGTAACCCCTCTGTACATCATCTTGACAATACAATTAAATTTTAAAAATAAATAAAAAGAGCTAGTAAAATCCAAAAAGAAAAAAAAAGACAGTAAATGTATCATCAGGCACGAGTGGCTCATGCCTGTAATCCTAGCTACTCAAGAAGCTAAGATCTGAGAATAGCAACTCAAAGCTGTCTTGGCAGGAAAGTGTACACACACGCGCACACATGCACACACACACACACACACACACACACGCACACACACACAGAATATTCCACTATCTTAGATACTAGAATATGAAGTGTTTTCAAAAACAAGCACTAAAGGAAAATGATACTATGTAGGAATTTATACAAGCTAACTGTATATAATGGGCACAGGCACAACCCCCAAAGTCTGAGGTTTTGCCCAGTGCTGACCCTAGGAAAATACGGACAAGCAAGTACAAATAAGAAAATATCATTTTACATCTGGGCTTTCTCTGAGCTAATATGTATACAGAAAGAACTAATATGATCCCACCAGCATTATTTTTTAATTCTTATCTAGAGACTGTATATTTTTTTTTAATGAAGCTCAATATATATCTTATTTTCCTCAAGTTCTTAGGACTCACTTGTCTTCTAGTCAATACATAACTGGCTTTGGTTGTTTTTGAAAGTCCACCAAGTACAAACAGAAACATTGGTGAATGCCTGCATCAGCAGCTTTCTTGATGGAGCAGCTGGAAAAATAAAGATGATTGATACAAATTGTCAACCATTTAAGCCACTGGTAAATATCCCATTATCCCTAGAGACAAGTGGCATTATTGTCGCTGATAGCTATGCACAGACACACCTGCACATGTGAGTAACAAATAGCATGTGTAAAACACAACTCATGTCCTATGGGCATTTTTCAGTTGTTTCTTTTTTGTTTAAAAAAAAGTCCTTTACACAACAAAAGCAGAAAATAATTCAGTCATTTGTTAAGTACACTTTCAAACTGACGAGAAAAAATTCTGGTTAATATTATTTAAAGTGAACATTAATTGGAAAAGCCATTTTATCAGAGGTATTTTAAATAAGTAATGATAATTTATGCATTTATACTATACTTGTGAAATACAAACACATATATGTGCTTCTTTTAAAAGTAGCTTAATGAAAGATAAATCTGTGGTCTTAACTATAATTGGTAATTATTTAGCTTCTTATTTATTATTTGGTAAATTCATTTCCAACTGATATGATTAAATGTAGTCCAGTTTTACTGCTTCCTACATTCTCATCTTAATTCTAGTTCATTCTTGCATTTACTATTTCCAATGTATTACTTCTGGTGCAGAGACCACATTGCTGCCATTGAAAAACAAAAAAAGGCCAGGTTCCAGAGTCTCATGCTTGTTGTAATCCTAGCTACTCAGGAGGCTAAGCTCTGAGGAAAGCAGTTCAAAGCCAGCCTTAGCATTAAAGTCTGCGAGACTCTTATGTCCAATAAGATACTCAGAAAAACCCACAAGTGATGCTGTGGCTCAAGCGGAAGAGTCCAACGAGGCTCAGGGACAGCACCCAGGCCCTGAGTTCAAGCCCCACAATCAGCAAAAAGAAAAAAAATGTAGGAGCAATAGAATGTCTGAATCAGAATTCAGAATTTAATTTGAATTAATTTCTTAATTAATTATTAAAATGTTTATTAATTAATAATTAGTAATTGATTAGCTTATTGTCTTTGTAACCTTGGGGCTCTTGTCTCTCTGCTCTTATCCCCCTCTTCTCAAGGATGGAAATCTAAATATTTAGTATCAAAAGCTTTACTCTCATCTTCCATTAAATAAAAACATTTCAATACTATTCCATGAGAATAACAACATTGGAGGTTTAAAAAAAATTAAAGAAACAATGTGCTGAAAACATAATGAAGAACTTAGCCCAAACAGCTGACCAACACATTTTGTAGTTACTATTTAGAAGTTAATCATACTATCTTACTTTAGGACTAAAGTAATATAAATATCCATGCAAGACATGAATCTTGAAGCTAGATTACCTTTCTTCAAATCCTGGCATTCTCTACTTACTTCTTGTGCAAATTCACTTTCCACTCTGGGCCACAACTCCCTCTTCTATAAAATGAGAACAAAACAATAAGACCAGGATTTTTAGATTTCCTTTAGGATTAAATGAATTAATACTTAAAAATGATTTGGAAGGCTTCATATTGAATGTATAGATTGTCAGGGACTACAATGTGGAACCAGCTACCAACAGGGACAATAAGGAAGCGTGGGTGATGGGAACATTCTCTATCTTTATTGCAGAAATAATAACACTATGGAGAATATTTTTCAAAATTCATATATATGATGGGTGTTGCACATAATAATAGTAATAGTAACAATAATAATAAAAGAAAAAACTACTACACATCTAATTTTAAAAAGAAAAGAAAGTACTTAGAGTAGTATAGATTACATGGGAATCCCTACATAATTGTTTTCTGTTACTATGAAGTTACTGAGTCTGTTTTTTGTGTTTGTTTGTTTGAGACAAGATCTTGTTATATAACTGAGGCTGACTTTAGTGCATTCTCCTGCCTCAGCTTTCCTAGTGCTGGGATTGTGTTGCCACTAGCAGCTCGACTGCAATATTTGATTTTATAGATTGTCGGTTGTCTAGCTTACTCTTGCACTTACTGAACAGTGACCTTGGGATTTTGGCAGGTTTTGCCATGCCTGTGTTAAAGGAAATATAATAATGAACCCTCAGAGGGTTAGGAAGGATACATGTATAGGTATATGATATATACACACATGTTTATGTGTACGACTTAAAGGTATGTTTATATATGTATTTACATACGTATATATGCGTCTGTACATACATAAATAATAATAAATTCTAATAATAAATATTGCATATAAATAAATAAGTAAAATAAATTAAATAAATAAATAATAATAGTAAATCAATAGCTACAAATACAGATATCCTGGGACGATGCCAGGAAATAGGATACACAGCAAATGTTACTTATAGTGAAAACACAGACATAATTTCATGAGTATAGCATTATTAAAACCATAATATACAAACAAACCTACATACAACTGAAAGACAATTAACTACTTTATTAGTAATAGTAAAAAGTAGATCATTTGGTTTGTCATTTGTGTGAGACGTACCTTACATGCCAAATTTTTTCTCCATTAAAAAAATGCATTAGAAACTAAAATTTATTACCACATAATACTTTGTTTTCAGGAGAAAAATTTTCCCTGGCCTCTTTATAGGTATTAATTAAGAATGTAAGACAAAAATGATTTCTGTAGGCTTAGCCCAAGTTTAAGTAGTACTTGATTACAGTACTGTCAATTTAATCTATCTCAAAAGGTTATGTGTAAATCCACTGTGAGTGCTAGGATTATGAAGCTAAATTAACTGATTGCCCAGCTAAACCAAAAGGTCTTTCCCTCAGAGATATTTTCCCTCCTGGTAAGAAATACCATGTGCCTTGAGTAAACAGTCATTAGCATAGGAAATACAGAATCAAGTTTTCTGAAAATTATAAGATTCTGCAATGCCTTTGTAGACCTTGGGACAAAGCTCTGAACTATAAGGAAAGAATGAACAATCAAAATCAGGTCAGAGTGCTCATTCCAGACAGGATACTGGAACCAGCCACTATGCCTGATCTCCTGCTGACTTCAGTCTGAGAAGCAAAGAGCTTCAAATAGAAAAATGGACAGGCCTTTTCAACTAGTTTCTGTAAACAAATACTTACTCTTCTTTTGTCTTTTTAACAGTGTGCCTCAATTGTTAAATTTGGAAAACCAAGCTGTTCCTGAAATAGATATTCCTGATAATAAACAGTTAAGAATAGAATAATTCAGAGTTCCTGGAACTGTTTGGTGGTAAATAATAGATTAGATAGATAGATAGAGGCACTTACAATAAATGAAAGGATAAGAGAAAGAAAGAAGGAAAAGAGGAAAGGAGGGAGGGAGGGAGGAAGAAAAGGAAGGAAAAGAGGGAGGATAGAGAGAAATTTAGTTAGTGCCAAGAAGCCAAACAGAAGGAAAGGAAAGATTTCTAGGCACTTTGATGCTGAGGAATTGGCTACAGGAAGGACCTCCATACTGAAAGCTTCTACATTGTAGCTGCTAGTTCAACCATGTCAGCTCAAGAATGAGTTTGCTGAAGTTCCCCATAGGAGTTTGGCATTTGGAAAGAGGACAAGCCCCGAGACACTGTGTCTAGGTTCTCTGATCCATGTTACTGTACATTTCCTTATGATAATTATGAACAGCAGTGAATAATAAGGTCACTTTTCTAATTTGAAGTTATTTGCATGAAGCTCAAGAACTAGCTTGTAGTATTCAGTACAGGGTTTAAGAGAAAATCTGGGGATAAAACAGATAAGTTTGGAAGTATAAATTCAGATGTCCATAGCAGATGGCACTTGCTGATGAGTGACCTGAGTGTAGAATTATTCCATGAAGAAAAACAAACAAGAACATCCAGTATACAAAGGACTAAAAGTGTTAGGGCTGGATTTGTACTTATTTCAGAACACAAGCCATTTGCTAGTGGCCCTGTAAAGCCAAAAAGGATTATGTTGTCCAGTAAAACAAAACACACTTCCTCTGGGACAAGAGGACTGGCAAGCACAGGAGCAGGCTGTCTCCAAATTTCTGAAAGTTAGAAAATGTGGAGGAAGGGCCTTACCACAAATTAGTTTGGGACTAGATGATAATTTAGGAGTTAAGTGTTTCCAACAGATGGACAAATGAGTGAAATATTGTTTGGAATCTAAGAAGCCTTTAGGTAATGAATGACCTGTATTTACTTTTGCAAGTCTAAAATGGGCCCATAACCTTGTTTCTTGGAGAACAAACATTTTCATCTAGATTTTTCCCTATAGAGTACACCCAAGATTGTAAAAGAGGTGCACTCAAATCTATGAAAGTCTACTGAATGAGGTCCTTCCTGAGGATATGTGAAATAAACCAATCACCTCACAAGCTGAGTCACGTCAGAGACAGCCATCTGCACTCTTTCTATGCACTCAGTTCTTCCTAGGAAGAATGTAAGGAACTTTGGTGTAGGAAATAAAGTCTCTGCAACCAAAGATTAACTCACTTAAAAATCACTGAAAAAGCCAAGCTCCTTGCTCACGCCAGTAATCCGAGCTACTGGGAGGCTGAAATCTGAAGATCATTGCTCAAATTCAGGCAGAAAAGTTTGTGAAACTCTTTTTTTTTTTTTTTTTGGGTCCAGTCGTGGGGCCTGAACTCTGGGCCTGGGCGCTGTCCCTCAGCTATTCAGCTCAAGGCTAGCACTCTACCACTTGAGCCACAGTGCCACTTCCGGCTTTTTCCTTTTTGTTTATGTGGTGCTGAGGAATCGAACCCAGGGCCTCAGGCATGCAAGGCAAGCGCTCTACCACTGAGCCACCTTCCCAGCCCAAGTTTGTGAAACTCTTATCTCTAATAAACTCCTAAAGGAAAGTTAGAAGTGGAGCTGTAGCAGTGAAGCGCTAGCCTTGAACAAAAGAGGGTCAGAGACAGCTTCCAGACCCCAGGTTCAAGCCTCAGGACTGGCATCAAAAATAAAAAATCAATGAAGATAAAATTTGATCAAACGTATTGATAGTAAACAAAAACAACATTTAAAAGCCTTTCAAATGTTTTGGGTTTTTTCCTAATAGTCTTTAAAATATACCATATTTGATTAAAAACTGTGGGGAAGAGTATATAATTTTTCCTGAATATATGCATTGTGATATAGATTGTGTGTGTGTGCGCGCACGCGCGCCCTGGGGCTTGAACTCGGGGCTTGGGCACTGAGACTGTGCTATTGTGCTCAAGGGCTAGTACTCTATTACTTACACAACTAATCCACTTTCTGGCTTTTTGGTAATGAATTGGAGATTAGAGTTTCACAACTTTCCTGCCTGGGTAGGCTTCAAACCACAATCCTCAGATCTCAACCTCCTGAATAGCTCGGATTTCAGACATGAGCCACTGGTGCCTGGCCCATGATGTAGATTTACCTCTTCATTGGGGAAAAATAATCCTTAAATCCATAGATGATTGAATCCATTCTCTATGAATCATCTCTCTACAGGTAAAACATGCATACTTCCCATTTTACCAACTCCTACTCATACCTACACACAGTCCTAAAAATACTTTGAAAATTCTCTATTGTTGTATGTTATTCAACTTTTAAAAGTAAGGTAATTTGAGGACTCTAGGGAAGTGAGCCATGTTCATGGAGAGAAGAAAAATTTGGTTCTTTTCACTCAATAGTATCAATGCCCTTCACTTGACAAAGAGGTATTCTAGCTTTCAACTCTACTTTTAATACTACCTATATTTGCATCTCAAAAGCTTCATCCAAGCTTATAAACAAATAAAATTTAAAAAGTTGTATCTAGCAACTGCTAATCTCTTTTAAGTGATCCTGGTAGGAGCATGGTATCAGCCAAAGTGATGTGCCCTTGGTAGAGCAGTTGTTCATTTAAAAAAGGATGTGTCATGTGCATGTTTCCACCCTTAAATTGAATTCTCTTGAAAATTCATCCTTTGATGAATTTGGGAGATAGTAAATTAATGGAAATGGAAGGGACTCTGCCCATAGTGTCTGAAACTCAGGGGTTTTTGTCAGCATACTGATGAGTAAGTCTTTTAATCTCACAGCTAAAGGTAAGCATCATTTAAAATGCCAGATCTCTATTCTGCTACCTCCCAGCGATGCCTTCATTTGACTTTAAAGAATCAAACTTCTCCCACTTCCAGTAACTGTGAGACTGGCTTCCACTCCTTGCCAACAGTTCTCCATGCCCTAACAACAGAGATAGATTGGGGATGGAAACATAGCCCATCTTGACTAAGGCCTAACCAATGAGAATACACACCACCAATGTGGCAGATCCAATACACATGAAGAAGAATAACCATTACTCAAAGAGCATGAAAATCTGGTAAGAAGACTGACCTTGAAACAAACTTTGATGATTATATCATCACAGTAGACCGACCAAACAAATGAGATTGTTAACATCTGTGGGGTTCTATTATAAACATCTGTGTCCTCCAGCCATGAAATATGAGTGAGAAGTAAGATTTAATCAGGTTAAAAAATTATAATAAAGACAACCTGTAGATCAATTCTGCCACAAATTCAAGCATACAGAAACAAAGATGCCTCAACCTGGTTGGCTGATATTTTTTTGCTGTCATTGTTTGGTCGTTATTGATGTTTTTGGCTCCCCAGCATGCTTGTGCTCCGTTCTCACTAATCTCATCAAGCCTCATGGTATCAAAACAGAAGGGGAAGCACAATCACATTCTACTGGCAGAACTGACAAACCTTTGGCTTCGATGAAACAGAGTGATCCTACTGAAGAGTGGTCCTGAAGGACCCAATGGACAGCAACGATGCATATTCAGCACTGCAAAGATGGTGTTAATGGACTTGCCGCATTTCAGTACTTTGTAACACAGGGGAACAAAGCCCATCTACATTTTTCTAGCTAACCTTAAATTGTGAGCACTGTTTATTTCATCAAAAGGAAAACCATGAAGAGAATTACTTACGTTTATTGCCAAACCATTTTTATGGTTTGAACCTGCAGAGTGTGAAAGCCTTACTCAAGACTTCCAAATATAAACTGGAATGTCTAGAATGTGAACTGAACACACACAGATGTATGATGTTAAAATATTTTCACATAAACTATCTTGAAACCAACATGAATCATCTCAATGACAGATAAATAGTGATAATATAAGAATCACAATGCTAAGCACACAGAAAACCTTAAAATATGCTGATACTAATTTGTCTGCTTCTGATCAATTAGGATAATTTGAGCTGAAAATAAAGAACACCATCATTTTCTCATTTCTAGTAGAAAAACTAGTGTTCAAGTACAAATATTTCTAAATAGAATACAATGTGTTAGTATTCATCGGAGGAAAATGATCAGAATACAAAACAAAATAGTTAAATGGAGTGTCACATTTCTGATCGATGTTTTGTTTCTCAAAAGAAAATTACTTTTTAATCTGCTTTTTTTTCTAACAAGAATGCTTTGTAATCACAAAAGCAACTCTCCTCTCAAAAACCCCTTATTAAAGTATCATCTTATTAACCTTGTAAATTGTGCTACCTTTCCATTCATTTCCTTTCTACCTTTGCCTTCCACCCTTTCCGTTGTAGATCCAGGCAATTTAGTGACTACTCCCACTCAACCTGGTTCTCTACTTGTTACTCTTACTGGTGAAAGTGACAATGTAGTTATTAGAACTAATTTAAAATTTGGAAAGACTAAAACTTAAATTAAAACTATAGGCAACCATTTATCTCAAGAAATTGGAACATGGATGCTTACCCTTTGTTTATCTACGTTTGTATTCCAACAGGGCTGGTACACAAACACTGAAACATTTTCCTGTACCTCCTATTTCACAGTCAAAAAGCCTTTCTCTGTCCTCTGTATGTATAGGAGTTCCTATACATTGTCAAAATGTAAGTTCTTCTACAAATGTCATCTTGATCCTAAGATTATTGGTGCTTGCTCTCTAGAGCCTCCTAATCCTTTGGCATTACCTCCCTTTAATACATGAGTGATGGTAGATTGGTGATGGATACACAG
Source organism: Dipodomys ordii (assembly GCF_000151885.1). Taxonomy (NCBI): domain Eukaryota; kingdom Metazoa; phylum Chordata; class Mammalia; order Rodentia; family Heteromyidae; genus Dipodomys; species Dipodomys ordii. Next base: position 18,775,758 of record NW_012267220.1, read on the forward strand.
ATATATAATTTATTTTCATTTTATATTGCAGCAAAATACATTTAACATAAAATTTACCATCCTATTGTTAAGTGTATAGTTGGTTCCATAGGGTATAGCTTACACACATTTTGTGAAGTCTCCAGAACTTTTTTGGCTAGGAATTCTACTTGGGGAAAAGGACAAGTTAGTCTCATAACCTTTTAGAGGAACAAAATGAAGTAGACAGACAAAAGCAAGGATCTGGCTCAAAACTGAGATATACTCCATAGAGTTTTATTAGAATAAAATACGAGAGCTGCTCTAATCCTCAGTCCCTAACTTCGAAATTTCCACCACCCTCACTCTCCCCCCCCACCCCCCACCGCCCACAGCTCTCCTGGAGAAAGCAGGTTCTCCTGATCTAGCCATTTGTTATTCAAGATATAGGAAAAAGCTGTGTCTGTGTTTATGATATTCGAAATACAACCAGAGAATTTCTTCAATTCCCTTTAACTGGACTTTTGTGGTCCAATCTTAGACCACATTTCACTGACAAATGTTGAAGTCTTAATCACAATTTTATTTGTGACAAAAACTAAGCTTCATAAGAACATAAACAACACCACAAGATCAAAGATTATATCCCCAGAGTCCTGATTCCAATTCTATTTCTCAGTTTGGCCTTGTGAACTCTATCAGTAACTCAAGATACATTTGCATATGTCATTGTTGGACTTTTAATATATTCTTTTTCCAGTGCTCAGCTTTTCTAAGAGAGACTAATTCCTCCTTTTATATTCCGTTTCTTATTACTACAGTATAAGCAGGTCTGGAACTTCCTATTTCTCAACATTCCCTGCTTTTAAAGCATAAACTTCCTATTCACTATATTCTTTAAATAATTACAGGTCTCTTTTATAATAAACTCTTCCCAACATGCTATTTTATGTGTTTATCTTCTTTGGGCTGTACTTCTGAAGTTGTTCAGCAATGCTAATTATAAAGGAAAAGATAAGAACAGGTTGATTTTCTTCCTCACTCACTGCAGCTCAGAAAATGAATTGTAGCGTTCTGCTTTCTTATTTGTGCTGGTAATGATGTATTCATTGTGGAAAAGCCTTCACAGATAATAAAAATTATATGCTTTTTACAGAGGTGCTAATTATCTCTTCTTGGTCAAGAAAAAAACTACTGAATTGGCTTCCAACTACAGCTTAATTTACACCCATATTGATGCTAGCAAGAAGCCAAAGATACTTTATAACTATTTGCTAGAAAACAAAAATAATGTGGAAAATTATTAAGAAAGGCTTAAAACAAACAATAAATATGATTGATTACAGAAGGTTACCACCAGCTAAGTTAAAATGCAGATGTAAATGTGGAGAAATGGCAAGGAAACCAAAAGGCATCAGGATGAATGGCTTGTAGCATACAACTTGAATAATGGGAATGAATTCAATCTATTTTGGACATGCAGAGATAACTCTGTTACTAAATGACTATTTGCACCAGGAAAGGCACAAACTATATATTTTTAAGACATAAAAACTCCGTCATACCTTGGCAACTGAAAAGAAACATTTTCATTATATTCCACTTATTTATATATCTATACATGTATATATACTTGTACAGAATGGTTTGCAAATACAAGCTAGCTCTATTAAATTGTTTCTTTAGATCATGGTTCCTTGTAATTTTTGAAAGTATATTTAATTGTAAAATTTTATTTAAGATTTTGTGCTTAAAGGAAAAATGTACTGATATTGAACTTTAATTTGCACATCTCGCCCTCAAGATATCCTTTTGATATAATCTATATGTAAAGCAAAACTGTCAATGCCATGGAATATCACAACTTGAAACTAAAATAAACGCTCTATTCTCTGGAGAGATAAAATAAGTAATATGGAGAATTTGTCTTTCTGTGTTGTGTTTGGTTTGCTGTTTGGCTTAATTTGGTTTGGTTACTTCAAAAGTGATACCTTTGCTTCTAGCAGATAAAAGTCAGAAGCCAACTAATCTATGTTTTCTCACTCCCTTTCTCTCCTAATCTTATTTAGGCAGATATCTAAATATTCTTAAAGTGTTGGAGAGGTGTTAAATGAGATCTTATAAGATCAAATGATTACTAAGCCTGTCAGCCTAGAGTGGTCTGTAGACTAGCACTTCTGAGTTAAATGATGATTGACAATATAAAAGAGCTAGAACTAAAATTCAAGCTTCTAGTTCCCAAATATAAACAATTTCCCTTAATATTCTGCCTTCTTGCCTAAGCCAAAACCATCCTTTATTTAAGATTCTGTCTCATTTCAAAATTTCATATTATGTAAGTCTGTTCTTTGAGTGATTCACATTCACCTTAAAATATAATATGAAATATAAATATATTCTGTTCTTGAAAATAATAAAGATCCCAGTATCAAAAATTATGAATATGCCACTCATCCTAGTTAGGGACCAGACTCTCTTCTCAAGTAATAACATTCTATAGCTTATTTTTTTAATCTCCATTGAGAAAGAAAGTGACAGAATAATTTATGTGTCAATCAAGATCTGTGAGTAAGGCTCATGTTCAAGTCATGGAATCTCTAGCAGAGTTTGTACTCCTTTCTTGGTCCAGGAAACAAGTTGCTGTTACTGAACCAACAAGATGGGTCTAATAGATTGGCTATACTAGGTCTTTTGCATCCATCATGACTGACACCTGACACCTGCTACCTATACTATAAGAGTTTTCTCTCATCAGATTTTTCAGTGATGCTTTAGAGCAAAATAGCATGGGATATTCTCAACCTTCATATATGCAAACACCAGGCATGTTAGAAAGATAACATTTTATGGGGTGAGTTTTTTAAGCAGGATTCATACTTGAGGTGACAGAGAATTTAACAATAAAAAATATTAAAAGGATCAGAGTCAGAAATTGGAAGCAGAGAGTAAGCTGGAAAACCAAAGAAGCAATCTCCAAGGCTGTTGTTGTCTTCTAACAAGGTTATGGGGAAACAAAGGGACTATCTATCCCTACCTTCTCCTCTGAGATCATAAGAATCTACAAAGTCCCTTGAATGGGTTAATGGCAGATTTGCCGACTGTTATTGTTTGGAGAAGCGTTAAGTCACATCTCCACAATTTAAGACCACCCAGAACCATTGGCCACCCAAAACCATTATTCCTAATGTGTTCAGGTTGCCAAATAGCATGGCCATCTGTATTTCCTCAGCTCAGAAATTATAGATTCTAGAAGACGAACCAACATTTTGACTCTTTCCTTCCTCCTGTATCCTGCATGTAGAGATGTTTCCTCCTTTATTCACTTCTCCCTACTCCATTTTAGCATACTAAAATAAACCCTTGCTAAACTCATATGCTGTAGGATGATCTTTTTTATGAGACCCCTTGAAATTCTTTGCACATGTGAACCTCAAACCTTTGTGATCTGGCATGGAAAGGGTAGCTGAAGGGGCTTCCTCATTTCTCACCCAATGTCAAATTTTACCAATGGGAACAAACTTAATTTACTACAGATAAGTCCTACCACTTCCCACACTCCAATGAACTCTTTGGGGAGTCAGCAACCTCTAAGGTCTTCTCTGATGATGTTCTGTGAAGCATAGCTACAATCAGCCCAGCAATCACTGTTCCACATTTGCAGTTCTCCATTCATGCCTCTCTTTCCTTTCCCTTCACTACTTTTGGATCGTACTCATAATAAAGCACCAAACCTACAATGAGTTTTAAATATTATGTCCTCAGCAACCCAGGAAGAGACAATATCTAGTACGGAATGAGCAAAAATTCATTAACAAATTGAGGATAGAAATTGCAAATTTATATTCTGCCTCCTTACAGAATTATACATTTTTTTCAACTTATCAGGACTAGAAGTAGAGAAAACAGGGAGTGGAGTTCATTTACTCTTTTAATAAATTGAGTTTTGTCCAGTGGACTAATTAGTGCATACTAAGGCATAAAACAGAAATGACTATCCATTGTATACTCTAATTGATTCTTCCTCAGGAACAAAATTTATGTACTAATATTCCAATTCAAGGCAACCTAAGATGCAAGAGAAGTATTTGCAAAGAGTAGATAGAGAAGTAAATAATAAATTAGTATATTAGTGGAGGTAAGGTAATAGAATATCCACATAAGATTTTTAAAAATCAAGTTATTAAAAGGGGAAATGTATGTGTTAAAGTTCAGTGGGAAAATGTGAGGCTACACTTCAGATGTTAAGCTATTCTGGTAACAGCAGAGTTTTTAGTATGACCGTAAGAGCCAGTAGTGCTAATGAAATAGATATGAAGTCTAAGATATGAAAGTTGTGTAATCGAGGGACTCAAAGAACAATAAGGTTGACATGTCGTATGAATCATATGTTTGAATTGAAATTTCATAGCATAAAGAAAGAAGATGTTATAGCCTACCCAGTCTTTCCTTTTTCTTAACATCACTGAGCTCCAAACAATTTGTAACCAACAAAGACAGGATTAAACTCTTTAGTTGTCCAAAAAGACTTGTATTTGCCATGTAGTGGATAAAATAAAATTTTATATAAATATCTACCATTACAGATCATGGTAGATATCGTGCCTTAATTATTATTATCCTGGTCAATTCCCAGGATAAGAAATGTTACAAACAGGAAATATACCATACCGAAATGAGAGCGTCAGGAAGAAACTATTAGGAATCAAAGAAAAAAATTCAGTCCAGTATAAGAAGTGCAAAAGATGAATCAAAGAGGTGAACAAGAGTCAAGAAGCTATAGTGAAAGACAAATGCACAGAGTACTGTGTTCTTCAGGTAATATAATGAGAAACAGAGACATCCATGGCCACCACTGTGAAAATGGCAGATAGGACTTCTCTAAACTCTGAATGAATTATACCAGTAATGCAGTTCCATGTAGGGTTAACATTATTGCTTTACTTCACTATGCCAATTTTATTTATTATGCCAATATTATTTTATTACTTGAGACAGAATCTGGCTATGTAGGTACTGATCCTCCTGCCTTAGCCTCCATCATGCTGGGTTTTTAGATTCACACTACCAAAACCTTGCACCACAATGCTGTAGCTTACTATGAGAGAGAGGAAATCATAAGCCATATACTGTACGTTTCTGTGTCGTCAGTCCCCAGAATACTACCAGGCCCCTTTGCAGTCTCTCAGCATCAAAGAATTTAAATATCTGGTAACTGCATTCACCAGTTTCCCTGGCTATAATAAAGTTTGCCAAGGAGAAGCCATAGTGAAGGATTTGGAATGAAGAAGCGAGGCAAAAGCCATACTAATATGTCTCTGGATGTAAAGGTAAGCACACAGACAGGTAGCAGATAGGAGATTTTTGCTGTGGCTTCTATGAGTTCTCTTGAATTTTCTTAAGTGCTGAAGAAATATCTGATTATTTGCATCCCTTTTCTTGATTTCAGACTCCTTTGTATCTGAGAGTTCTCATCCCATGCCTGACCTTAGTTTTTTCTTCGCATTTCACAGTATTGAAAAGCCCTTGTGTAATTTCTGTTCTTTAGGCAAAATCCTTATTGAAACACTTCCTTATTCCATGAACATGTTAATGTAGAAACTGGTTCTGCTTTAGACCACTAGAAAATATTTAGAGTTTTTTTTCATTAATTATAGGGTATTTTTTACTACTCACAATGAAAATGCTAAAAATGAAACATAAAAAATAATATATCTCTGGAATATAAAAATTATATTATCAGAACTCATTGATACACTGTTCTTGCTATTATCAAATACCAAATGAATTATTAATCTCCTTATTTCCCTAAGGTAAATCCTACTTCATAAGCTTCAGACATGATTTCTTCCCTTTATTACATAATAGAAAACATAAAATTAAAGAACTAAGGCTTTGGCAATAGGTGAGAAGAAAGTTATTAATGGCTATTCTGACATAAAAAGTACTTTCTTCCTCTTTCTGGAGAGCATAGTCACTTAGTTATTTGATTAAGATTGTAGTGAAAAAGGTTAATTAATGCTACAATAATCCTTATAATTCTAGATATAACTTTTACTCATTTCCATTACCTAAGCTGAAAATTGCCAAATTACATTTAAATCTATCTTTATAATTTTAATTTTTCTGTTAGAAAGTATTGTATTTGAATCTTTGCTATTCAAGTAAAGAAAGGGCAAATGCTTATAAGTTCACAAGCACCTTAAAAGTCACGGACGAGAAACAGTGTTACTAACTTCAAAGGATTTCAGACCATCTTCTTTGGAGAAGGACAGGACAGAGGCACAGATAAAGGCAATAGAAGAACTCTGTTCTAGCTGTTTCCAAGGCAAACCCTGTGGAGTTCCTGCTTTATTTCATCCTCTTACCTGAATGTATATATAGTACACCTAACCATGACACTCATTCACCTTTTCCAAGCACTGATTAAGAAAAAAACTAAACTCAATAGTAGGCAAATGTGTGGATAAGCCTCTTTATCTGTAGATTATTCTACAGCCATCTGACCCACGGTGGCTGCAAGCAGCCTATGGGCAACATAGCTGGTTCTGTCTATACAAATGTCAGTGTTTCAAGCCGGAAAATAAGCTAGTCATTTTTGTGATTATTTTAGTGCTCAGCACTATACCATTGGAAAATTCTAAAAATTATCTTGAACTAAATACAGAAAGAAGGAAGCAAAACTAATTACACCAAGCAATTATGGTTACTGAAAACTTTCACCATAATTATGTATGGTCACCTTGTCTACTTCAGCAAGCGTAGCTATGAGAGTACTGTCATAAAAATGCCAAAACCCTTGACCTGCTTTTCAAAGAATATGGATACCATGTTATTGGGTCAAGTACCCAGTGTGAGATTCTTCCTTCTGATAAATATTACCAGAAATTGGGGGGAAAGATCATTAAAGATTGTTGCACTCAGAAATGTAATAAAAGCTTATGTCAATGTTCTTTCTCTTTTATCACTCTTATTATCAACCCAATTATGTATTTCTTGCAAAAGTAGTTTTAAAGAAAAATAATGCTAGCATCCAGGTGTTCACTATTATGACTAAGTAATCTGAAAAATAATAAATACCTTCTACAGAGAAGAAATAGAGTAAAACTTAACCAAGTTCCCATTTATCAGATTTTTTTTTATTGTGAGAATACTGTACAGAGGAGTTACAATTACATGGGCAAGATAATGAGCACATTTCTTATCAAGCATTGTTGCCTCCTCCTTTGTTTCCTCTTGCCATCCCTTCCCATACTCCCCCTTTATCAGATTTTTTACATAAAATTCTTACATAAATAATATTTCAGTTTTCATATAACTGTAGCCTACAGTTAACAAGGAAAGTCACATAGTACTATTATCTATCCTACAGGAAACTATGGGTAGATAGTTGTTCTAAGCAATATCATTCATGAGTACAGTGCTTCTATCTAGACTACAGAGAGTTCGTGGGAGTTACCTATAATAAAAGATTGATGCAACTAGAAAAAAAGACACCTAGAGTGAGTTATATCCACTGTAGTTATACATGTGCCTTACTCATCTAAAGAGATGTATTTGGTCTTCTAAGTGATAAAGGTATCTGTTTAATGGCTACTATCCAAAAGATGGAAGGATCTCGAGCGCATGTTTGGAGATCCTAGAAGGAGAGTGCAGGTATTCATATACCCTTCACCAAAAAATTGTACTCCTCTATCACAGATGGTTGTTATCTTCCACCAAGCACATAGCTTTGGGAAGGGGACACATCGAGCAGTGAAGGAAGAAAGGGACATTTGGCTAGTTAGCCAAATAAACCTGGTGATCAATGGGCACAGATATCACAGCCAGGTCACGCATTTGCAAAGAAATGGATGGACCTGGAAAAAATATATATGTTAAAAAAAGAATATGTGAAGCCCAGGAAGACAAAGGACATGTGCTTTTTCCATATGTGGAAATTACATCTAATTTATAAATATACAAGTAAGCACATACAAGGTCATATGCAAGTGTATAAAAATGTATTAATGAAAGTATGGTATGTGTCATGGAGGATTCACATGCTGTAACTCCTTAGAAAACTCAACTCATGGTTCAACAAAATGAATACTAGAAAGTCGGTACTTGAGTTGTAGGGGAAGGTCAAGGGGAGGGACATAGACAAGTAAAGAGAGGACAAGGAGGGGAAATTGCAGTTGTAATATTCAATACATACCCTGTATAAGGAGAGAAGATGACTGGGGTAGAGAGGGGTAGAGGGAAATAACAAAAGGGGTGAAATGGATGAAGATGAACTATGAACTGATTTGTTGAATAGTAACCCCTTTTAGACAACTACTTAAAGATAATTTTTTTTAAAAGAGAGAAGGAACTTTAAGAGACCTAATATCAACAGTTATGGGAATTTTTCTGCCTTTAAGTCTATTTAATATAAAATGACTTTTTAATAAACTATAAATACACAATCATAATTTCATATGTATGACACATATAAATCTACATATTCTCTCTATATATGAAATACTTTTAAATCTATTTTTACTAACATTGAACAATAGCTACCCTAACACTCCATAAATGGGAGCATTTAGGAAGCATATTTGACAATGAGTAAGAATTAAACTCTAAAGCTTTTATGTTAGGACTTAGCATATTGTGCTTCTTATGCAAAACTCCATCCCAATAACCTAGCTCAAACTTCCTCTTCCTTAACTCCTATTTCAATAAATGCTAAATAAATAGATGAATGGATGAGTGAACAATACAGTCTACATCTTCAAGTCACATCTTATCTGAGCATTTGGTCTCGAAGAATAATATCCATTCATATAACTAATGTGATGTCCTAAATAATTGTAGCTCCAATATTTAAGGCTGGAAGACAGAATTCCATTTTTATCAAGGGTTATTGAAGGCTTCTCTGATATATCTTGGACTTACTGTGCCTTAGTTCAGACTATCTAAAGCCATCATTGCATATCCAACTGCATATTTTTAATTTGATTAGCTGATGAGATTAGCTGATGATAAATCACAAACCCATGGTAAATCTTTTTGACAAATTCTAGACCTGAAATACGAAATCTTATGAGCTGGCTACATAAAATTGTACTAATAAAATTTATTAAATTATCAACTACCATTTCCTTCAAAAACACTGACAAATTATATTCCTCTTTCTATTCTGTAATTAGCTGCCAGATCTGCTCAGCTTTCTGTACCTAAAATTCTTACTTAATAGTACTTTATTTTGATTAAATTCTTCCATTCCAGTGGACTGTGTTAATTTAGCATATAATCTAGCTACAACTATCTGAAGGATATAAATAAGAGGCAATGTATAATTAACCTCTTTAAACCAGCAAGACATAAATAAGCCATATTTTTATAGTAACAGAGCAAGTACAGGATTTTAAAAATAGTGAAAGCAAAAGTTAGCTGAGAAATCATATTCATTCATTAGAAAGTGGTATTTACAAATTCAAAATAACACAATTACTAAGTACATTATGGGTATGTTTTATTCTAAGCTAGTCTAAGACAGGGTGACAAAGTCCAGATAAAAGAGTTGTAATCTCCACAATTCACCAAACATCTCTGGAAGATGGAGACTGAGAAAGATAAAGAGAATTAATTCCTGATTTACATATTCTGCTAATAAAGTGGCAAGGTCTTATGGAACAAACACAACAGCTGCAAATTATGTAATTATGTATCTGTATGCAAATTTGCAGACATCTCATAAATGCTGGAACACTATTTGCAATGCTAATTTAGTGGCTTTTATTGCTGCTGCATAATTCCTACATGTGATTTGATTCCAGATGTCATTGTAGCTTGTGAAACCTTTATTGTCAGGTTAGCTGAGGTAGCACACATTAACACTACTCATAAAAATATCTATTTATAATTAAATTTCTTTCAGTGACTCAGTGATTTTTCATCCTCCTCCTGTCCAACCCTGTTACTCATATTGTGTATGATAGGATTGCAACCAGAAGTTTTGGCTAAAGGAAATTTTTCCTGTACCTGCATTGCGACACAAGTGACTAGTCTGTTTTTACCTCTTCCACATAAACCAAGTTCAAGTGTCTTACAAGCATGGGAATGTTCACAGAACAGTCTGAAGCCAATATGGAGTTGATGGCAGACACTGTAAGGTTTTATTTTATACTATAAAATAGGAATAATTCCTTTTGCTACAATCTACTATCAGTAATTAAGAGCCATAAGAATCATTCTTTAATAATAATAATAATAATGTGAAGTATTTTGAGAGACAGCAAAGACACACAAAAAACATAAACAAAGGTATTTGTCAAAAACTGATTATGAACAAGTTTGACAAGAAATGTATTTATTCCCATACTTACGTAATTTTAACCCCTCTGTATATTACCTTGATAATAAAAAAGAGTGCAAAGCAAAAATGAAAAAATAAACTGATTATGTGTTCAGCATTGCAGAAACTAGAAAGGAGTATGTTAAATAGCCCCTCAAAAAATAAACAATATATAATATATCATATTGGTTTTGTTTTGTTTGTTTGTTTACTGGCTAAGAAGAGATACAAGTCTTGAGTCTGTCCCAGCTAGATTCAAATCATGATCCTAAGATCTCAGCCTCTTGAGTAACCAGGTGCCATGAGCCACAGGTGTCAGTAGTTAATACGTTTTCCTTTTTTTATTTTTGTTGAAACTTAACAAAAAATAAAAATAAGTAAACTTAAAATTTTAATATAAAACCTGGAAAACTGATTTCTATGGGTTTTTTTCCCAATCGGTTTGTAAGTTAAAAAGATTTGTTCATGAAAGTGCAGAGGGAGAAAAATGCAGTTAAGAATTCATAGTATATAGCACAAAATTGAGGCACGTAAGAGGAGGAGCGGATCAAAGGGGAATGAGATTGTTGAAAGGATGACACAGATCAAGATGTATTCATATACTGCCATGTTAAATCACAACTCCCTTGTACAACTACTCAAGGATAATAAAAACAATAAAAAATAATAATAAATAATGGAATAGAATTGAAGACCCAGAAATGAATCTCCACAAACCTATAGCTACCTAATTTTTGATAAGGGAACCAAAAAATAGGGTAAAAGAAAGATAGCCTCTTCAGTAAATGGTGCTGGCAGAATTAGTTAAACATCTGTAGAAAACTAATAGATCCTTATATATCCTTATATATCACCATGCACTAGAATCAATTCCAAATGGATCAAAGACCTCAAGGTTAAAACAGATACGCTGCAAACATTGCAGGAATGAATAGGAGAAACACTAGGGCTCCTTGGCACAGGCTGAAACATTCTTAATAAAGACCCAGAGATAGGTATAACCATAGTTATTTTAACAATTGGGACAAATTTTGATTTATTGATTATAGATAAATCCTGGTAGAGTGCTTAACCAAGACTACTATTATCTGCTGTATAAAAGACAACAATTTATTCTTCATTATATAACTGAATATCCACCACAATAAGACCTGCTATACCTACTAAAGACAGTCTCCCTCTTTAATTCTGACAGGTTTTCCCCATCACCTTCCTACTTACTGTATACATGGCAAGTTCTGGAAATGTTGGCTGTAATTTTAAAGATGTTTATATAAGCCACATGGAAATGAGCACTTTCTTATTTCCCGCCAATATATTTTTTATTTGTACTTTCTGGGAGATTTTACTACCACTTAGCTGATAAAGACAAAAGGTCAGATCCTTCAAAAAGAAAGGGGGGAAATATAGATAGGTATATTGGTGGATTATGAAAATTCAATCTCTTCCTCTTGCACAACAGAGAATTATCCAGAAGGTGCCATTTGATATGTGCTTTTAGACAGATCTTATCTGCCTTGCTTTATGACATCATGCCCCAATAGCAGACTTTTTAGTATAAGGAAATAAGGAATATATGCCAAGTAGAGACAAAGTCATACTGATCTATGCACACTGTTCTTGTCAAAGATGGAGCGCAATTTTTTTGAGAGAACCTCATTAGGGTTCTTCCTGATATAGAGCTCAAAAGATGAAGCTGTGTTCTGGGTGTTTAAGTGAATCTTCAGCAACAATAATTTAATTTAAGTTATATAGGTATATCTATCTATATGTGTGTATGTATCCCTTTGTGAAGTAAAATACATTAAGACTGATATCAATCTGAAAGTACTCATAATTTTGATCCCTTAAATATTAATGTTTTAAATATGCCTTTAATAGTTACTAGGGATTACTGTTTCTCCTAGGAAAGGGAGCACTTAATTAGGTTCTGATCTGTAATCCTAGCTACTCAGGAGGCTGAGATCTGAGGATCATGATTCAAAGCCAGCCTGGGCAGGAGAAACTGTGAGACTCCTATCTCCAATAAACCACCAGAAAACCGAAGTGGCGCTGTGGCTCAAGTGGTAGAGCGCTCGCCTTGAGCTGAAGAGCTGAGGGACAGCGCCCAGGCCCAGAGTTCAAGCCCCACAACCGACAAAAAAAAAAAAGGTCATTGAAAGGTATATATCGAGAATTACCACATTATCCAAGCTAGTGATATTTCCATCTGATTGTTTCTGAAATCATGTTTCTCTTTCTAGTGCTTCAGAATGGCTTGCCCATTGGATGGTAGACCATTGACTTGCCTGGTTACTATTCTAAGCATACATCAGATTCTTTCAATGATTTTCTCTTTCCTGCCTTGCCAAACCTTGCGAGTTCTGCAAGGCTCCAGTTACCTGATTGGATGCCACTAATTCAACTTGATTGCTTACTGCTCCATAACTCACATAGCCCAAAGCAGACCAACTGATTTTTCTTTATCCTTTCCCTATTGACCTTAATATTAGTCTTATTTATATCCTAGCTTCAACTAGCTTTCTCTTATAACTTTACACTGTTTTTCTGTTGCTATTATTATTATTACTAATTATGTCAGTGTTGGTTTGATCTACTAATGGCAGGTAAATACGAGTGTCAATGCAACATTTTTTTCTAAATCCACAAAGTGTTGAAAGTACACCTACCTGAACAAGAGGCATAAACCTGAGTATTTTAGATAACTCCACAAATGTCTCAAACCAGGTCTCATAGTCACTTTACAAAAAAATTTTAAGAATCCTATTGAAGATTATGATTTTAGAAATGATTGACTACATTGTAACTTCTTTTGACGGGTCTAGTTGCAGAGCACAAGAAAAGAGCTTAATCTTAAAGAAATACCCCTATAGATACTTCATGTTTAGCTCACCACAGTAAAACACTGTCTTGATGTTGTTTTTTCCTCACTGTTGTTTGTTTGTTTACTTTTTTCAGTTGAGGGGCTTGAAATAGGGATTTTGGCACAGTCTCAGAGCTTTTTCACTCAAGGTTAGCACTCTACCACTCTGAGCAACAGAGCCATTTCCAGTTTTCTTGTGGTTAACTGAAGATAAGAGTCTCACAGACTTTCCTTTCCCAGCTGGCTTTGAATTATGTTTTTGGTTTATTTGTTTCAATGTTTGTTTTTGTTTGTTTGTTGATATAAGGAGCCACTGTGTAGCCCAGGCCAACTTCCAGCTCATGATCCTCCTGTTTCAGTTCATGATCCTCCTGTTTCAGTATCATGAATGCTGAGATTACAGGTCTGCACTAACACTTCCAGCCTACACCACTGTATTTTAAAAGTTAAAATAAATTCAATATTTGAGCCATTTGTATGCTAATTTGGAAAATACTAGTTATTTAGTAGTAAAAGTAGTAGTGACAGTAATTATTAATGGAAAGATTGTTTTATTTTTTTATCTCATATAGTTTAGCTGCCCATAGAATTTCTTCAAAGTTCAGTATATAATCAGGCATAAATTAGCCAATTATTATTATAAACTATTACTGTCTTAGAGGTTAATTCCATTCATCAAAACTAATTCAATTCCTCTATCTAGTTTGCTTTTAATAATAACAATGTTTTCTACTGTATAAGTATTGCATGCACGTGCACACACACAAACACACACACACACACACCTAGGTATGTATGGTGTGTGTGTGTGTGTGTGTGTATATATGTATATATAGATATAATTCTTTTTTATTGTGAAAATACTGTACAGAGGGGTTACAATTACATGGGCAAGATAATGAGTTCATTTCTTATCAAGCATTGCAGCCTCCCCCTTGGTTCCCCCTCCCAACCCAACCCCCCCCCCCCCCCCCCACCCAATCCTCCCCTTCCAACCCCCCCCCTTACCAAAGTTGTAAAGTTCATTTTCGACATAATGACTTGTACATCTCATTGTTGCAATGGGTCCACCTGTATCCCTATTTAAACGATTTGTTTTTCCCCTTCCTCTCCACAAACTATGCCAACATCAAATACAGTGAAGGCAGAGGTTATACTATGGGGGAGGGACATACAAAGAAATAATCTTATAAATGTGTTAGAAACAATCACATGAAAGAAAAAAACATTTGAATACATATCTTAGGGTTCATTTCATAACATGAAATTATCTGACCTTTTCTGCTTGACTCAGACATATACTAGATATTGCAAATAAGGGAAACCATGGGACCTATGTTTCTTTGGGCTTGGCTTACTTCACTTAATATATTTTTTTCCACACTTTTCCACTTCCTAACAAATGGGGCAATGTCATTCTTTCTGATGGAGGCATAGAATTCCATTGTGTATATATACCACATTTTCTTGAGGGGCATTTAGGTTGGTTCCATATCTTAGCTATAGTAAATAATGCTGCAATAAACATAGTCATGCTGGTAGCTTTATATACATATATATATATATATATATATATATAATTCTAAATCACTAAGATAGTCTTTCTCATCCCTAATTATAAATTCTGTATGTCCTGTAATTCCTGAAAACTCCTTTGGTCAGCTACTATTGTTAATAGACTGAGGGAAATGAGTTACTGGGAAGTTGACAGAGCACCTGTTTACACAGCTATTTAAACAGCATACATGATCGCATGTGCTCAGACTTATTAGTCCTTCCACAGTAGGGATGCACTTCACAGAAATGATGAAGTGATGTAAAACTAGTTTGATATCTTTTATAGATAGCCTGGGAATTCCTCTCACGGTGACTCTTGGCCTGCTCAGTGTCTTCATTCTGTGATATGTGCAGCTCTCAGTAGCTTTCATGTTCCAACAGAAAACTGATTTTCCTTGTGGTGGGAGAAATGGGCAAGTGGGAAATGCTATTAATTCTGCATGAAAGAAAAGGAAGATGTTTCTGTTTTCTTTTTCCTTTTAATCTTCGACTTTAAAAAAGAAATCAGAGTTATCTATTCCTCTGGCACATCTCCAGGTTTTCAGGAATCCCTAAGAAAAGGCATTTGGTTGGAGCCTCCTGATCTAGATTCATTTTTTACTGAGTGCAATAGAGCAGAGACACTGTCCCTTTCTTTCTTCCTTCCTTCCTTTCCTCCTTCCTTCTCTTTCTTTTTCTTTCTTTCTTCCTCTTTATTGATGTTTCTTTTTTAGCTATAAGAAGTATATTTTTATCGTATTCAATAATAGAAAACACAACATAACGTGATTTTCACACAATGGGAATTTTAATACAGGCATCGGCTGTGTAGTCAGGCTGAGCTCCAGTTCATGATCCTCCTGTTTCAGCATCCTGAATGCTGAGAATACAGGTCTACACTAACACTCCCAGCCAAAACCACTGTATTTTTAAAATAGATTCAGTATTTGTTCCAAGGTAGGTGGCCTGAGTTGACACTACATTCTATTAAATTCACCCTGCATCTCCTTTTGGAACTCAGTATGCAGTGTGCCCTAGAATTGATCAATATCAACTCTGGTTCTCTCTCTGTTGGAAGAAATGAGGAATTCAAGTGCAGCTGAAATGGCTATCACCATAGAAACTTTCTCCCCAAATGCTTTTCTAAATTCACACTCATCTACAACAGAGGCAAGGCTAAAGCAATTATTACCAGAGTTGACTTTACATAACTAGCTGAAACTCCCAAGACTCAGTTTAGGTGCTGATTTGCATATGTATTCTTGAACTTGGTGGAGGAGGAAAGGAGATGGAGGAGGTAAGGAGTGCGGAGGCACTGGCTCAGGTTCAGGTTGTTTGACCTACCTTTGGGATTGTTGGCTAAAGGTTACTATGTTCCCTTGTAAAAAAAATCTACTCATGGCACAGCTTAAAGGCAGGAGAGAAGACCATGTTAAGAACCTTGGGAACCCATGCAGGGGGATGAGAGCTATCAGGAAGGAGAGTGAAGGAATCTTCTAGAAATCTTCGCACTTGCCTCCGCCATGCACCTGGTGAGCTGCAAAGGAGTTTCTTTGGAGACCTGTTCACTGAAAGACGCAGCACTCTAGGGCTCTTTGGGAGCTCTGCTAGGGCTGCCACGTGCATGAAGATTCGAACAGTAGTTTGGGCTCAGTGAAATGTCTGCTGTCAAATGGGGAAAACTTACACCGCAACAATAATGCCAACATTGCCTAGCCACAAAGTCACTGATCTGCAAATGTCTTAAAACAACAGGACACACATGAAAGTAGAAGCTACAATGGCAAGCCATGGAGGGAACAGTTGATCCCTGCTAGGTAATTAGGGGAAGAAAATGGCAACTGCGACAAAGGGCAACATTATAAGGAACAAGGCTATAGCACGAAGCACCTTTCTTGTTCCCAGCAGTCCATGTGGTTCCAAGACTCTGACACATGTGCTATGGGAAAGGCAAGGCTCAAGATGGAAGGCAAGCCCTCTCACTTCCGCCCTCCGGCTCCGAGCTATGGATGGGAACCGGATCCAATCAGAAAAGCCTCTGGCAGCTCAAGGCCACCAATTAATCAATCAAATCAAAGATACACACTCCCAAAACTGAAAGGGAACAGAACCAACTATTTGGTGGGCCCAACAAAGGGACTGTAGACACCCAATGAGGGTCTCCTCTGTCTTGGAAGAGGTTCTTCTCACCAACTTCTTACTTTCCTTTAGGTTTTAAAATGGACGTACTTTGTTTACTTGAACACTTGCCTGCCCTCTTACTCTTCAACTGGTAAAGAAAAAGGACCCACCCCTAGATGGGACCATGTGCTCTCATGTATACTATATTAGGAGATCAGAATCCACCAACCATTTCTTCCCAGGAATAAATTAGCGCTTCCACACATCCTGTCCCATTGCTGGCTGCTGCTCCACGTGAGGGCCTCCATTCTTCAAAGGTCTGAGAAACGAAAGGTACAGGTTCATTTTCAGAATAAGAAAAGTTTATATAGATCAGTCTGTACCACTGTTACTGATCATCCTGCCCCCCCTAAGCCTTCAACTACTCCATGCATTTATTCATTCATTACCAATTCATTGCTGAGCACTCATTCAGGGATAGGAGTTGTAACAGCTGCTGGGAACAAGGAAGCCCTCTTGGTATGGATTATAGAGATCCAATTACATAAGAAATAAGTTAATTGCAAGTTATGATGCATGATGGGAAGAAATAGAGGTCTGGAGAGAGATAAACAGATTGGGATGATGTGCCTTAGATAGAGAAGAAAGGAAGAAATCTATTGGAGGAATTGAGATGAAAGATGAGACAACCAGCCAGAGGAGGGGAAGTATATATGTGCATATTGTATGTGTGTAGGTGTGTGTACCTTGTGTTCTCTTTTTCTTTCCATCAGTCATGGGGCTTGAACTCTGGGCCTAGGCACTGTCCTTCACCTCTTCAACTCAAGGCTAGTGCTCTACCTCTTAAGCCACAGCACCACTTCCAATTTTCTAGAAAGAAATCTCACAGAGTTTCCTGCCCAGGCTATCTTTGATCCACTATCCTCAGATCTCAGCTTCCTGAGTAGCTAGGATTACAAACATGAGCCACTGGGGTCAGCTTATTTTTAATACATTTTTTATTTATATACTGTACAGAGTGGTTACAGTTACATGAGTAAGGTAATGAGTACATTTCCCATCAAATATTGTTAACTCCTCCTTTGTTTTTTCCCTACCTCTCCTTCCCTAGACACATTCCCAACTCCCCCCCTGAAATTGTAAAGTTTGTTTTCAGCATAGTATCTTGTACATTTCATTATTACAGTGAGTCAACCTATATCCTTATTTCAGCATTTTGTTATTTCCTTTCCCCTCTCCAAATTAGAAAAATGTATATACAAGATGCAGCACACGGGGCTGGGAAGGTGGCTCAGTGGTAGAGCGCTTGCCTTGCATGCCTGAGGCCCTGGGTTCGATTCCTCAGCACCACATAAGCAAAAAGAAAAAAGCCAGTGGTAGAGCGCTAGCCTTGAGCTAAAGAGCTGAGGGACAGCGCCCAGGCCCAGAGTTCAGGCCCCACGACCGGACCCCCCCAAAAAAATGCAGGACACCAGAATCAAATGCAGTGAAAACAGGGGTTATACCATGGGGGAAGAACATACAAAAGAAACCAAAAAAATCACATTCTACATTATAAATATGTTAAAAACAATAGCAAGAACCTAACCTCATCTTATATGGCCATATGTACATAGCTTTCGACCTTTTCTGCTTATCCTAGACATATACTAGTAATTGCAAATAAGGGAAACCATAGGACCTATGTTTCTTTGGGCCTGGCTTACTTCATTTAATATAATTTTTTCCAAGTCTTTCCATTTCCTAACAAATGGGGCAATGCCATTCTTTCTAATGGAAGTATAGAATTCCATTGTGTATATATACCACATTTTCTTGATCCATTCATCTACTGAGGGGCATATGGGTTGGTCCCATATCTTAGCTATGGTAAATAATGCTGCGGTAAACATAGTTGTGCTGGTAGCTTTAGTATAGCCTTGTTTGTGATTGTTTGGGTAAATGCCCAAAAGTGGGATTACTAAGTCATAGGCGAACTCTATTTGGAGTCTTTTGAGGAACCTCCATACTGCAAGATGGAACTTTTTGAATAGAAAAAATAAAATAGCTCAGAAAAGAAGCTGAAGAAGAGACTAAGAAGATGGTACAAGGTGAAATTGGAGAAGAAGACAGAGTAAACTATCCTGGTCATTAAGAGTCTGAAAGGGAAGTATGATTCATTTAGAATATTTAATGAATGAGCGAATGAATGAATAACCTACACCATTTTGTAAAGGATCCATTTTTGTCTGACAGGAAGGCTGGTGAAACTAGGTTTTGTCAAAATTATTCTTCTGAACTGAAGCAGAGCACTACCTGTGTCCTGTTTTGACAATGCATTCCTTGAAAGGATTGTACAAACTGACAATCAACTTAGCAGAAACCATGAGAAATGGATCACCCCAGCAGGTTGCTAGCACAGCTAGCTGAACTAAAACCACAAACAAAAGATACATATTACATTGCTTCTACAGCTGAAATGCTATTAAATCCAACCTCTATCCTCACTCATGGCCAGCACCTTCTGGTCCATTTTCTTACTTGTGAATAAACCTTTGCTTCCCTTGCTTGCCACTTTGTCTCTAGAGAAATTTTACATACAGACTTGGTGAACCAGCAAAAGCTCCCCACCCCCACCCCATCCACCCCTGGACTTAACATCATCCCTTCAGATGGGATGAAACCTACCCCTCTCTCCTTTACAATATCCAGACTTCAATGGGAAAGGAAAGAGCCACAGCCAGCAGGAAGTTAGACTACAGAATGTATGGAGACACGCAGGACAACAGTTGCTGGCTGAATTTTGCATTTGATGAAAATGCTACTTTGCTATTTGCTCACTGGCTATAATCATTGGAATGGAAACTCCATGGGAACAAGACCTGCATTTCTTGCCCTCAATTCTATGTACAAATGCATTGTGTATCTCTGCAAACCCAGCAGCAGGGCCAAATCTTCCCTTTTGTGTCTGCTGACAAGGGTGTTTTCACCCTTCAGCAATTTTCTAGCACCCCTAGAGAGAAAAAACAACTTACATTAGTAACCGGTTTTATTGGGAAATAAAACCAAAAAATGGTATTGGCTTCCCTAAATACCTAAATTTCCCAATAAGGCACTGGGGAAGACCTAAAACAAGAAATGTTGGCCCATGGTATCTTGATAAAAATACTTTCTCCCAAAGAGGAAGGGTTCTGACATAAACAGCATATGGTTTCAAGAACATTTTTAAGCCTAAGTTTGTTTCCACAAAATAGGCATGGTAATCTCATCTGATCTGATCATAACCTTCCTGCATTTTTAATGCATCAAAGGTCTGGCCTTGTCTTTTCAGAGCCCAGGAGAAAGACTTGTGACTTCTTCCTAAAGCATTTCTTCACAGGGTGCATATTTTGCATAAGTTAAAACGTTAATGGGCTACTCCAGGGTTGCACAACATTCTACATTTGTTTTTCCTCTTTGTCCTTTTAAAAAAAAATCTCTAGGTAATTCATCAAGCATACTTCCTGAAGCAGCTGTGAGAGATTAAGAAATGTTATTTGCATTCATGAGAAGAATTCTCAGACAAGGAACAATCTGCCTGTTGAATACATTCATGTAAATAGAACAAATATTTTAAAGCTAAGCAAAATGAATATAAAGTGTACATATCATTTTAAAAAAACTATCAGCAAGAACCATGTAGAACTTTGATCATAACTTCAAATGAGACTAGATGTCTATGTCTCTAATTAGAGTTGGGGCTCACACTAAGAAGGCACTCTCTCTCTCTCTCTCTCTCTCTCTCTCTCTCTCTCTCTCTCATTTCTACTGTAATCATACTGGAAGGCCCTACATTCAAATATGAATCTTAAGCAATGAAACTTCAGAGTGTGAAGGAATTATTGGAGCCTAGGAAAAGCATCCAACCCAGAATTAATAGCTCTAGGTTCTCCTTTCAATTAGGTCAATGACAAATACATTACTATTTGTAAGAACTAAAAGGCAAGGAGATGGAATGGATGCCAATGTAGCATGCACAAGACCCTTTGTTCAACAGCCAGCACAGAAACCTACTTGGAAGCTGATATTTATGACAAAGTTACAAATACATGAATAAAGAAAAGGGTTTGGCAGAAATACAACAAATCAAAGAAAGGTTGGACAAATGGGATTGCAGAGCTTCTGCATGGCAAAGGACATAGCTAGCAAGATCAATAGAAAGCCCATGGATTGGGAGAAGATCTTCACTAGTCATACAATGGACAAGGGTCCATATCTAAAATACACCTGGAACTCAAAAACTAAATCCCTCAACAACAAATCCTCAAAGAAACAACTGCTCAATAAATAAGTGGGCTTAAGAGAAACTTCTTTGATTAGGAAAGATGGATGGCCAATAGACATGAAGAAATGCTCAACCTCTCTAGCCATAAAAGAAATACAAATCAAAACATCATTGAGATACCACCTCACTCAAGTTAGAATGGATAAAATCAAGAACTTTAATAACAACAGATGCTGGAGGGGATGTGGACAGAAGGGAACCCTACTGCATTGTTGGTGAGAGTGTAAACTTGTTCAACCACTTTAGAAAGTAGTATGGAGGTTCCTCAAAAGACTCCACATAGAGCTCCCCTATGACCCAGCAATCACACTTTTGGGCATTTACCCAAATGATCACAAACAAGACCATACTAAAGCTACCAGCACAACTATGTTTACTGCAAATTTATGGTAAATAAACATAGTTTAACATAAACATAGTTTATTTGCCATAAACTATGTTTATTTACCATAGCTAAGATATGAAACCAATCCAGATGCCCCTCGGTAGATGAATGGATCAAGAAAATGTGGTATATATACACAATGGAACTCTATGCCTCCATCAGAAAGAATGACATTGCCCCATTTGTTAGGAAATGGAAAGACTTGGAAAAAATTATATTAAGTGAAGTAAGCCAGGCCCAAAGAAACATAGGTCCCATGGTTTCCCTTATTTGCAATAACTAGTATATGTCTGAGACAAGCAGAAAGGTCAGATAAGTTGATGTTAGGTGAATTGAACCCCCAGATAAGGACTGAAGTGGCTTTTTTTCTTTCTTGCTTTTGTTTCTAACATATTTATAAGGTAATTTTTTTTGTTGCTTTGTATGTCCCTCCCCCATGGTATAACCACTGTATTTGATGTTGGTATAATTTGGGGAGGGGAAGGGGAAAAACAAATGTTTTAAATAGGGATACAGGTAGACACATTGCAATAATGAAATGTACAAGATGCTATGTGGAAAACCAAACTTTACAACTTTGTGGGAACAGGAGTGTATCGTGGAGATGGGAGGGGAGCGATGGTAAGGGAAAAACAAAGAGGAAGCACCAATGATTGATAAGAAATGTACTCATTACTGGGGCTGGGAAGGTGGCTCAGTGGTAGAGCACTTGCCTTGCATGCCATAGGCCCTGGGTTCGATTCCTCAGCACCACATAAGCAGAAAGAAAAAAGCCGGAAGTGGTGCTGGGGCTCAAGTGGTAGAACACTAGCCTTGAGCTGAAGAGCTGAGGGACAGCGCCCAGGCCCAGAGTTCAGGCCTACGACCGGACCCCCCCCCAAAAAAAGAAAAGAAATGTACTCATTACTTTGCTCATGTAATTATAACCCTTCAGTGCCATATTTGCACAATAAAAAACTTACTAATTAAAAAAAAAGAAAAGGGTTTGGTTAAAAACCTAAGTGTTCCAAAGACTATCTTCCATCCTGGTCTGCTTTCCACTCAGGTAGCTTGAAAAAATGACAACTAATAGAGGAAAGAAAAAATATAAGAATAATGTTATATATTAATAATATGTGAAGATATGATTAAGCAATTACAAAATACCACTATGTATATTCAAACACTAGGGATTTTTTCTTTTGGGGTTGTTTATGTAAATATTATGATGACACATCGAACCTAATCATGATGCAAAGCACACAAAAACAAGCTGGAAATTGCTTATTTTCTTGAAATTGAGAATAACTCCTAATCTCAAAGATTGAAAGTTGAACTTGCTTTACTGAAAGCTTGCCTATTAATTATAGAACATTATTGTCTGTAGCTTTAGAGTTAGGTGTATACTAGAGGTCAGAATTACGTTGGAATTTCATCTAAACTCAGTTCAAATTCTGCTGACCTGGACATTTTCCCATTATTCCCTGAACTCTGCCTGTCCTTCCTTTTACTCAATTTCTGCCCTGATGAAAGGTCTAAATATTTAGCAAGTGTTCATATTGTAAAATTCAGCTAAACGATGCAAATGATATGACTCGTAACTATTTCTTAACTTGAAACTATTTTTTCCTTAATGACCAAGTTGTTTTGTATTTATTAACTAACAAATTACTTATTTTGTGAATTTTTCTTTTTGTTTGGTCAAGTGGCTTGAACTCTGGGTCTTTCTGCTCGCTGTCCCTGAGCTCTTCAGCTCAAGGCTAGCACTCTACCACTTGAACCACAGTACTACTTCCAGTTTTCTGGTGGTTTATTGGAGATTAGAGTCTCATGGACTTTCCTGCCCCATCTGGCTTTGAACCACAATCCTCAGATCTCAGCCTCCTGAGTAGCTAAGATTACAGGCATGAGCCACTGGCGCCCGGCTCTTTGTTGAATTTTTTAAAGAATCAATGTTAAGATTAATGTTTTATTGCTCCAATTACATTGATTTCTGCTTTCTATAATTTGTTGCTCAATTGCCTTGAATAAGAAGTCTTATTCATTTTTGTTATTGTTTGTTGTCTTAAATATGGTTGGATTACTACTTCACTAGTATTAAGGTCATAACCCTTGCTTTCTTACTGTTTCAATTGAGGTGGTAAACTTTGATCTGTCTTGTTATTTATATCATTTTTTTTCCGGTCATGGGACCTGAACTCTGGGCCTGGGCATTGTCCCTCAGCTCTTCAGTTCAAGGCTAGCGCTCTACCACTTGAGCCACTTCCAGCTTTTTTCTTTTTGCTTATGTGGTGCTGAGAAATCAAACCCAGGGCCTCAGGCATGCAAGGCAAGAGCTCTATCACTGAGCCACCTTCCCAGCCCTATTTATATCATTTTAAATAATGAGATTTTAAAATCCTTTATACATAGATAGAATTGGTGTTTATTAGAATATTTATGGCTACTTTGCTTTGGTAAACGAGTTAAGCTAATCAGTATTTATTGTTGTAATGGTTGTTTCCTCTCTATTCTGTCTCTCATATGACTAATGTAGCTGCAATGTTTATTAGATTTAGTGTGCCCTGTTTGATGTTCTTAAAATTCTTTTATTGTTTAAGAAGATATTAACCATTATTTTTATTTTAGTAATTAACTTTTGTTATTTTATATCAATTTTTTCTTGCTTTATTATTTGACAGTTTGTTTTTAAATAGCATCATTGATTCTAATGTTTAGGACAAAGCAATAAATAATCCTTTCTACTCTGCCTTGATATTATTCTAATTTTTCAGAACCCATAAAATTTAATAACCCATAAAATAATTCTTCTACCCATTTTCCCATCTTTGTGTAACTTTTAGATATGTAATACATGAATTACTCAGTCATTTTACAAAAGATTTTCAAGCTCCTTCTTTTATTAGACACACTGATCCTTTAGAAACTCAGGAAGGATAATTGTGTACAGTCTTCCAAGAGTTCCACCACATTCAAAAGTGTACCTTGTTATATGAAGGACAGTTTTACCAGGTTACATTGTCTTTGTTTCACATTTTTCTGAAACTTCCTGAGAATGTTGCTCAATCAGTGTTTCTTTTCCTTTCTAAAACAACCAAAGGTCTGCATGACTTTCTCCATTTGTATATTATTTAGCCTTAGAAATCTTGGAAATTTTACTTTTTGCTAGTCATATTAGGTTACATTTAAGAGATGCTTGTGTTAGATCATTTTCCTTAAAAACTTAAAATTTTTTCATTGTATCAGTATCACTTTTCATTTATTTCTGGAAATAGTTTTAGATATGATATTAAGCATGAATTCTGTTTCATTGTTTTCATTTTCATTCTACTATAGAAATATCAATTATGCGTATGTTTGATCTGTTTTTTATTTTTGGCTACCATTCCTGTTTTATTATATAATGTTTACTTTCTCAGTTGTTTTTCTCTTGGTTCTTTAATGTCTATGATTAAATTTTTCTTTGAATTTATTCACTTGCAGATTCTTTATTTCCATGTTTATTTATAATAGGATTTTTTCCAACTATTCTAAAATTAAATCAATTCATGGTTTATTTCCTGTGTTTTTGGATGATTTTCGATCACATTTTTAATTTGCTCCTATAATTGTCATTCTTTTTTCTTTCTTTATTTTGTGGGGGGGGGCGGGGGACTTGAAACTCTCATGGAGTTTCCTGCCCAGGCTGGCTTTGAATCGTGATCCTCAGATCTCAGCCTCCTGAGTAGCTAGGGTGACAGGCTTGAGCCACCAGTGCCCAGCTCTTTCACATTCTTTAGTACTTATTTGATAATGCTTATTTCAGTTTCAAATGTTTTGTTATAGTTTTATGGTAGCTTTCAATGGACCAAACACATTTATTTCCACTTCTTGATTTTTACACAAGCTTTGCATGTAATCTGATTTTCCTTTTCTATTAGTGTTTATTTCATGGATAAAGTCTATAGCTTGACAGTTTCCTTTTCTGGAAATTTCCTTTTTTTACGTATTTTGGTAGAAAATTTATTTCATGAACATGATGATGGTGGTGGTGGTGGATGTAAGGGAAAGAAAATTTAGTATTCAAGTTTGACAAAAATCCCTGATTTTCTGATTCTTAATTTCCATTTAGTTTCTTCTCTTGGGGTCTCAGCACACATATCTGATTTTTTCCATTTGAAATAGTCCTTTCTCTGGCAATTTCTGTGTACTTTCAAATATCTTCCCTATGGTTCTAGATTATAAGTCTAAACTCATGCTTCATATTTTGACAATTCCATTTCACTGAGAAGTCTTTTTTATTCCCATGTGTTATACAAAACTTTCACTTGCATCTACTCTTCTTTTAGAGTATTAAGTCCTTCCAGCCTGTACACTCAGATGTGTAATGGGATCTCTCAGAGCTTCGTTGGCATTTATCTATTTTGCTTATGGCAATTTGAAGGTTTTAATCTTGATATTCTCTGTTTTATCACAATGAAGATGATGTAACTTCTGAATGGTTGTATATCCTTCCCATGTGCATTTTACAACTTTATGAAGATGGCTTATGGGAGATTCTGAATTAAGTTACCATTATTTTCCAATCCAAGAAATTTGAGAATATATATATACATATATGTATATGAACTCTTCTATATATATGAACTTTCTCTATATATAAATATATATACACATGAACTCTTCAACATATGAGAGAGGTATATAGTGACTTCCTTTATAAAAGTATAGGATAGTTTGTACTACAGTACAGAACATTGCAAGGAACAGTATGGAAAGGTGGAGACTGTGTGGTGAAGCTTAGTAAACTATTTCAGCCAAGTTCTTAAGGTTAATATCAGTAGCCATGAATGATGTGGCTAGAATGTGCCTTTGATAACATGTGATGAAAGTGGTACAATATATTCTGAGGTCTTTATCTCAAAGCACATAAACCCAGTTTAATGATGAGAATAATATCAGACAGATTCCAGTAGAAGAATATTCTATAATACACTTACCACTGCTCCTCAAAACTGTCAAGATCAAGTCCAAGAAGATATGACTTCCTAGAGGGAATCTAGGATAAAACAAAAGAAATAATGTTGCTATGTTTATAAAAAGTGAAATGTTAATAAAACCTAGGCCTTACTTAATAATTATGTATCAACTTTGGGTTCACTAATTGGTTAAGAAAGAGCACTAGTAGTATAGGATGTTAACTGATAATTGGAAATAGGGAGAGTGTGAGAAGATTGTT
This sequence comes from Dipodomys ordii, assembly GCF_000151885.1. NCBI lineage: Eukaryota > Metazoa > Chordata > Mammalia > Rodentia > Heteromyidae > Dipodomys > Dipodomys ordii. The sequence goes on from NW_012267220.1 coordinate 18,802,442, forward strand.
ATAGAATAATTCTGTATATTGTCTTCTTGACATTTTGGTAAGCTAAAATTTTTCTTTTAACGAAAACATATAATAATAATTACCAAAATCTGTAACCAATAAAGCCAACTTTTAATGATTAAGGAAAATAATATTATGCATATCTTAAGTCACATGTGTATTTGATAAATTGCCAGGGCAAATTTACTGGCAAGAGTTTTTAGAAAAATAAACCTTAAGGCTCAGATTTGAATATACGTTAATTTTTAGGATTTTTCATTTTTTATTATAGTTAAAGAATTGTACAAAGGACTTTGACTCATCATGTCACTATGTGAGTAAAACTCATCTTGATCAATATCTTGCAAGTTCAATTTGAATTTCCAAATGAGAAAATATTTTGTTAAAGTATGAACTCCTGGAATTTGTCCTGAAGCTACGCTAGCTTGAAATTGATAACCTTAATCATTATGAACAATAGTAACACATAAGGTAAAAATAAATGTCTAATATAAAATTTTTAATTTGAATTTATCACCAAAATTTGCAACAAAAAATGCATTGAAAATAATAACTATTCAGAACTCTCACTTGGAGAAACATACTAGTTCAGTATGTTGAGTTACACTGATCGTAGGTGGTAAAGGGTAAAATAGCCCTTAAGTTAATCCTATGAAACTCTTTGGATTACATTTCAGTCAGTTCAGTATCAACACATACCAACAGAAGCCTAAGAGTTTACTATAAAATATATAGTCAATATTATGACTCAGTATTTTCAGTTTGCTTTACTCACTATAAAACAGTTAAAATAATGTCAAAATTCAACATAACAGGGCTTTAAGCATTCACATAGTGAGACCAAAGGAGGATATTCTTAGGAGAGGATCACAAAGGCTCAATAGCTAAGGGCATATGATCATATAAAATGATATTTATCTAAATGAACTCCAAGAAACAGAATTTTTTGTTTTTGTTTTTCTCCTTTGTCACTGTTTTCTATTTCTGTAAATTTTGTGTTATATATAAGTTTATCTGTTTAGGGGTGGATAAGGAGGGAGCACAGAAATAATAGACAAAGGGTGAGCAAGTTTTACTCTTTTGGATAAACCTTCTTCCATAAAAGTAGGCAAGGGTCCCCCAGAAGTAAAACTAGAGAATGTCCTGAAAGGTGAAGTGAGGATGTACATTGAAAGTCTTTGCATGAGAGAGGTTTAATTATCACAGTGGCTGATCACCCTGACCCAGATAATTGGCAATATAGGAACACAAGTATTACATTCAACCTAAACTATAACTTAAAGAGGATCTATTTAGAATATATATTCCTAGTGTCTTTATAGGTTTGTATCATCTTCATGTCAGCAAATTAAAAAAACAGCAAAAACTAAAGGATATTTCATTGGTTATAATTTGTCCTCTTCTCTCCAATTTTTATGAAAACAACCTTCATCTTTTATAGTTTAGTAGCTGGAAACAGGCATTGACTTACCTTATATATTTCAATGATATGGGCCATCTGCTCCATGTGACAAAAGAAAGGTGGTGATTTACCGCTGTGACTTTTTATATGGATAAAATACAACACTGATTTATTTCAGAGAGAGAAAAATGAATTTTACATTGAAATAAATAAAAACACAAACTTTGCAACATTTTTAAATTGTGAAAATACTGTACAGAGGGGTTACAATTACATGAGCAAGGTAATGAGTACATTTCTTATCAAGCATTGTAGCCTCCTCCTTGGTTTCCCCTTCCCATCCCTTCCCATCTCCCCCCTCCCCCACTACCCCGCCCCCTTGCGCCAAAGTTGTAAAGTTCGTTTTTTGACATAATGTCTTGTATATCTCATTGTTGCAATGGGTCTACCTGTATCCCTATTTAAAGAATTTGTTTTTTCCCTTCCCCTCCACAAATTATACCAACATCAAATACAGTGAAAACAGGGGTGATACCGTTGGGGAGGGACATACAAACCAATAAAGAAATATCTTATTTAAAAAATGTTAGAAACAACAGCAAGAAAGAAAAACCATTTGAGTCCTTATCTTGGGGTTCATTTCTCCTAACATCAACTTATCTGACCATTTCTGCCTGTCTCAGACATATACTAGTTATTGCAACACGGACTGGGATAAGAACTTCACTAGCCATACAACCAATGGACAAGGGTCTCATATCTACAATATACCTGGAACTCAAAAAATTAAATCCCCCAACAACAAATGCTCAAAGAAACAACTTCCCAATAAATACGTGGGCTAAAGACTTAAAGAGAAACTTCTCTGACAAGGAAAGAAGGATGGCCAATAGACACATGAAGAAATGCTCAACCTCCCTAGCCGTAAAAGAAATACAAATCAAAACAACATTGAGATACCACTTCACCCCAGTTAGAAAGGCTAAAATCAAGAATTCTAATAACAACAGATGCTGGAGGGGATGTGGACAGAAGGGAACCCTACTGCATTGTTGGTGAGAGTGTAAACTTGTTCAACCACTTTGGAAAGTAGTATGGAGGTTCCTCAAAGAGCTTCCCTATGCCCCAGCAATCCCACTTTTGGGCATTTACCCAAATGATCACAAATAAGACCATACTAAAGCTACCAACACAACTATGTTTATTGCAGCATTATTTACCATAACTAAGATCTGGAACCAACCCAGATTCCCCTCAGTAGATGAATGGATCAAGAAAATGTGGTATATATACACAATGGAACTCTATGCCTCCATCAAAAAGAATAACATTGCCACCTTTGTTAAGAAATGGAAAAAAATTATATTAAGTGAAGTAAGCCAGGCCCCAAAAACCATAGGTCCCATGGTTCCCTTATTTGCAATAACCAGTATATGTCTGAGTCAAGCAGAAAAGGTCAGATCAGATGATGTTAGATGAATTGAACCCCAAGATAAGAGACACAAGTGTTCTTTCTTTCATGTGATTGTTTCTATCATATTTATAAGATGATTTCTTTGTTGCTTTGTATGTTCCTCTTCCACAGTATAACCCCTGTTTTCACTGTATTTGATGTTGTTATAATTTGTGGAGGGGAAGGGAAAAAACAAATTGTTTAAATAGGGATACATGTGGACCCATTGTAACAATGACATGTACAAGATGTTATGTTGAAAAAGGAACTCTTACAAGTTTGGTGGGTGGGGAGGGGAGGAATGGGAAGGGATGGTAAGAGGAAACAAAGGAGGAGGCTACAATGCTTGGTAAGAAATGCACTCATTACCTTGCCCTTGTAATTGTAACCCCTCTGAACAGTATTTTCACAATAAAAAAAAATTCACACATACACAGAGATAGATAAATAGATAGATAGATAGATAGATAGCATTTGTTTAATTAGTTATATGGTTAAATGTAGAAACTAAGAGATTACTCAGGAGGATAAAAGGAAAGAGGGGAAAAAAATTTAATACATTGCAAGTTTATATAAGGGCAGCACAAAGAAACAAACCTAAAGCTAGTGATCAGTGGGGAAGGATTAGAGAAATAAACTCTGTATGTAGATGGAGGCTGGTGGGAAGAGGGGGGATGTCAAGAAGGATAAAGGAGGTTGAATATTGTCAAAAACAGATTATTTACAACTGTAACAATGAAGCCAGGACGCCTGCTGGCGACACTGCTTGGGAAAAGAAGGGGCAGGGAGTGTGATAGAGGGAGTAAAATCATCTGATTTTTTTAATGTCAGAATTTGATCTAACGTTGACATAATTTTTGTCACTGCACCCTGCAATGAAAAATCACGTTGGGTGGAAGTTCAGTCCTCTCAGATTCTTAACATCCAATGTGCTTCTTTTGAATAAAGAGGTGACAATTGATGCATGTTTCTGAGTTGCTTTACCAGATGGAAGTACACTCAGAATCTTCCTTCTAGATGTTTCTATGAAATACTGCTTACTTTGGGAGATCTCTGTGGTTACAATAGCATACCAACTAGGTCTCTTGAAGATCAATATTCTCAGGTTCTTGGGTATTGGGGGGAGGGTTCTGAATATTAATACCCAGCTTACAAATTTTTTAAAAATCTGGGCAAAATCAGGATTGGCTAGAGGCTAAAAGAGCATATAACATAACGTGAGTGTTTATAAACATAAACAGCAGAAGAAGATAAACATATGCAAGAAGAAGACAAGCATTTCATCCTCTGTCTACATGTTAATTCAGCTTTCAATTCTGGCTTTTTTCTGGTTAATTGAATTTCTCTACCCAAGCTGACTACAATCTATAATCCTCAGATCTCAGGCTCCTGAGTAGCTAGTTTTATAGGCATGAGTTACTAGTGCCAGGCTAGGAATGAGTTTTAATTAACAGAATAAGACAATCCATACATAATCAAACTATTCTATAATTTGAAATAGCACTTACTAAAACAAGATTTAACCTAGAACAGCTGGTGGCAATTACTTACAAATTGAAAGTTTTCTATACCTAAGGAATTTTTTTCCATAAATCAATGTTAGAGGTCAATCCCATAGCCTCACACATGCTAAGAGAGCATTTTACCACGAGCTACATTCCTCACACTCTCTTTAATAGATCTCTAGTAAATTTAAATATGCTTTTATTGATAATTTGTGTGATCAGAGCAATATTTTTAGTATGTACATAATTCAATCCACTCCAATTGATGTAATTTTAAAACCATATGTGAATTGGAAAGAAAAGCAATAAATAACACAAACAATTGAGGATAAGTAAAGGATAGTTAATAGTTATAGTTTTGAAGAAAGGGACATTTCATCTGGGTACAGTGGCTCAAGCCTGTATATTCTAGTATTCATGAGGCTGAGATCAAGAGTAGTATAGTTTAAAGGTAGCCAAGGCAAAATGTTCACAAAATATCACCTCAACTAATAAAACACCTGAGTGCTATCATGGTACACACATGAGTGCAAGGTAGGTTAAAAGCATAATTAAGAGGTTCACAGTCCAGGCCAACCAGACATAAAGGGAGATTGTATTCAAAAAGCAATAAAAACAGGGCTGGGAAAGTGACTCAGTGGTAGAGTGCTTGCTTTGTACACATGAGGTCCTTGGTTCAATTCCTCACCAGGAAAAGCCGGAAATGGCACTGTGGCTCCAGTGGTAGAGCACTAGCCTTGAGCCGAAGACCTGAGAGACAGTGTCCAGGCCTAGAGTTCAGGCCCCATGACTGACAAAAAAAAAGTAATAAAAACAAAAATGACCATAAGTGTGACTCCAGGTAGACTGCCTACCTAGCAAGCAAATCCTGAGTTCAAATCCTACCGCTTCCTGGCTCCTCAAAAGAGGAAATGTTGATGCCAAATATCTCATTTCTCAAAACAGGACCCCAGTGTACGTGGACACTGGATAACATTTTCATAATGACAACCTATCTATTAGGGACAAGAGCTGAGAAAGCACTTTTCAGCTAGAACAAAATCATTCATCTAAGGAGTTCAAGTCATCCCATGTTTCAGTTGGCAGGACAGGGCAGAGGAAAGGAGCTACCTTTTCAGTGATACAAAATGGAAATAAACACTAGACTCTGGACAGAAACTTTCAATCCAATGTACATAATGTCCGTATCAAAGCAAAGTTAATTCAAGTCAGTGTTGAAACTGCAGAAGGTGTTAAAAATTTTTAGGAATAATTAGATAAAAATAAGTCAGTCATATTGTGCTCATCAACTGAAGATGAGCAAACATGAGTCCAATCATAGTGCTAGTTTATTGGTTCTCATAAACAGAAAAATTATTCATCACTTCAATCAAGACTATAGGATCATTGGGAAAAAAAGACTATAGGTTTTCAAACTTACTTTCTTTTCATAATGTGTTAGCTTTCTCTATGGGAAATTTACCCTAGCAACACTTTAGAATACCGACCTTCAAAAGGGAAACACAGCTTACACATATCACTAGACATCATGTTGAACTAATATTTGAAGCCTTAAGATTTCTAAAGTTCCACTAGCGAGCCACAAAGTGTTTTTACTTTCTTATTATGTGTATTGAAATATTGGACCTGCTTCTCTTTTCTCTTTGGCTAACTGGTGAATTTATTTTTTTCAGCAGTGAGAATTTAGAATCATTCCTGGAAGATCATTTTGCCTTTCAAATTCCCATTCTTTGTGCCCATCATCATGGCCCCTACCTGTTCTATTTTTTAGCTGTTAAGATCCTATCCCATTGGATCTGACCTCCAAATTAAAGGTAGACATTTAACATGCACCCCCACTGGCCCTGAAATTAATAATAATAATAATAATATTTTTCAAACAAAGAAACTGCAGTGCCCGCTTCCTTGGGGAAGAACATGAGTAGCATTTGACATTACCCAAGATGACACAGGCTAGAAGAATACAGTGTCTGTTCTTGGAAGAGGCAAAATGAGATTGCAACTCCAGCTGTGATAATAGAACAGTGACCCGTGACTACATCTTGGCTGAATTGCAGGTCTTGAATGTAATCATTATGTTAAGGAGAGGTGTTGAGCCTACAAAAGAAGGGCAAGTCTGGAAAAGGAGACATGGCGATATGTGAAAGCCAAACGATCACCTAAAATCCACAAATACATGTCATCCCACCTGCTATTTGTTTCTGCCAGAGCTGTCATCTGGTGATCTAGAGATGGGAATGGGGGAGCGACAGCTTTTGCAAGAAGTAATAACGTAGAGTGTAAAATTGCGTCTGCTGCCGAAAGGCCACAGTCCCGGGTAGCATTGCCATCACTTACGGGGTGCTCCGTGAACTTTCGCACACGCAGATTCTTACTTTTTTCTTTCTATTTTTAACAAGGAAAGTCAGTAAAGGCTATCCTTCAGATCTTGAGCAATATCCCACATTGAGAACTAAAACCTACTAAAAAAGTATAAATGGATACATCTTCCCTGACTATTCTTCCACATGTATGCAGGAGCTTGTGTAAGATCAGATCCTGCTCAGTATAATAACTTACATTTATATAATGTTTTGCATTTTTAAAAGATACTTTCATATCTTGTCTCCCCATTTGGGACTCTGTTACTTATGTGTATTATTTGGCTCTATTTTTACCAAGGGAGACATTGAAATCAAACAGCTGATTTTAAAGGAGACTCAAATCCAATTTCCTCACTTCAAGCATAAGGTACAATTTTAAGAGTATGAATCTCAACATGGAGATATATTAAATAAGATGATACCCCACATTACTTTTAAGGAAAGGGGGAATGGGAAAGGAAAGGAAAATTAAGTCATTTCTTCCAAGAGAGTTATAATTGCATGCTTGGTAGCATATTATTACTAGACTAACCAAGGAGATACTACTAAGCTCTTTCAAAATCTAATTCAAAGCTGAATTGTTGCACAATAAAGAACTTCTTCCCCTTAGATTTATGTCACTAAGCCTAAGTATCAATGTAAGTTTTAATTATCTGAGAACTAGGAACAATTTCCTCTTCTGTTATCGGTAGGGCTAACTCATACTTTGGAGATTAAATCTTAGAACTTTCTATTAATATGTCCTTATGATTAGACCATTTTGAAAAAATATGTTTAAAGAAGTTGTTCTAGGTGTCTTGTTCTTTTTTTGTTTTTGTTGGGTTGGTTGGTTGGTTGGTTGAGGGGCTAAAACTCAAGGCCTGGGCACAATTTCTGAACTCTTTTGCTTAAGGCAAGTGCTCTACCACTTGAGCCACAGCGTCACTTCCAGTTCTGGTAGTTAATTGGAGATAAAAGTCTCATGGTCTCTCCTGCCTGGGCTGGCTTTGAACTGTGTTCCTCCAATCTCAGCCTCCTGAGTAGTTAGGATTACAGGAGTGAGCCACCAGATCCCAGCTAATTGACAGGTTGTTTTCAGCTCCTCAGTCATTGCCATGGCTAAAATAGGAATATAGCCCATGAAACTATACATATAAAAAATAATAGTTTAAGTAATTAAAAATTTAAATAAGTGAATAGTTTTTAAAATTAAATGGTAGACTATATTTTCAAAACTAAACATAAGCTCTAGTTCACATAGAAAGAAGAATGATTCTGTTCCTAAGTACATGTGAGGGCCACGTAAGTAAAACACGAACCTGTCTTCCTGTTACCTAGTCATCTTCTGATTTCTCTCCTTTCTTGCCCCCAGCACTTCTATGAAGTTTATGTGGCTTTTTAACATTGATACTGTGAACTAGAGTTGTAGTTTACTAGAGTTCTAGTTTCAGCCCTTGTGTTGGTGAAATCCATAGGTTTGAAAATAAGTGAGGCATTAAACAGTCTTACAACTTCACACCTTGCTTAAAAGTTGCTTGGGGAGTGGAGGGGGGGAAGGGTGGGCAGGGGGAGAGCAGTTCAGGACAGAACAGATCTCCCTATGTAACTGAATAAAGCACTCGGGACACAAGGCCAGATGGACCAAATTTGCAGGTGTGCAAGGCATATCAAAAACTGAACTTATACAATCACCTCTTAACAAACTTCTTCTCTATAGTCAACTATCTCTATCAACATAGAATGACTGAATGCCAAGACTCACCACACACGAACACCGTGAGGTGGGTTAATTTGTCTTGCTTAGTGTATTTAACACAGGACCACACACATTGGAGAAATACAGTGCGTAAGTGGTTCTTGAACCAATAATTTTGATTGAAACTAAAGTCTTTAGTAAGAATGTAACCAGAAAGAACAGAAACTATGCAACTTCACATATTTTACACATCGAGTTTATATAATGGGCAAACAAGGAGATTTTACAAGTTAATGGTTAATTTAAACATTTCTAATCTAATATCTGATTTTGCTCTACCACAAAGAAGCCATATAAGTAAAACAAGACTCCCCCCAAGTGTCTTCCCAGATATGGAAACAAATTGACTTCATAGTGCTACCCTTTTCTTAAAAAATTCCTTGTCTTTCCAATACGCATCATCCAGTGTTAAGATTGTTCTGAATTTTATTGACTATGATTTCAAGTACCATAATTTATAAACAATGCATAGACTTACTCATTGTCAGTAATGATTAATATCCCTGAGCAGCTTGGATGGCAGATCCAAAACATTTACATGTAGCATACCAAAAGTTTTTAACAGCCATCAAAGGTGTATTCAATAAGATAGCAAAATAGGAAATACTTCAGGCCAATGCTTATCTCTACAAGCCAAATAAAGAGGAGGTTTGAACATAAATGCTACCGTTGTGGAATCTACATGGAAACCATGACCTAGTTCCCTGTCTAGCATACGTGGGTCCTTATGCACAAACCAATCATGCCTTCAACCTCCTTTAAATCATCAAGCGAATACCTCAAACTCAAGCATGCACAACTGGCCCTCATTCTGTAATGGACAGTAGAGAGATGACCTTACAAGAAACTAATGGGCCTTATACCCCGAGCATCTCTATCAGGGCAGATAACAGAAGATAAATCATAGCCAAGGATTTCTCAAACATTTCCTGATGAGAGAACTGTGACCTTTTCAAGAGTAAAATGATGGATTGCACAGGGCGAGCGATATGTAGATTCAAAAAAAAAAGCTGGCAATTTAAAAAACAGGAAAAAAAAGAGAGAGAGAAACCAATGATGCATCTAGCAAAATCAGTTGAAATACTTGGCGTGTGTCCTTAGTCAAAAGGCAAAAGCAAAAGGCTACATCTGCCTAAAACACAAGAACTTCTGGCGGCGGGGAGTCAACAAAGTTAAAACTAAGCTCGCTGTGATATGTTAGATGGACCTGTGCTAATTGCCACATTGCATGTTCGTGTTTCTGTGAAGGTGGGTGGCCAGATGTTTGTAAGCCCTGGCCCTCCTTGTCCAGCAGACCCTCTGGAGACACTGCTGCGTGGCGCCTTTGAAGTCCATGCTGAAGGGGTGCACAGATGCCTTCAGACCCTAATCTGTGGTGTGAATTTATGGAACCCCATGCTGACTGTGACTTTTATAATCGTCGCTCGGTTGTTTTTATACACACATTGCAGATTGCATTACACGCTGGCCCCTTAAAGGGCTGAGCAGTTTGAAAGAGAGAATGCAAATTCTATCATCACCACCTGACTGCAAATTCACTACCTTAGTGTCCAGAAGGGAGTCTGGAGGTGTGATCTGAATTTATTTTCCCATAGAAAACAAACATTCAACAAGGCACATCTGCTCTGTGTTTTCTTTTCTTTTTCTTTTTTCATTCTTAACGAGACAGATGATATAATGGTTGCTTGGTTTTAGTTTTGTTTTGTTTAACTTCCCCACAGGATCCAATCACAGCATTGGAAGTATTCTAATCACACTGACAGAGAGAGATCAGACACTCCAAACAGACCTTAGAAACTAAAGACAGAGGAGAGAGTGGTATGCCCAGCCCATCCCTCCCATCAATGTTGGTTTGATATGTGACCTGAAGTATTTCTAGTCCAAAAAAGGCCTGCTCGGCTGTTAAGGTAAAATGAGAACGCAATTCGGCAGAAAAGTTGCTTTGCTTCTGAAAGGCCTAAGCTCCCTCAGTAGAAGTTCTCCCGATGACCCCTGACTCTGACTCTCAGAACAGTGCCCTAACTGCTCTACTCTGGGTGATGTGACCTCTCATATTCCTTGGGTTGTGTTTATAAAAGATGACCATACAATCATCCTGGATAATCCTAGACTCTCTACAAGGCCAAGATTACTCTCCAGGTTCTTGTGTTATTTGTCCTCAGATTCAATGTGCTCCTTTTCTTTCCTTTCTTCTTTGTATCACAGGATATGAGCCCTGTCTGTGGTGATTCTCATACTCAGTTGGCTTCTGGCTGGGTTCAACCAATGGGAAGCCCAGACAGGAGACAGCAGAGCAGAAGAGGGAACAAGGATTTTTCTCTTTCCCTCTCCACCTCCTGCAGCAACCCCAGCAGCAGCAACTGGGCATCCTCCACCGTGAAACAACAAGGAATCCTGAATTCAGTACCTCCAAGGAATCGTCTTCTCTAACATATAAAATACTCAGTGTATCTGTATATTGCTCAATCTGCCTTGAAAGATTCGGCCACAGGAGGATTTAATGTAAGCACATACAAATGTAGAAATATGAAATTTGAAGTCACCAAGAATGACAGGACAATGAAAGATTTAAAAACAGCTCCAGTTCAGTATACCTTTTGGAGAGCACCCAGACTCCAAGAGCCTTATGTTCTGATAGAAGCCAATTGCTGAGAACTAGGTTTAGGGAACAACTTTTGAACAAGTCCTGCTTGATTCTCCTAAACACAAAAGTAGGTGGTGATTCCACATCTCAAAAAAGCAGTCAACAAAAATATAAATTCTTTTTCTTTCTACTTTCTAGACATCCTATCTCAGAGGAACACACCGTAATGGAAACAGGAAACATTTTTTAAAAGGTACATGTGTCTTATGTATCTTGGTATGAGCGTGAATACATCCAGGTTGTCTGTTCACTCACTTATCAGAGGAAGTGATAAGGAACAAGATAGATAGATAGATAGATAGATAGATAGATAGATAGATAGATAGATAGATAGATAGATAGATAGATAGATAGTCAGCCACCTAAAATAGGGACATCACACTTAAAATAGTCATAAAGGACCCAAAATTGAATCCATTTTTAGAAGAATTATTTAAAGATCCTTCAAGGAATAAAACATTTTCTCTCTTTCCTGGCACTTTTTCAATGAAAGGCTAAAGAGGAAGCTTTCAGTTATTTTTGTATTCAGTTTCCAAAATTTTAACTGCAAGGAAATAGTGTCCTACTTGTTGGAGACTTTTTAAAAATGGTTTTCTCTTTCCACTGGTACAATAAATATAGCCACCTACAATCAACATGTTTCAAAACATCCTAGGACGATGGCCTATATTATGTTCAAACAAAATTGGCTTCTGGAAGAGAAGGAGCTATTTTGAACACAGTCTGCCTGGCAGAGAGAAGACTGTCTACAGAGCTCCATCAGAATTTCTACTGCTTTTAAAGCAGACTACATTCCAAAATGGAAACTGGTACCTTCAATGCAACCAGAAGCACAGTATTTCCTCAATGCCTATAATCCTAGCTACTCAGGAGGCTGAGCTCTGAGGATCGTGGTTCAAAGCCAACCCTGGCAGGAAAGTCTGTGAGACTCTTATCTCCAATTAACCACCAGAAAACTAGAAGTGGTGCTGTGGCTCAAGTGGTAGAGCATTTTCTTTGAGCTTAAGAGCTGAAGGACAGTGCCCTGGCCCAGAGTTCAAGCCCCACAACCGATTTTTAAAAAAAGGATTTTCATCTGACACAAGAGATTTGATAACCTAACATAGCGTTGAATACTGATCCTGCTATGAAATAGCTGTATGAACCATTTAATCTTCCTGAATCTCAATTTACTCACTTTAAAGATGAAGTCATGAAATTTAACTTTCAACTTCCAATTATACCATGTCGTTCAATAGAAGAACAACACATGGACCAGACTCCAAGTCATATTCTATAGTAGACTTTCTTATCATTCATAAAGTTATACAACATCCTGTATTGCTGACTACAAAACAATCCCTGGGTACTTTTCAGTGTTCAGTGAGAGAATACTGACCCTGTGCCAGGAAGCTTGACCAGTATAAGAAGGAAAGACAGGGGATGATAAGATTCACATTAGGAAGTTGTGCTGGACCTAGATAAGCTTCGAGATTCTGCCCAAAGGCCTGGAACTGCCCAAAGGCACTTCTCAGTGACTGGCTGAGGTATAAGGAAGTTCCTGGCTTTTAAGAATTATCCTTCATGTTAGACCTGGTGGTGAACACTCATCATCCTTGGAAACAAATAGAAGCATCATCATCCAGGCCAGCCCAGGAGTAAATGAAAGGACTTATTAGAAAAATAACTAAAACAGAAAGGACTAGTGATATGGTTCAAGTGGTAGAGTCCTTGCCTAACAAGTGACCTAATTTCAATCCTAAGTACTTAAAAAAAAATTTATGTAAGGAATAGCTCTAATAGACACAGATAAATCAGCTTAGAATACTACCTTACCCAAACATGGAATCTTACAATGGTGCCTAGTACTTCCCAGATTTTCAGGGGGCCTTTGAAGACTTGAGGGATGTGTCTTTAACAAAAAACAGAGGTAAGAGCAGCTCACGGAAACCAAATCGTGGCCTACAGCACCCCCTAGAGGTTGATTTTGAAATTACTTTACTAACCTATACCCTTTCTATTCACCAACGTTCAAATTCATAGAGGAATTTTCATTTATCAACATCCATTTGGAAGTATCAACTGAGTGACCAACGTTGACTAAAACTCCTATACCAAATAGTGCTGTATTCTGTGGAGCAGTGTGAAGAAAAAGGAGTGGGTAGGGGAAACTGTGGAATTTAATATGGAGATTACAATGGTGGTAGTGCTGTGGTGTGCAAGAAACTTAAATGTTTACATTAATATTCTAATATTTATGTTTGGGCTTAATCACCATTGAAAAAAATAGTCTCCCCCCATAAAAAGAAACTAAAGACACTAATTATCTTAAGCTTATTAAAAATATGCATTGAAAGCCTGTGATCCTAGTTACTCAGGAAGCTGAGATGTGAGGGTTTGAAGCGAGGCTGGCCAGGAAAGTCTGTGAGACTCATATACAATTAACTACCAAAAAAAGGCAGAAGTGGAGCTGTGGCTCAAGTGGTAGAGTGCTAAACTCCAGTTCAAACCCCAGGATCAGCAACACTACCACCACCACCACCCCAAAAAACCCACATTGAAGAATTGCATTGCAATAATTGCAAGGACTAAATTGAGAATGAGAGCGGATGCTTAATCTCCTCATATAACTTGGCTTAGTTCTTCATTGAATTTTTTAAGGGAATCAAAAAGTTGAGAGGATTCTGTTCCGCCATTTAAACTTAACGCCACCCAGTAGTTGAGAAATTGGAAACTACAAAGCTTGGGAAGAAAAATGAATGCTTTGAAGCATAAATTTTTCCATTAAATTATGCCAGTAAACTTGGAACCTTGAAAGTCAGTCTTCTCAAATACTTTTTTTTTAAAGAAAATGTTCTTTACTTCCTTTAAAGTTAGGACTGGAAATTAAATGAATAGTCACAAGATTCTTTAACTCCTCCCAGTATAAATAGATATTGATTGAATGTCAATCACTTTTAACTGAAGTTAAATTTATTAATACTTCTAATTTTTCAATAAAGTTTAAAATGCAATGCTATGTATATCTGATCATATAAAATGATATTTATCAAAATGAACTCCAGGAAACAGAAAGAAGGTTTTTTCTTTGTTAATAAAAATTCTAAGAATAACCTCTCTGTACAGTATTTTCACAATAAAAAATTCTAAGAATATTTTTCATTATATTTTCCCTAAGATTCTCATATAAGAATTTTTGTTTGCAACTTTGGAGAGGGGGTAGGGGAGGGAAGGAGGTGGGAAGGGATGGGAAGGGGAAACAAAGGAGGAGGCAACAATGCTTGATAAGAAATGCACTCCTTACCTTGCCCATGTAATTGTAACCTCTCTGTATGGTATTTTCACAATTAAAAAAAAAGAATTTTTGTTTTCTACTACTGGAGTAAAGAATACCAAAAGTTAATTAAAAGTTGTTAAATTAATCAAAGTAAAAACAAATCCTAAGAAAGTTGCTGAACTTGTGTATTTCTTCTAGTTCATACTAGTTAAAAGTCAGTAAGGGTAAAAGAGTGTATAGATCAGGGTTGGATTAAAAAGCAGGTGTCATGTGACTATAATCCCTTAAAAGCTTCTAATTCAGGAAATGTGGAGTAATATAAGAAGAACTTAATGCAGCACCTCCACTGTTCCCTTCATTTCTTCCTTCTCTGCCTGACACCCTCTCTGCCTTCCTTGTTGAATAAAATCAAGCAATTTATTGTAGTCAATGTGCAGAGTATGGATTGGCAATCATCAAGATTTGTGAGTTCTAAGAAAAAATTTGCCAGTAATTAACAAAGCAATCATCCAGTCATTGACTTTCACTGGAAATGATAGCAGTTGAAATGATGAATTATCAGTCCCTTGCTTCTAATCTTTTTTTTTTTTTTGGTCCGTCGTGGGGCTCCAACTCTGGGCCTGGGCACTATCTCTGCACTCTTCAGCTCAAGGCCTTGCTTCTAAATTTAAAACGTATCATTGTCCAATTTTATCTGAAGGAAGGATGAAATAGAAGTTTGTGTGTGTGTGTGTGTGTGTGTGTGTGTGTGTGTGTGTGTGATGGGACTGCAGGAAGAAGCTTAAATTCTAACTTGAGGCCTTATCCTAGCATTGTCAAAAAAAAAAAAAAAAGATTCTGAAGTCTGGGTTTCATTGTTCACAGATTAAATCCATGTAGACCCATCTTCGGAAATCTTCTTACCTATAATAGAAATATGGATTCCATTGTGACCTCTGCTTTGGCTTTTGCAGGAAAATTCACAAAGTCACATCCTGTGAATCATGGACTTGGAGCCATTTTGCTGACGAGGCAGAAGGAAGAGCTAGGTACCACCCCCTCCCACCCTCCACCCCCTTCACCCCCCTCCCCGCCCCAGTAGCTTAAGGATGACTCAATTTCTAGGTTGCTACTTTCCATCAAAACAGCACATTATCCTTGTGCCCTGTCACCACCCACGCCTGCCTCTGTGCAAGTTATGCAAATGTCAGCACCCTAAGCCAGCCCTCTCTTCCCACTCTGTTCACGCTTTTCTTCAGCATGCATATGCTGTCTTACTCATCCATGTCAAGGCTTCATCCTCCCCTTCAGCTCACACATTTTTGTTCCCATGCTCCAATCCTCCCCTGCCTCCGTGTCTACCACTCTCAATAAATACAGAAGCTATATAATGGTAAGTGAGATGGAGAAGCATAGTAGAAGAGGTGGTGTTGATCAAGCTGTGATTATAGGCCAGGTGCCAGTGGCTCATGACTGTTATCCTAGCTACCCAGAAGGCTGAGATCTAAGGATGAAAGCCAGGTTAGGTAGGAAAGTCTGTGAGACTCTTTCCTCCAATAACCCTCCCAAATAGCTAGAAGTGGGTCTGCGGCTCAACTGGTAGAGCACTAGTTTTGAGAGAGAAAAATTAAAAATTAAGGCTCAGGGACAGTGACAAGGTCTTGAGTTCAAGCCTAAGGAACAGCACCAAAAAAAAAAAAATAGTAATCAAACTCATAAACTGATATTTGAATTGAAACTCCTTTGTAACTACTTAAAGATAATTTTTAAAGTTATATAATTTAAAAAGAAAGCCTTATGGACATCTGAATGATGCATAAACAAATGTATGAACTAGCTCACATTTTAGTACAGAGCATCACATGTGAGTTGGGATATATAAAAGCACTAATTGAGATTCTGTTCTCTTTACCATGCTGGGACCAGATATCTCCTTTCACAATGTCAGTATCTAAAATATTTAAAATATCAATGATCTCATGTCGCAATCCTTCATTATCATGTTGTCTGAAGGAACTTCAAAGAAGGTTCTGCTCTGATCTGAATTAAGTTCCCACAAAAGTATGGCAAAGATCCAGCTTCTGAGGCTGTGAGACAGACAGAATTACCATTGGTCTGATTTTTTCTTTTTGTTGGGATTCAATGAGTGCTTTAGCACATCTGAAATCATAAACATAGGCTGGGAACTTCAAATGATGACGAAAACAAAATAAATCAACTAGCATGCCTTACCATTGTCTAAAGCATCAGAAGGCAGCAACAGGTGTAACTCTATTCCACAAAGAAAGAGAAAAATCTAAAATTATTAAAGCAGTCTTGGAAACCACGAAGAAATAATAAAATATTTTTCTTCAACACATACAAGATTTTTCCCATTAATTATAGCTGGAAGCATCATGGCAAATACATCAAGGTAATTTGGGGAGACAGCATGTAGCCAGGTCCTTTGTAAATGCTGTGATAAAAGAAGAGTAACATAAGTACTTTATTGCATGGAATTCTATTTTTAATTAGCAATAATCACCATACACATCTACATACTTTTGTCTTCTACTCAGAAGCTTCTGTAATAATGTTTGAATTTCATTTTGGTTAACTAAATAAGGGAATAGATCTTTCTACAATAAGTTCTCAAAAGTGCCATTATGTTTTTGCAACCGATAAGGGATTCCTTCAATGGAACATTCATGATTCAAGAGCCCAGACAATTCTTGTTGAAAGCAGAAAATTTAGCTCTCATATCCAAAGAGAATGGATTCACCCCACAAGCTCTCCCAATCTCCCTATATCTTCATTGTGATGACAAAAGCATGTCATAGCTACTTTGACTCTTACTATCTTTTGTCCCAACCAGGTGGTATTAGAATTTTAATACTTAATAAGTTTCAACCACAGACTCTTCCACCCCTGGATGCTGTTTTGTGCTAGTACACAGAGAAAGTACTCAGCTCTTTTGGCAAGTCACACTAGTCCTTGTGTGATAAACAGAGAAGGTCAACATGGCAGCCAATCAGAGCAGCAGGTGGGACTCCACAACTGTTCACAAAAGTCTAGCCTTCCTCATCCTGGAATATGATGCCTATTAAAATTATAATCACGTATTCTATAATAATTAAGAACAAGGGATGTGACATAGTGGAAAGATTCATAACCAAACACATTTTAAGTTCTGAAATAACATCACCCTTGACCCCACGACTGGGAAGAAGTAATGCCATAGATAACAACTGTCTGTCCCTGACGTCGGTCAGGCAACAAAAGAGATACAAAGGATCACATTTTCTTTTCAGAATCCAGCAAGGAAAGGCATTCGTGTATGTCAGATCACTCTACTGTATATTTTAGCAATTCACCAAACACCGGATGTATGGTTTACAGCAATTTTCATTCCAGAGTTAGAATTTCTTGTTTTGTCTCTGTGTTCAAAGTTTTCAAAGTCTAATACTGATTCTATTCATTATTACCTCCCAAGTTTTCTTTTAAACCTTATTCATACAATGTTAGTAGTAGAACCTGCCTTGAATACCAAACAGAAACTTGGCAAGAACGAAATGAGATGTTGTAAGTACAAGACCTTTGACAAGCCCAAAGCATTTTTACAAATAGGACCTGATCATTATTAAATCATCTTTTAAGTGAGGAGCATGCTTGCTGACTGCTTAGTGAGGCCTCAGTGTAGGATGTGTTTAAACAATTCCTAGGAGATATCCAGTTGGGAAGCCAGGAGGTGACATGAGTCTGTAGCATATACAGCCGCACTCCAACAGGGTGACGGGCCAGGATAGACAGCTTTGTGCATCCCTTTGGGCAAGTTTCAGCTCTCCCTGCAATCCTTTCGAATGTAAGCCAGGAGGCCTTCTTATATTCTCTGTGAGTTTTCCTTCAAATCTCTTCTTCTCTGACAGGGCTGAAAAATGTGCAAGCTAAGAGAGATCATGCAAATACTGTGACATTGTCACTTAACCATCCTAGCCAGCACAGGCACTGCAAAAATGAAAAGGCCTTTGACATATCAAAATTTAGCAGCAACAGTCCAACTGGGGCGAGAACAATATTTTTAATCCTCCCTGGAAAGATCAAATTAAATCAGTGGTAAGCTCCACTTGGTACAGCTCTATGTCGCTGACTGTTCAGACGAGAAATCCAGAGACTGCTAAGGCTTTTAACTTTGGAGCCTGGGTTTCTTTTTTCTCTATAGAAAGCCAAGGAGCAGCAGTCAACCATTCCTGCAGAAAGTTTAGCATTCAGACAGTGCAATGGTGTAAGAGAAGAGTGGTGGAGAAGAGCACAGACACACATTTGCTTGGCATTTGGATTCAGCTAAAAGCCATCAAATTTCACAGCTGAACTTCAAAAATGACTCCGTTGGAGGTTTGACTTCCCTTGCTTTCAGCAGAAGAACACATCTGTATCTTTCAGCCCAGACAGCTATGTATTTTAGCAATCATCCATTGAAAGCAGGTTCTCTATACAGAAATTATGGCTGTTTCCATTAAAATTTTTGTTTAATAACAGTTAAAGCTCGGCAACAGAGGTTTTTCAAATGGGTTTTTCAAACAGAGGTGCGTCTGTGGTGTGTGTGTGTGTGTGTGTTTAAGAAACATCTGGAAAGTGTACATGCAATGTGAGGGGCCAGCTGCAGAGTCTCATTGAGTAGATCTGGAATGAAACACCAGAAATTGCATTTTTTAACAAGCATCCCAGGTGAAACTTATCCTTCAGTCTTTGCATCTTAATGTGATTTTTATAATCTCCATTGCATTCAAATCCTTTGAAGAAGTGGGAAAAAATGGAGAAGGGCAGCCTAGAAAGCTTCTTGACAGGTTTGTAGATAGTCTTGTTTGAGCTTTAAGAGATTTTTAAATCAAAATTTTATGGTATGTTAATCTGCAGTAAGAATATTTTTGAACCACACAAAGCAAACAAAAAGAGGTATACTGAGACAATTACTTATTCAGCTCCCCTCAAATAAAGATCTTTCATGTGTCAGAGTTCAAGAGCCTAGTTTCATGTGTTCAAGTTAATAGCCTTAGCTACAATATTTAGGTTGAAGGCTTCACATTTTTGTATTTGGTTTGGTAATTTACCAAATGGAAGTATAAAAATAATGCAGACAAATTCAAGATTCTTGAATATCCATGGCAATCCTCAATGAAATACAACTTTAACTCTCTTCCAAATATGAAACCCAACACAATACGTAGGTTTGTATTTTGCTTTTAATACTCTAAGAACTGTTACTAAGTTTTCACAATTATATTGTAATATATTTTTATTATAAAGATACTGTACAGAGGGGTTACACTTAGATGAGTAAGGTAATGAGTACATTTCCTATTGAGCATTGTTACCTCTCCTTTGTTTTTCTCTACCATCCCTTCCCTCCCCACATCCCCAACACCTCCGCACCCCACAAGTTGTAAAGTTCATTTTCAACATAGTGTCTTTTATATCTCATTGTTACAATGGGTCAACCTATATGCTTGTTTCAGCATTTTGTTATTTCCCTTCCCCTCCCCAAATTAGAAAAATGTATATACAATATGCAAGGCACCAATACTGAAAACAGAGGTTATACCCTGGGGGACACATTATATTATTAAATATAGCAAATCTAACTAGATAAATGGAATGACAGAGTAATTGCTCTTGTCAAATCAATCTATTGTTATTGGTAAGAAATATTAATGCTTCAATTTGGGGCAGTTTAGAAATCTGTGCAGTATTGTTTGTTTCCCTTTTTTGGTATTGCTCACTGCATTTGAACTTGGCTTACCATCATAAGATCTCTGCAGCTACACAAAGCAAGGCACATGGTCTAAACTCTCCTCTGTCGCTGCCTTAAGGTGGCAAAATAATGATTCTTGAACATATTGGAAACCTAATATTTTCTCTTTTTATCAGGTCCCCAAATCATTCTCTTTAGTTGTCTATGATCTGTTTGAGAGTAAGATACCTAGTCCTGCTTGATGATATTTTAGTGGGACATTCAATACTTTCTTCAATGAATATTGCAGTGTTAACACACTGAGCAGAATCCATGAATGTACTCTTTCATCATACATATATTTATTCACAACCCTACACTGAAGAAAGGAATACAGATGCAGTCCTTGTCCTCACTGAATTCTAAATACCTATGTCTATAGAAAATATCATGCATTAAATATTTCCCAGAAGTAGAGCATTATTTTATTTTATTTGCTGGTGCTAGGTCTTGAATTCTGGGCCTGGGCTCTGTCCTTGAGCTTCTTTTGTTCAAGGATAGTGCTCTACCACTTGAGCTATAGCACCACTTCCAGCTTTTTTCTCAGTAGTTTATTGAAGATAAGAGTCTCATGGACTTTCTTTCCAGGGCTGGCTTTGAACAACGATCCTCAAATCTGTTTCCTGAGTAGCTAGGATTATGGGTATGAGCCACCAGTACCTGTCAAGGTCATTATTTTATATGAATTTATGTTTACACTAAATGAATTATTTATATATGTATTTAATTTCACATTAAATACAAAAAGACACATTGCACCCATTATTCTGGATGCAAGTAGATTAGAACTATGTCAAACATAAGGTAAAATTGGTACTTTGCATCATTTAATAACAACAAAATTATTTACTGTTTATTTTGATTGCAGCAGAGACTAGACATAGCTAGAAGTGTTTATAATAGCATGCTTGACAAGAAATTTACTTATTACCTTACTTATGTGAACTCTAACCCCTCTGTACATCACCTTGATAATAAAAAAAGATGATGCTAGGTGAAATGAACTCCAAGATATGACACACAAAAAATAAATAACCCAAAATATCTTATAGAAAGATATCTCAATAACCCATAAAGTTGACCTCAGAATAAATTTTTTTCTTCTTCCTGAGTGTAGATTCCATTTTTAAACTAAAATTCAAGACATAGACTTTAGCTTCTGACTTCAGTTTCATATAAACATATGGTAATAATCCAGGTCAAAGCTCTGAGAGAAAGGGCACAGATCAAACCAGTCTGAAATCTATAAAAAGCCACTGTTTGCAAGTCAATTGCAGTGATTCCTGAAGCTTTGGAGTTTTGCGGGGGTTGTACATTTTTTATCGTAAAAATGCTGTTCAGAGGAGTTACAGTTACATGAGCAAGGTAATGAGTACGTTTCCTATTGAGCATTGTTGACTCCTAAGTTAAGAAATGAAAAATTCTGAGCTATACACCAGCCATGTATGTGCTTCGAAGAGAAGATGCTTACTAATAGATCTTTCTGCCTAGGAGTTAAAGATTGAAGGATAGTACACATATCCACAGAGTCTGAGCTCACCAGTGTGAAGTATTTTCTGGACATGTTTCTTGCTCCAGGCGTTAATGCATCTATTTGTTAAGCAGAAAGCATTCTCCCAAAAGATATCCACATTTTAATTTCCCAAATACTATAGCTGTGTTATTGCCATCATCAAAATCTGCCCCCAGGCCCTTCAGAATAAGTTGTTCTATAGACTAGAGATCTCCAAATATTGAAGGTTTTATCATTCTAATTATTCTCTTGAACAAGGATGGAAATATTTTGTAAAAATATACTACATAATCTAGTCTGTATTTGATAGTATATATGTTAGACTTTTCTTGATGACCCATTATTGTCATAAAAGATTTCTAATTCTAATCAAGATGAGATAGATTTACTCTTCCACTTCAAACAATCAAAACCCAGGGGAAATATGGATGAAATAACTTTCAAGGCACAGAATCAGTTAAGAAAGTAAAGTCATAGGGGAGCTCTATGTGGAGACTTTTAAGGAACCTCTTTACTACTTTGCAAAACTTTACAGGGGGAGAGAAGGGGGAGCAGTTATGGGAAGGGGAAACAAAGAAGGAGGCTATAATGCTTGATAAGAAATGTACTCATTATCTTGCCCATGTAATTGTAACCCCTCTATACGGTATTTTCACAATTAAAAAAAAAAGTAAAATCAAGTCACACGCTGGTGGCTTACACCTGTAAATCTTAGCTACTGAGGAGGCTGAGATCTGAGGATTCAGTTCAAAACCAGCCCAGGAAAGAAAGTCTGCCATACTTATCTTTAATTAACCACCAGAAAAACGGAAGTGGCACTGTGGCTCAAAGCAGTAGAATGCTAGCTTTGAGCAGAAGAGCTCTGGGACAGCGCCCAGGCCTTGAGTTCAAGTCCGATGATGGACCAAAAAAAAGTACTGTTGTCATTTGTGGCAGTTCAGTGCCACAAAAGAATTTTCAAGATGTGATATATTGAAGTAAAATTCAGAGAGGGATATCAGCAGACTGTATAATTAATAACAGAACTTAGCATCTAGAGAAACCAAAGTGCCTATAGTACTGGAAAGAAGAGTCACAGAAGGAACTTCCTTGTGTTAGAGTTCTCCAGAGAAACAGAATCAACAGAGACAGAGAGAGAGAGACACAGACAGACAGACAGACAGACAGAGTCATTCAGTTCTATTGGTTCAAATGCTCTTCTGTTCTGACCTTGTATGTGTATTTGTTCTATTATAATGACAGAGACAGAGGTAGAGACAGATATAGACAGATAATGTGTGCATTATAAGAAAAGCTACCAGCACAACTATGATTATTGCAGCACTATTTACCATAGCTAAGATATAGATCCAACCCAGATGCCCCTCAGTAGATGAATGGATCAAGAAAATGTGGTATATATACACAATGGAATTCTATGCCTCCATCAGAAAGAATGACATCGCCCCATTTGTTAGGAATGGAAAGACTTGGAAGAAATTATATTAAGTGAAGTAAGCCAAGCCCAAAGAAACATAAGTCTCATAGTTTCCCTTATTTGCAATAACTAGTATATGTCTGAGTCAAGCAGAAAAGGTCAGTTAATGATGTTAGAGAAATGAACCCTTTTTCTCTTTCATGTGATTGTTTCTAACACATTTATAAGATTATTTCTTTGTTGCTTTGTATATCCCTCCCCCACGGTATAACCCCTGCTTTCACTGTATTTGATGTTGTTATAATTTGTGGAGGGGAAGGGAAAAAACAAATTGTTTAAATAGGGATACAGGTGGACCCGTTGCAACAATGAGACGTACAAGTCGTTATGTCGAAAATGAACTTTACAACTTTGGTGGGGGGGAGAGGGGGTTGGGTGGGGTGTGGGGAGGATGGGATTGGAAGTGGAAACAAAGGAGGAGACAACAATGCTTGATAAGAAATGTATTCATTATCTTGCCCATGTAATTGTAACCCCTCTGTACAGTATTTTCTCAATATAAAATAAATTAAAAAGAAAGAAATTGGCTCATATGAATTTAGTGATTGAAAAATCCCAAGCAATCAAGAACCCCAGCAAAGCTGGTATATGAGCTGAATTCCAGATCTGAAGACTAAACACCCAAGAAGAGCATTTCTAGTCAGAAAGCCAGAAAAATGAATGTCTCGGATCTAGTAGCAATCCAAGAGGAGTTGTTCTTTAGTCACCATTTTGGGTATATACTTCCTGAATTAATCATATTACACTCATTCACATTCTGAATGGCAGTCAGCTTTACTCAGTTCACCAGTTCAAATGCTAATTTCATCTCATAGCATACTCACAGATACTTTCAAAATGGTGTTTGGCCAAATGTTTAGACATTATGTGGACCTTAATATTTGGTATCAACCATGTAAATATTACAGAAAGGGGTAGAGAAAACACCAAGGCTCTTGGACATGGTTTGAAACTTTCTAAGTAAAGATCCAGAAGCACAACAAATCAAATAAAAATGAATAAATGAAATTGCATCAAACTCAAGAGTTTCTGCACAACCAAAGACAAAGGCTGGCAAGTTAACTAGAAATCCTACAGAATGGGAGAAGATCTATACTAGCAATGAATTAGAAAGGGGCCTCATAAAATATACCTAGAGCTCAAAAAAAAACCCAAAAATAAACCCTCAAAGAAGCAACTACCCAGTTAATAAATGGGCTAAAGAATTAAAGAGAGAATTCTCAGAAGACACATGAAGAAATGTTCAACATCTCTGTCCATAAGAGAAATGCAAATCAAACTGACATTCTACCTCACCTCAGTTAGAATGGCCATTATCAAGAAAACTAATAATTACAGGTGCTGGTAGAGATGTGACCAAAGAGAACTCTACTACCCTATTGGTGAGAATGTAAACTTGCTCAACCACTCTGGAAAGCAGTATGTAGGTGCCTCAAAAGAGTAAACATAAAACTTCCCTATGACCCAGAAATTCCACTCTTGGACATTTATCCATTAGAACACAAACAAGGCCACACTAAAGCTACCAGCATAATCATGTTCGTTGTAGCATTATTTACTTTACTCAAGATATGAAATCAACCCAGATGCTCCTCAGTGGATGAATGGATCAAGAAAATGTGGTATATATACACAATGGAATTCTAGACTCCCATCAGAAAGAATAATATTGTACCATTCTTAAGGAAATGGAAAGACTTGGAAAAAATTATATTAAGCAAAGTAAGCCAGACCCAGAGGAACATAGATTGCATGGTTTCCCTCATTTATTGTCTTTGGAATGTGCCTATAAGTCTACAAGTAAACACACTGGGTGGTAAAAAAAAATACATTTGGACATTGTAAATTATACAAGAGTCTAGGCATTCATACAATGAGACCAAAGGAGGACATTCTTCAGAGAGGAACACAAAAGCTTACTAGCTATGTGCATATAATCATATAAAATGGTATTTATTGAAATGAACTCCAAGAAATTGAAAGAAGAGTTTTTTGTTTCTTTTTTTTTTTTGCTTTTCTTTTTTGTTCTCTTTGTTGTTGTTTTTGTTTTCTGTACTTTTTGTCTTGTTTGTACGTTTATCTGTTTGGGGGTAGGTAAGGGGAGAGAACAGAAATGACGGGACAAAGTGAACACATTCAGCAGTGAGACTCACAAGGCACTGTGGGAAATTAACTGTACAATTTGGGTTGGGGGACCAGAAGGATAAACTGCAGGAAAGCAAGGGAAGAGGTGACTCGGTTCAAAAAGAAATATACTCATTACCTGACATATATAACTGTAACTCCTCTGTGCATCACCTTTACAATAACAAGAAACAAAAAAGATTTGGTATCAAATCCCAGCTCATTAGTGATCCATGCATTTGTATAAGGAAATACCTGAAATAAGGAGGAATTACCGAAACAAATCTTTAGGAGCAATTCTTGATATAAGAAATGAGAGAGAGAGAGAGAGAGACAGAGAGACAGAGAGACAGAGAGACAGAGAGACAGAGAGACAGAGAGAAACAGAGAGAGAGAGGAACTCATCATTAAGATTATTGACTTTAGAACTCAGAAAGATCTTATCTCAGCATTAGGGAATAAAATTAGCCCTAGACTAAATGCTTCTGTTCTGTTCTTATTTAACAAATGTTAAAACCAATATCTGAAAAGCAATTAAACTGTTTTTGACTAATGTAACTGCCCCAGGACAAAGAACAAAGATCGATATTTGTAATAAAAATATAAAATTATTCTGTAACCCAAAAGATAAAATTTACATTGTCTTGAATACAATAGAAAAAAATACTACACATGTAAAGAAGCAGAAAAATGTATCTTATAATGAACAGAAAAATCAATCAACTGAAATTATCCCAGAATTTACACAGTTAGAATTACAGAAAACCTTTTTTAAAAAGTTGTTATCACTATATTTGACAGTTAAATGGAAACAATGAAACAAATAAGAAGAGCTCACATTGCATTTTAGGATTGAATGTTTCAATTTTCTAAGGTAAAAGAATACTTGCCTAATAGGTAAGCCCTTAGGTTCAGTAAGCAACATCATGCAAATATACACAAAACTCAAATAAATAAAATCGCGAAGATCACATGAGAAAATATTAATAAATTTGAAAGCAAAGCAATAAAAGCTGCACAATCTAACACAGAAACCAAAACCCAATAAGTTGTAACTAGGTACAAAGCATTATTGAGCTGTGAATTGGTTCAGGAAATCCAAGATATATGTAACGAAGATACATAAAAATAGGAAAGTTCTCTAAAGCTCAGTAAACCCAAGAATGGAACACATGATGAAAAATATACCTAAAGGCATCACAAGACAATTGTTTACCTGATAAAATTAAAATTTATAAAAGCTGCTAGAACGATGGGATGAAGTTATATTATATGTAGAGGAACCAGGATAAAGAAGACAGTATAATTTTCACTGGAAACAATGCAAGTAGAAAAGAGAATGGAGAAAAATTATGGAAGTATTAAGAATGTCAATCTAAATTTATTGTCAGGTATAGGGGTGTAGATCTATAGTCTCAGCACTGGAAAGGCTGAGATGGGAAAAACACTTGAGTCCAGGAATTTAAGACCAGCCTGGGAAACATAGCAAGATCCTATCTGAAAAGCAAAGTTATAGAACAAAAATCAACCTAAATTCCCCTACAATTGAAACTATTTTTCCAAAGTTAAAGATAAAATAGTCTTCAGGCATACAAAAGTATTTAAATAATTCATCGTATGTCAGACCACACTACATGAAATGTCAGAGAGGAATGTCAATGAACATTATCACAAATTAACCTTAAGGTTTACTGGATCAATTAATTTTATCTACTCCTAAACTAGATGGTGGTTGTAGGCTATATTTGTTTTTATTTTTTGCTACAGTTCATAGGTCAGATTTTATAAGTTTGTTAATTTCAGGCTTTTAGTTATCAGTTCTCACAATTATCTTCATCCATCTATGTAATAAGATCCTTTTATATCCTAATTTTCTGCTTCTAATCAGTGGCCTTAGGAAAATTTAGCACTTACTGTGAATAAATGAAGTTGAAATATCCTCAGAAACTGAAAGTCATATTCTGGAAAATAATAGTGTAAGAAAAGTGATTAAATGTTCACAGTGTTGGCCATTGTTTTAAATCCATGGCATACATTATTTCTAATGTTTTACATAGCTTCCAGAATTTACTCCCAATGTAGGTATGTTAATGAATAAAGACACAGAAAGATAACTTACTTTAAAGTATCAACACTAAATTCCAATATTCTCAATTAAAACCACCTCTCTGTTGCTTCCTAGTACTAAACTTTGTGAATAGATTACTTGGCCTTAAGTGCTTCATGGAGTCCCTGACCCTCCAAAGCCATTTACCTGACCCTATGATTATTGGAAACAGTGTACAAAAGGGCATTTGAACAGGACATAAAGATAGGTTCCAAAGTTATCTAAACATTACAAAAGGAACACAAGATCACTAAAAGCTATCACTGTATATAGTACTGAACTCTTGTTACCTTGATCTTATTCTATCAAGTCATCAGAGCTGGGAAACATAAAATTTCAAGCGCATAAATCAGATATTTCAGTGATAACTAGATTGAACATCAGCCTCTGGTAATCTCCCAAGGACAGCAAGTGTCAAATAGTTTCCTTAAGGGAATCCAAAGTCTGCCAAGGAAATCAGAGAGGAAAATTGGGCCTAGCAGCATGATAGATGGTTAGACTCAGAATGCCACTCCAAAGGATGCTTCCAGCATAATCTACAGGGACAGTGACTCAGCAAGGAACCATAAGTCAAGTATCACAAACAGCAGTTACACAACTGAAATAACTCTGATTTAGGTCTGATCCTTAAGATAGTGAAAGGTGAACTGTTCACTTTCGAAGGCACATTGTTATCAGTGTTCACTCAGCATTTTACTCACAGTAATAAATGGGAATGTTACTTTTTTCTTTTCTGATATGCACTGAATTTATGCATGGCAGCTTTTCCAAATATTCAACAAATTCCAACTCTAGGAACTTTAAATCAGAATAAGCTTTTAGACTGAATCTTTGTTTGCCTTCAATTTGGATATCAAGTTATTAATGATGTGATCACCAAAATTGGTGCTCAGAGGGTCATTTCGATTCTGTAGGATTATTATGGCATCCCAGTAAGTACAACATCTCTGAGAACTAAAGAATGAAGACTCAAGAGATGTCTGTGAGTACACAGCAAAAAAAAAAAAAAAAACAGTTCTTCAAGTATATTGAGAGTGACCCAGTGGACTGAAGGCCTATGACCAAGTCAACAGGAGAGTGCTTTTCCTGCCTCCTAATACTGACTATTCAATCATCTTCTGCACCTCTTCCCAGCATACCCCTTTCTACAATTCCTTCCCTTTGCTTTTGTCTTTGTGTCTCTTCCTACCTGTCTCCACTCCATCTTCTCCCAATTTCTTCCTTTTTCTCTCCTCAATTTGTTTTGTTCTTTCCCCTTCTTTTGTCTTTTCTTCATTCATTCACTACTCTTTTATATTACAGAAGTCTAAATGTTATATCCATTGAATTCTGTGTTGCTTCTTACTTTTAAAAATCAAAAGAAATGAAGGATTTTGCACATGCCCCAAGGTTCAAGCAATTTTCTATATGATTTTTGATACTGTTTTCCTGGAGTCAATGAGCTTTGCAAGTAAGAATCACAAGTCTGCAGCTGCCTTTATAATCAATCCAAGGCCCTCACAGAATCAAGACTTGATTTAGACTTAATTGCCATCAGCAGCATACTTTTAGCTTCTCTTTTAACAGGCTCTTCTTTTATTTCCTCCTATGATCTACTCTTTCTAGAAGACCCCATTCTTTTTTTTAATTTTATTTTATTTTATTTGCTGGTGCTAGGTCTTGA
>NW_012267220.1:18832635-18849225 GCF_000151885.1 Dipodomys ordii
ACTTTATGCAATCCCATTTGTCCAACCTTTCTTTGATTTGTTGTGTTTCCGGAAGACCCCATTCTTATCTTTGGCTGCATATTCCATCTTCCCAACCTCTTCCTTAAAAAGACATAAGAAATTGCCTAGTGTCCTGGTTCACACTTGTAATCCTTGCTGTTCAAGAGGCTGAGATCTGAGAATTGTGGTTCAAAACCAGTCTCAGTCAGTAAGGTCTGTGAGATTTTAACTCTAATTTACTACCCAAAAGCTAGAAGTAGAACTGTGGCTCAAGTGACAAAGTGCTCCTTTTAACAGAAGAGTTCAAGCCCCAAGACCAACACACACACATACACACACACACACACACACACACACACACACACACACACACACACACAGAAATGGCAGCTTATTTATTTTGGAATTATTTATATTTTGATAATCTCAAATAATCTTTTGCTTTTCTTCTGAGAAAACCTTAACAAATCTGAAAGAAATAAACCTAACATGAGGTCAAGTAGTCAGAAATTCTTGATAATGTCAAAAATCAGATAGTGACTTTGAAAATGCAATTGTGTATTATGTGGCCATAAGGGAAAGTTTTTGTGTAATTATGAAAATATTCAGTCTTTACAAAAAAATTGCCAGAGGACAGAGAAACTAAAGTATAATGGAGGTTTTAATGTGCTGTGAGGAATTCAGCAACCTCAAAACGTAGCTAAACAGAAACAAAAGCAAAATACTTAAAACTTCAAAGAGCAAAATGGTATAAAATGAACAAAAAAGAGCAGAGGTGGATCAGAACACAGATATTATTACAATAACTTTAAATTGGTAGGCAAATATGTATATACATAAACATATCTATATTTTATACATTATATAACATAAATATTATAAATATATATAAGGTTTGCTCCATAAAAAATTGCCAGATATGAAAGCATTCAAGTGTATACAAGGGGAGTGAATCATAAACAGAACTTTATTTCAAATGTAAGTTAGTGATAGGTGTTCAATGAAAACATTTACAATGGTATCTTACTTTACGTACTTAATGATGGCTTCCCAATAGAGAGAGCATGTATCTAATCTTCAAAGGTTATATTAAGAGAACCAGAACAATGCTTGAGACATAAAAAGAACATAGTTCAAATATAAGACAAAAAGAGATCACACAAATCTGAATATATTCAGCATACAGAATCTACTGTATTTTTTATTACAGCTTTATCAATATGACAAATATGTGAGTTATTTTTTGTTTTTAACCTCCAACTTTTCATATAAAGGTCCATATTTTGGCACAGAATATGTCAAAATAAGTACTCAATATACTAACGCAATACACTAATGTAAAATATGCCATTAAAATTTTGTGCAACACAGAAAAAATATTGTAATGAAAATTAAACTATAATCAGTTGTAAGATACATCTCTATAGAGTAACTAAAATGGAAGGAGAAAGATATTATGAAAAGCTATTAGTTAAGACATGATCAGTTTTTAAGGTGTGTGAGAATTGCAACAAAGCATCTAAGAAGCCTTCTCCTGGCATTATAGTCATTATACAATACCAGTGTGTTTCCCTATTTCTTAACAGTAAATATCATCTTAATGAATCAACAAATAATTTTGAGCTATTATTGTTCTAGTATATCAAGTACTAAGTTAACACCTGCATTTTGTTCTAAAATTTTACTTTCCTTTAGTGTCATGCTGTCTTTCTGACATGAATGTTCAATTGATCAATATTGGAAGGTTCATAAACCAAAGAGAAGGAACTTTGATCCAAGGCCAAGAAGTCATGGTAAAAGTGTCCCCACAAAATCTATTTCAGTTGTACAAGAACATGCTATTCCTGTCTGTAGAGTTCCTGAACAATAGCTCACTGACTTTTAGTATTTAAATGTAAGCCCAAATTCTTTTCAAGTTAGCATTTCCAAGCAATCTCAACCTTGTCTAGCTAGGGGCTGAGGCATTTATTTATTTGGTTTTTTGTTTTAAGACACTGTCCTAATATGACAAACAATACTATTCTTCAGCATCAATATGACATACAAATGTGAAATCCAATTTTTGTATGTTTTTTATTGTAAAAATACTGTACAGAGAGGTTACCATTACATGAGCAAGATAATGAGTACATTTCCTATCAAGCATTTTTGCCTCCTCCTTTGTTTTTCCCCTACCAGCCCTTTCCTCCCACCTCCACAACTATCCGCCCCCCTAAAGGTGGCAGTTTTAAAGTTCATTTTCAACATAGTGTCATGCACTTCTCATTGTTACAATGGGTTAATCTGTATCCCTATTTAAGCATTTTGTTTTTTCCCTTCCCCTCCCCAAATCAGAGAAGTGTATATACAAGATGCAGGGCACCGACATCAAATACAGTGAAAATAGGGGTTACACCGTAGGGGAGGAACATACAAAGAAATACACAAAAAAAATCACATGGTACATTATAAATACATTAGAAACAATAACAAGAAAGAAAAAAATATTTGTGTCCCTATGGTCATATGTGTCTTATATGGTCATATGTACATAGCTTTTGACCTTTTCTGCTTGTCCTACACATGTATTAGTTATCGCAAATAAGGGAAACCCTGGAACCTATGTTTCTTTGGTTCTGGCTTACTTCACTTAATATAATTTTTTCCACGAACTTTACAACTTTGGTGGGTGGGGGGGACAGGGGGAAGATGGGAAGGGATGGGAAGGGGGAACAAAGGAGGAGGCTACAATGCTTGATAAGAAATGTACTCATTATCTTGCCCATGTAATTGTAACCCCTCTGTACAGTATTTTCACAATTAAAAAATTAAAAAAATATATAATTTTTTCAAGTCTTTCCATTTCCTAAAATATGGGGCAATGTCATTCTTTCTGATGGAGGCATAGAATTCCATTGTATATATATATACCACATTTTCTTCATCCATTCATCTACTGAAGGGCATGGCGCCATATCTAAGCTATTGTAAATAATGTTGTAATAAACATAGTAGTGCTGGTTGCTTTAGTATGACCTTGTTTGTGATCATTTGGGTAAATGTCCAAAAGTGGGATTGCTAGGTCATAGGGGAGCTCTATGTGGAGTCTTTTGAGAAACCTCCATACTGCTTTTCAAAGTGGTTGAACAAGTTTACACTCCCACCAACAATGAAGTGGAATTCCCTTTTGGCCACATCTCCTCCAGCATCTGTTGTTACTAGATTTCTTGATGATAGCCATTCTAACTGGAGTGGAATCTCAATGTTGTTTTGATTTGCATTTCTTTTATGGCTAGAGAAGTTGAGCATTTCTTCATGTGTCTATTGACCATTCTTATTTCCTCTTCAGAGGAAATAAGGCTCTTTAAGTCTTTAGCCCACTTATTTCTTGGGCAGTTGTTTCTTCGAGGATTTGTTGTTGGGGGATTTAATTTTTTGAGTTCCAGGTATATTTTAGATATGAGACCCTTGTCGGTTTTATGGCTAGTGAAGATCTACTCTTTTTTTGGTCCAGTCGTGGGGCCTGAAAACTGGGCCTGGGCACTGTCCCTCAGCTCTTCAGCTGAAGGCTAGCACTCTTACCACTCGAGCCACAGTGCCACTTCTGGCTTTTTTTTTTCTGCTTATATGGTGCTGAGGAATGGAACCCAGGGCCTCAAGCATGCTAGGTAAGCGCTGTACCACTGAGCCACCTTCCCAGCTCCGTCTATTGATCTTGCTAGCTATGTCCTTTGCCATGCAGAAGCTCTGCAGCTTCATGCAATCCCATTTGTACAACCTTTCTTTGATTTGTTGTGTTTCTGGGTCTCTATTACAAAACTTTTGTCCTCTGCCATGGATGCCTAGGGTTTCTCCTATTCCTTCCTATAATGTTTTCAGGATGTCTGCTTTGACTCTGAGGTCTTTAATCCATTTGGAGTTGATTCTGGTGCAGGGTGATATATAAGGATCTAGCTTTAGTTTTCTACAGGTGATTAATCAATTTTGCCAGCACCATTTACTGAAGAGGCTGTCTTTCTTCCATTCTATTTTGTGAAACAGAATTTTAAGAAATATATCCTTTATGCTCATTTAAACAACTATTGTTTTTATTATTTTACTTCTTACTCAGTAATGTCACATGAAAATATTAAGCAATTGACAAATGCCCAGGATTTCCAGATCGTTCAGAAGATCTATATTTAGTGTTTTGAGGAACTGCCATACTGCTTTCCAGAGTAGTTGAACATATTTACATTCCCACCAACAGAGTAGTAAAGTTTCCTTTTAGCCATATCCCCATCATCATTTGTTGTCATTTTCTTGATAATGGCCATTCTAACTGAGGTGAGGCAGAATCTCAATGTTGTTTTGATTTGCATTTCTTTATGGCCAGATGCTGAACATTTCTTCATGTGTCTATTGGCCATTCTACTTCTGAGAACTCTCTCCTTAAGTCTTTAGCCAATTGATTAATTGGGCTGTTGTTTCTTTAAAGCTATCAGCACAACCATCTTCACTGCAGTATTGTTTACCATGGCCAAGATATGGAATCAACTCAGATGACTGTCAATGGAAGAACAGATCAAGAAAACATGGTACATATACACAATGGAATTCTACACTTCCATCAGAGAGCATATTGTACCATTCATAAGGAAATGGAAAGTCCTGGGAAAAAATTACATTAAGTGAACTAAGCCAGGCCCAAAGAAGCATAAGTTGCATGGTTTTCCTAATTTGTGGTACCTAGAATGGGCCTAAAAATCTACAAGTAAATACACTGGATGGTAAAAGACAAAAAAAATACCCTTGTACATGATAAATTATACAGGACTCTAGACATTCATACAGTGAAACCAAAGGAGGATGTTCTTCAGAGAGGATCACAAAGGCTCAATATCTATGTTCATATGACCACATAAAATGATGTTTATCGAAATGAACTCCAAGAAATGGAAACAAGAGGTTCTTATTGTTATTTGGGTTTTTTTTCTCCTTTATTGCTGCTTTTGATTTATGTAGTCTTTGTCTTTTTTCCTTTTTTATTGTTTTCTTTTTATTATTAATGTTTTTTAATTGTGAAAATACCATACAGAGGGGTTACAATTACATGAGCAAGTGTTGCCTCCTCCTTTGTTTCCCCTTAACATCCCTTCCCACCTTCCCCCACACACACACAACTCTGCGCCACAGTTGTAGAGTTCGTTTTTTGACATAACATCTTGTACATTTCATTGGTGCAATGGGTCCACCTGTATCGCTATTTAAACAATTTGTTTTTTCCCTTCCCTTCCACAAAGTATACCAACATCAAATACAGTGAAAACAGGGGTTATACCATGGGGGAGGGACATACAAAGCAACAAAGAAATGTCTTATAAATATGTTAGAAACAATCACAAGAAAGAAAAAACATTTGAATACTTATCTTGGGGTTCACTTCACCTAGCATCAACTTATCTGAACCCTTTGTCTTCTACGTAAATATATCTGTTTGGGAGAGGATAAGGGAGAGAACAGAAATGGTGGGACAAAGAGTGAGCAAATGCAGCAGTGATACCCACTAGACACTATGTTCAAAATGAACTATAAAACTTGTTGGGGAGGAAGGGGTGGGAGGGAAAAACTGGGAGAAAACAAGGGAAGAGGTGGCCCTGTTCGGAAAGAAATACACTCATTACCTAATTTATGTAACCGTAATCCCTCTGTACATCACCTTTACAATAACAAGTTTAAAAAAAGCACTGATTAATGAATAATAGTTTATTTAATAAATTTATTAGTAAATTATTGATTACATTAATTATAATTCTTATTGATTATAACCTTAGCTAATTATTACCAATTCACTAGAATAACTCAGTAGTAGAGAGACTGGCCCTAGGTTCAGTCACTAGCCCTAAAAATAAACAGTCATATACAACATCTACTCCTCAATATAGTCATTCCTAACTTACAAAGGTGTCAAGTTACACGGCCAGTGTGATGTCCTAAAATATTTTGAAATTGTGGTATAAAAGTCTATTTATACTGCCCAGTGTAATATTTTATAATGAATGCATACTAAAGCATAAATATTGTAATATATTGGATTAAATGAAATAAAATATTGAAATTAATTGCACATGTGCATTTTACTGCTTCATGAGTGGATTGGGATTTTTGCATTATATAGAGACTCATTAAGACTACATATTTCTACTGGACTATTCTTTTCTAGAAGTAGTCCCATGCAGAAAACCACAGTTAAGTTGCTTAGGGGTTCCCAGAAGAATGTTGGGAGGTACTGCTCACATGACCTCACTTCCTAATCATTTTGTATAGAGCAATATATTGAATGGATTTGCAGCAGGTCTTTGTATGCAAAAACGTCCTGTAAATTTAACATTTATATAAGAATACATAAAAAATTACAAACCAGGATACAGTAAAGCCATCAGCACAACCATGTTCAGTGCAGTACTATTCACCAGAGCCAAGGTATGAAATCAGTCCAGATCCCCTTCAATGGACAAATAGATCAAAAAACTGTGTTATATATAGACAATGAAATTTTAGTCCTCCGTTAGAAAGAATTATATTGTACCTTTTGTAAAGAAATGGAAAGACTTGGAAAAAATATCTTAAGCAAAATAAGTGAGGCCCAGAGAAACAAAGGATCCATATTTACCCTTGTATTTGGAAGCTGGATTTAGTTCACAAACTCATACAAGTGTATTAACAGAAATACAATAAAATAAAAGGAAATCTCAAATACTGTCGTACCTTAGAAACCTAAAGATCAAAGTTGAGCAAAATCAAACAAGAAGTGGGTACTTGAGCTGGGTGAGGTCAAGAAGAAGGGAGTAGATGAGTGAAGAGAAAAGGAGCGAAATACAAACAAGAACCCAATATATATCCTGCAAAATTAAGAAAAGAGCGGAGAGGGGTATGTAGGGAAGGGCTGGGTGAGAATGTTGAAAGGGGTGACATTGATTAAGATGCACTGCATTCATAAACTGCTTTGTTAATAATAAACTGCTTTCTACAACTACTTCAAGATAATTTTTTTTTTTGGATCCGGTTGTGGGGCCTGAACTCTGGGCCTGGCTCTGTCCCTCAGCTCTTCAGCTCAAGGCTAGCGCTCTACCACTTGAGCCACAGCACCACTTCCGGCTTTTTTCTTTTTGCTTATGTGGTGCTGAGGAATCCAACCCAGGGCCTCTGGCATGCAAGGCAAGTGCTCTACCACTGAGCCACCTTCCCAGGCCAAGATAATTGTTTTTAATACATAAAAAAGGCCTACCATAAAGTCTGCCACATACCCTCAGAAGACTTTTTGGTAGACTTCTAATAGAAATCAACGCCAACGATAACTTACATCCTTTCATGTACACTACTGTTCTACAAAGTTAGAGATTTCTGGGATTTCTGGGGTTTCTAGGGTTCTTCTTCTTTTATGCTATAAAGTAGAATCTCAGCTGCCAACAAGGAAAGTCTCTCATGCAAGAAATAAAATGCCACTTGGAAATATGTTTACTATTGGCCTACTTTGGACTTTGTTGAGCCTTAAAATAATATAGTCTACATTTTAAATGACAAGTGTAGAGGGCCAATCATGGTATTTGAATTCCTCGTGGCGGAGGAAC
Source organism: Dipodomys ordii (assembly GCF_000151885.1). Taxonomy (NCBI): domain Eukaryota; kingdom Metazoa; phylum Chordata; class Mammalia; order Rodentia; family Heteromyidae; genus Dipodomys; species Dipodomys ordii. Next base: position 18,840,225 of record NW_012267220.1, read on the forward strand.
TCACCATCCCACAAAGCTCTTAGTCAAGAAGATCAAGATTGTATCTCTGAGAACGTCCTTAATGGGCACAGCCCACAAGCTGAGGCAGAAGGATCAGAAACACCCAAGGGGGGAGAGTAATTCCAAAGTCACAAATCTAATAGCTCTTTGAGCTATTAGAGCACCTACTTCCATGAAATGCTAGTCAGCTTCCCATTACTGGCGATGAATACCTGAGAAAACTGAGGAGAAAGGGTTTATGTGGTCAATTGGCTCCACTGCTTCTACGCTGTGATGAGGTAGCATATCACGGTGGGAAACACCGGGTGGAGGAGCTGGTGAGAAGCAAAAGAGAACAAGACGGTGTTGAGATCCCAATATCAACTGTGTTCCTTAGTGATAGAGCTTCTACCCATTAGGGTTCACCGCCTTTTATTGGCATATGTTAAATTGTGCATAGTAAGAGATTTCACCCTGACATTTCTACATATGTAGACTATGTATTTAGTCTTAATCTAACATTAATTTAATTAAGTTTATTAAATTATTTATTAAATGTATTGAATGTCCTTTGGAGAGAGGGAGGAACATTGTTCCTGAGGTTATTGTCTTCTTCTTGTTGTTGTTTCTGTTTTGTTTTGCTTTGCTCAGGGCTAGCATTCTACCACTTGAACCACAGTTTCACTTCTGGCTTTTTGATGGTTAATTGAGATAAGAGCTTTACAGACTTTCCTGCGGGGATAGTTTTGGACTGTGTTCCTCAGATCTGTCTCTTGAGTAACTAAAATTACAGAAATGTAATCACATCCACTCCTTCTATTACTCATTCTTAGACTTCTCCTTTTCCTTTCTCTTTCCATCTCTCTACCAGCTTCGTTTACTTTTATGACCTTAATTTTTGTTTTGTTTTCTTTCCCCTTAACTTTCACAAATGAGAGAAAATTTATCTTTGAAGAACTGGCTTATTTTACTTATCATAATGATCTCCAACCAATTCCATTTATTTTCCAGCAAACTGCATAATTTCATTCTTAATGACTGTGTAAAAACTCATTTGCTTCAGGTGCTGGTGACTCATGCCTATAATCCTCAATACTCATGTGGCTGAGACATGGAGGATTGCAGTTCAAAGTCAGCCCAGGGAGAAAAATCCTAAAACTCTATCATCAATTAGCTAGAAAGAAAGCTAAGCTGGACCTATGGTTCACATTATCAGAGTATCAATCACAAGCAAGAAAGTCAAATAAATACAAGACCCTGCGTTCAAACCCCACACTGAGAAAAAAATCACTTTATTAACTGTTCATCCATTGACAGGTACCTAATGTGATTCCATAATTTAGCTATTATGTATTAAGCTTTGATAAATATGGGTATGCAGGTTATATCTATAATAGGCCAGTTCTGATTATTCTAGTTATATACTTAGAAGTGGTATGATTGGATCATATGGGAGTTTTATTTTTAATTTTCTGAGGAACCTCCATAGTAATTTCCCTCCAGTGGTAATTTAGCTCTGCTCCTCCCCTTACTCCACCCACCATAAATACTCACCAGTATTTACTGTTATTTGTTTCCTTGATCAAAGTCATTCTGGCTGGGATGAGATGGACTATCAATATAGTTTTTATTTGCATTACCTTCATACAGGCATGACCTTTTAAAGGTTCCACCACCTCACAGTAGCATCATCAGCTGAGGACCAAGGCTTGAGCAAGAATGTACAGTAGATCTGTGCCCTAGCTACATATTATCATCCACAGGGCTGTCAAAGCCAAAGCCCTACCTTAAGAGATACTGATTTATAAAATTGTTTTTTCCTGTGGGCAAAAAACATAAATAATAACATCTCTACAAATGCTACTGTGATCCTCTGGTTAAAGATCACTGGGACAAAACAACTCATCTTCAAACTTAAGCTTGCGTTAGGATAGCTCAGAAGGCTTGGTAAAGCACAGATTTCTAGATCGCCTTGGCAGTCAGAAAGTCTGGATGAGGCCTCAGACAGCTCTCCAGATGGACGTGAGGCAAATGTTTCTCACCTAGGGGCAACATTCAGAAGACCACTCTCCTAGGGGACTAGGTAGTCCTTCTCTGTCTCTTGCACTCATTTCTCTGGAAGAAGAAATGCATCTTGGGAGAAAGAACTCAGCATGCTCAGCTAGCACAGCAGATAAATTTGCCCTTTATTTTAACTGTGTGAACCTTGAGAGAGGATGCTTTTTTTTTTTTATCTACTGTAAGGAAAGCTTCTCAGGGCATTCTTTCTGCATGGGCAGGAGGGCAGCCTCCAATCTTATATTTTGCTTTGGGAGTCATCAGCCCAAGTTATAGGAAGTAGTAGGCTACAAAGCTAAAGTCATGATTAGTATTCTTAAACTATATGACTTACATTTTTAAATTTTGGTCTCCAATCATCTGTCTTCTGGGCTCTCAATATATTCTTAACTCAAGATAAGAATGTTATGTATTAGCTTTGTAAAATCCAAACATAATTCTTCCCTTTTCCAAATGGTTTCTCTTCTTGGCCCTTTGAAAGCATTATAAACATCACTGCCGTAGTAAACAGGGCTGTAAAAGACAAACTATTTCAAGGAAGTGAAAACATGGCCCATGCTGGATGGGATCAATTCTTCAAGAAGAGAAGAAGATAAATACATGAGACAATTCCACACTAAGCAGTTGCTGAAACGTATGGGTGAGATCAGTGCTGTTCCAGTCCACAAGCTTTTACTTTATTTAGCTCTGATTTTCTAAGACTGCTATAATAAAAACAAGAGAAGCATCTTGAGGACTAGTGTAAAAGCCCAAAATAAAACAAATACTCTTTGAATCATAATAACAGTAAAAAAAAAGTGTTTTTTTAATCCAAGCTATTATCTTGACCATCTCCTGTATCTTATTCCCTTGAAAAATCTACATAATTACCTGTAAATTGATGAGGAAACTCAGCCAAGCTGGCTTGGTTTAATATTTTTAGCAAATATGGAATTTAGGTTAATACTAGTGAAAATGGAATTCGCATTCTGGTTTATCTGATGCCCTTTCCATAAACTGTCTACATATATATATATATATATATATATATATATATAAAACTATCTCTATATATACAAACATGTATATATAGAAAAACTTTATTATAAGAGCTAAGAAAGATACAAATAAATAAAATATTTTATATGAGTTCCTTAATGTCACAAAGAATATAGTCTAATTGAAGTTATTAAAAATATATGTATGTAATATTTATAAGATGATTTCTTTGTTACTTTATATGTCCCTCCCCCATGGTATATACCCTGTTTTCACTGTATTTGATGTTGCTATAATTTGTGGAGAGGAAGGGAAAAAACAAATCACTTCAATAGGGTACATCTCATTGCAACAATGAGATGCACAAGACATTATGTCGAAAAACGAACTTTACAATTTTGGTCAGGGGTGGGAAAGGAGGGGGGAGAGGAGAGGCATGATGGGAAGGGATGGGAAGGGGTGGGAAGGGGAAACAAAGGAGGAGGCAACAATGCTTGATAAGAAATGTACTCATTACCTTGTCCATGAAATTGTAACCCCTCTGTATGGTATTTTCACAATAAATAAATAAATATATATGTATGTATAAAAGCCATGTAACAACCAAAGATCTAAATATTAACATATTATTATATTTGACTTCACATTGAGTAATATTTCAAAGACAGTGTGTTGACTGGGAAAAATCCGAATGCATAAAATCAACGTGAGATAGAATATGATTAAGTCCCTCATAATGTATTCTGCTTCCAAAAAATATAAATCTACTTACAGTCTCTGAGAACCCAAGATCTATTACACAATGTGTATCATTCTCTGGTTTCCCAGTGACTCACTCAGACAAGTCCGTTCTTCAATCTTTATTAATGTAGTTAATCTCTTATGATCCCTCTCTAGGATTGTTGTTGTTGTTGTTATTGTTTGGGGGTTTTGTTGTTGGTTTTTGTCAGTTGTGGGGCTTGAATTTTAGGCCTCAGCTCTTCAGCTCAAGGCTAGTGCTCTACCACTTGGGCCACAGCACTACTGCTGGTTTTCTGGTGATTCATTGTATTTAAGAGTCTCATGGACTTTCTTGCCTGAGCTGGCTTTCAACCACAATCTTTAGATCTCAGCCTCCTGAGTAGCTAGGATTATAAGTATGAGCCACTGGCACCTGGCCCTCTCTTTTTATATCTTAGTAAAGTTTAAGGCTGAGTCTGGTAAATTCAGGCTCATGTTTCCGTGAAGAATGCTCTCTTTTTTTATTTTGGCTATAGTTATTCGTTCTGATTCTGTTTCCCTCTAAGTAACTAGAAGTATGATATGATTACGAAAATAATGGAAAAAATATGAGTCGCCTTCATCATATACCAGGAGAAAGAAAACTAAGGCTGTTATCTAACCAGCATTTTGCTCAAACAAAATTAACATACCTGAGAGAATGGGAATTGCATAGAATTGCTAGGATCATATGTAACACAAACTAAACTATAGAAGAACCATAGCACAGTATCATCAATGAAGTTCAGCTTGTCTTGCAATCCAGTAAACAGAACAGAGAAAGATAGCAAAGAAAAAAAATCAAGGGGATTCAGGCATGATCCCACTTGGCCCAAAAGAATGTGATTTGGCATATTTTTTATAACTCAGGGCCTTTGCTCCTTAGTAAAATTTATAGAGAAACCATGAACTTTAATGGGAAATGCATCTTTATTTTCTATAATCCCCAACTAAAATTTATAACACTTCCTCCAATTGCAATGTAATATAAGCGATAAACTGCAGAATTATTAGCATACTTGTGATTTCATTCCAATATAAATTACAGATATTTTCACATTGCCATACAGTTTTTATAGTCACCCCAAAATATTATTTATGATCATCAGCTCTTCATATTTACAATAATCATCAAACTTGCAGCTGTTTCTTGTTACTTATTATATTAGCAAAGAGACAAATATATTTCTGTATCATAATATTCTTTAAAATGTTTTCACAAATGATTGAATATAATTGGGTTCCTTTCTATCCATATGTACATTACCTTATGCTTTTGCAAAGATTTTTCTAATAAAATGTTAGCACATTGTGATTATGGTTTATTCAGCTAGACAAAGTCCAAAGGCCATTTGTTCTTTCACTATAGAATTCTAATTTTTCTATCTATGTATTAGATGCCTCATTGGCTTAGATATGGCTCAAGGATAAACAATAGCAGGAGATTTAAGTATCTGCCAAACAGAGAGGGAGGTAACAAATACAAACAATAGTGAAATTGGAACTCATCAAATGTAACTTCAGGTCAGTGGTGATTAGGAAACACTAAGAGGAAACAGAAAATAGAATGAGATGGAAGAATCATTTGTCTATAAGAAATACTTAGATGGGAAAATGTAGCCAGTAGCCAGGATGATGCAGACAAGCCATCAGAGGAGTACAAAGGTGTGGTTCTCCTAGGTTTCGCTTGATAGTCTTTTCCTTATAGGACTGTTAGTTATTAGCAAGTAACAAGTGATAACACACAAGGAATGCTATGGTCATGTCAAGTATAATGCTTATGGAAGCAAGCATATGCTTGCATGAGTTTTGGATGAACTGTATGCGCTGATATGTACATGACTTTTGGTGAGCCATACAAGGTAAAACCCCAACAGTGTGCTTAATTATATGGTTCTGGAGACACATGAACTACTCTGAGTAACTAAGATGAGTCACATAGGTAAGGTGAGTTGGGAAATCTACTAGCAGTGAGATTTAGGAGTGGAAGGAGATGATTAGGTCTCTCTTAAACTTTAATGTGAAAAGAAAGCATCCGTGTGTTTGATTTTTTTTAATGTCAATTCTAGGGATCTCATACAAGATTCTGTGTCAGGAGTTCTGGAGTAGGATCTGCCAATTTTTCATCTATCTTGGGGTTCCTACCCCAAGTTTATTATGGTGCAGGAGATCTGCAGATGACACTTGGAGAAAAACCAGATGAGCCTCCCGGTTGAAGTATTTGAGTCAAAGAAGTAAACTAAACACCATTTTTTGTAACCTTTTTCTGCCCAGCTCATATAAATGGTCAAGACTCTGCACATGAGTGACATTCTAGATGTAGGTTCAGACAACAATTTTAAAGAGGTCAATGAGACAGCAGCTTAAGTTTAAGGGAGAAGAATAGTGAGATAGAAGTGATAGGGTCCTGGTACAATCATAAAAAGAAATCACTGTCCTGGACCAGCCACATGAAAGGTTTACTCTATTAAAAATGATGTCACCTTAGGGAGTCAGTGGCGGAAGCCTTCTAACAGACCTAGGCTTCTATACATAGATAGAATAGCAGCCCCCAAGTAAAGGCAGCTGGAGTCAAAGCAGAAGTGAAAATTCTGTATCCTTGGTTGGTATGCCATTTAGGCAGCAGTACTTGTAAGCACTAATTTAGATAGCCCCTAAGCCTGTGGGGGTATTCTTATGTTCTCTTTCTGTGAACTCACACAGAGTCCGATTTCTACTATTTGCTAGCTCCTCTGGAATGATATAAACTGGCCCAAAGGCCTGGATGTCCTACTGATGAATATGACAGAAATAAAGAGCTTGGCTGAATCTCAATAGAGTGGCCAAAAGGCCTGTCAGAGCCTGGTCACAAATTCAGGGCAAGCCAGTGTCACTTGGAACACATTATTAATATTTTCCTCATGTATCATATCACCAGTCGGTAAAGAGACTTTCCACCCCACTACCCAAATCTTTTATCCACAACTCCTGTTCACAGCACAGATGAAAGAGCCTTTCAACCACATCTGTTAAAAAGGAAAACCTACGAGTTGACAAATTGACCCATTACATGGCTTCTCCAGGAGAACCTGCTCTTAGAACTTCAAGAACAGAGAAAATCACTGCCCGTCATGTTACCAAGATCAGAGGAATCCGACCGTGAATGTAAAAGGATGAGGATGGCCACTAGATAATGCCATTAAGAAACAAAAATGATAGGTGTTAGTATTTATTTATCATCTAAGTGTCAAGCTTCTAGATAAGTGGCATGTGAAACATGTAATCTGATAGTACAAACCAATACTTTCCACAAATAACGTAGTGAAGACAAAGAGAATCACATTATCTGGTCTCCATCCTCTGAGGTCATTTTACATGTAACAAAACTGCAGCACAGAAACCCAACATTCTTTTTGAACTCAACATCTTTCTAATGTGCCTCGCAGATTGCAGTATGGGCAATCAAATATGTGTATCAATGGATGGCAAAGAATGAAGTTCTTTATTGCAAATAAGAATACATGTCATGAATATAAACCTCAGTCAATAAAACTTACGTGGGACAGAGTTGCAGTTCCTATTTGAAATCTCCCTTTTAAATTTTGATTCTGTTAGCATGAAGAAAATTTAGCATGACTCACCCAATTCATCCCTTCCCCTGCTTTAAAAATTATATTTAAGTTGCAGGGGACTATAGCACTGATAAACATCCAGTCTTAAATTTTATCTGTCCATTCTAGCACCATATAAGAAGTTGGTCATCTTGTTGGAGTATTCCTTCATCCATCTAAGTAGTGATTTGAATGTTACCACTGAGACACTCTAATCCTTTTTAGCACTAGTTATTTTGTATGTATGTGTACATGTATATGTGCATGTTTACGTGTGTGTGTGTGTGTGTGTGTGTGTGTGTGTGTGTGTGCTGGTCTTGGGGCTTGAACTCAGGACCTACTTGCTGTCCCTAAGCCTTTTGCTCAAAGCTAATGCTGAACCACCTGAGCCACAGCTCCCCTTTTAGCTATTCGGTGGTTAATTGGAGATAAGAATCTCATGGACTTATTTCCCTGGCTTACTTCAAAGCTTGATCCTCAAATCTCAGCCTTCTGAATAGCTAGGGTTACAGGTGTGAGCCACTGACACTCAGCAGCACCACCTACTTTTAAGATAGTGTCTTGCTCCCTGCTTGGATGGGCACCTGAACCATATCCCCTCTTTATTTCTTCTTCAGATATAAGTGGAATGGTAGGTACATACCATCATGCCCAGCCTTATTTGTTAGGTTGTATGAACTGTATTTCCCCGGCTGGCCTTGTGCCATAATCCTTTTGATCTCATCCCCTGAAGTACCTAAAGTTACAAGTAAGAGCCACTGGTGCCCAGCTGTGGGTGCACTTTTTGGTTGGTGGTTCTCTTGAATGCTGATGCAAACTCTGAATCATCCAATAACATGGGGGTCATTGTGACGTTATCTGTAGCAATATATAACTGGATTTTCTTTTCAGCGCTCTCTTCTTCTGCACCTCTCACAACTCTCTCAAGATGTATATCTGCTCTGCTTTTAGATCTCACAATGCTTGGGGTGGGGGACTTACAGACAACCCAAAGAAGTGCCTGGGGGACAAAAAGCTGGCCTGTTCCTTTCTTTTTAGGAGGCACCACCTTAACACTAGACAGCCCTAATCCCATCCAGAGGAGCTTTTCTAGTTGGGGAGGTTTTCAGTGTCCTCTCTGCTTCCTGGAGTTCCCTCTGATTTCTTAACTGCATTGGTATTTAGAAATAAAATTAAAGAAGAGCAACTGCTATATTTTTCAGCCCTCAGAGCTCACAGTTATAGGAAAGTACACAGAATGGTCTCAGGCTAGGATTGAGAAGAACTAGGAACAAGTCAAGATGGAAATAAATGTCCACCTGTATCATTCCTTCTCTAGACTATTTCCGAGTAGAACAGGATAGTAATGGTCAATAGAAAATGCAGGACATGGAAGGGAATCCATAGGAGGACTTTGGATATTATAAAGCTATAAGAACTATTATTTTATATGATGTTAAATAATATGATGCAGAGCAAGATCTCAATTATAAGCAGCTTATCTTCCATATCATATTTATGTTTTATTTTTCAGTTGCTCAACTTTTCTGACCTTTTTTTCTTGTATCAGTTGTGCTTTCCTGAAGACCTAACCATTCTTAATTATTTGATCTTCGAGTGAAATCATCTAGAATACTTAGATTAATACTGTTAGATTG
>NW_012267220.1:18851100-18858583 GCF_000151885.1 Dipodomys ordii
CTTGAAGAATGAGGTTGGAATTTTGATAGGTATTGCGTTGAATTTGTAGATAGCCTTGGGAAGTATTGCCATTTTCACGACGTTTGAATCCTTGAGTTTGATAATTATATAAATATGAATTCTCTATTTGGTTTTATAAGAAATATGCTACCTGCTAGTCTTGTAGATCATTAATATTCCTTTGATGATAAACTCAATAATGATGGGGAAAATTGTTTAGCTGGGGGGGGAGTGCTTTTTGGCTTTAAATTCATAGCCTCACACTCGTCAAATAAGTGCTCTACACCTTAACCCATTTCCCCAATTCTTTTGGTTTCAGTTTGTTTTTTAGAGTCTTGTGCTTTTGCCAAGGCTGGCCAGAGATGATGATCCTCCGACCTTCATAATCCTGTCTAGCTAGAATTTTAGACATGTGCCATCATGCCTGATTATGGGGTTTGTTTTCATTTGTTTGATTGTTTGGTTGGTTGGTTTGGTTTGGCATAGGTATTATTTTAATGCATGTTTTCACTTTCTAAGGAAGTACTCTACCACTTAAGCCACACCTCTAGCCCTTTTTGACTTCGAGTTATCTTTCAGATAGGATCTATTTTTGCCTAGAACAATCCTTGAACTGATAACATCCTGCCTATACCTCCCATAGAACTGTAATGACTAGCATGCACCAGCACACTAGGATCCAGCTTATTTTGTTTAGGTGAGGTATTACTAACATTGTGCATGGATTAGCCTTGAACTGTAATCCTCAATTTCTACCTCCTCCATAGCTAGAGTTACAGGCAGGAGGCACTGTGCTCAACTTTGTCTATTTTTTTATTTTTGAGATAAAGTCTCAAACCAGGCTGATTTGAGCTGTGATCCTACTATATCCATAAATTGAGATTTTTCTACTGCTATTTCCAAAAATTTGCAAAATACTTGAAAATGTGGCACTTTTTTTGCCTGTAGGACTGAAAACTTTTCAGAGGTCAACGGAAGGCATGTCTAAAAGACTCATTCTGTGATATCATTTCAGAAGATCAACTAGAAGACCATGCCACTCCTATTCATTTGAAAATGACAATGAATTTTCCACTAACCCCACATTCATCCTGACAGGTCTTCTGAGCATATTTTTAAAGGTGAAATCTGCATATTCCATGATTTTCTACTTCGAAACAGCAATTTTGTGGTGCAAATCATGACTTACAGAGCCTAATTATATGGTACCTAGAGAGACAAAAGTTAGAGGGGCAGAGTTTGAAGCAAAGTTTACTTCACTCAGCTAGGTCCTCCTCCTGACTATTGGATTTTTATTTATTACAGTAGATTTATCATGTGCTAGATAATTTCACATTCATGGCTTTTCTAGCACTCAATTTATCAAGAAGAGTGCTGCCACATCGTCCTGTATTTTATCACAAGTACCATCAGGGTAAAAGAGACAGGCTCTCTTTCTCCAGCAGTGACTTGGCTGCTAAATCATAATTCATAATGATGTGTCGTCTTCCCGTGGTTCACTTTGTAATGTTGTTTCCTTTTTTGCAATGTTTACATAACAGGAAAAAAAGAAGGCATTATATATGAATCACATCCATATCACTCACGTGTTCTCTACTTGAGAGGATGAAATCTGATAGTTGAAAAATGCTCAGTGATTTCAGCTACTCATTTTGGACGTATTTTGTGAAGTTGCACTTTTTCATTATCAGTAAAAGACAAATGAGGAGACCGTGAGGTGGCCTGAAGTCATGACTTTCACCCTCCAGGCTTTAACAAAGTGAGCTGGTGGTATTACTGAACATCCATTGTACAATGAACAATTGGTTGGAATCTGGACCCTATAGATTGGTGAAGGGCCATTAACTATCAGCCAATAAAGCTATTTTCTTTTTAAGCTACTTGTCACACTGTGAATGCAGGTGCTAATCAAAATCCATTTCACTTTAGGAGGACCCGAAAATCCTCTCACTTTTGGTTAAGAGAAATGCGTGTTGTTTCTTTGTGACCGCATGTACTAACAGAGGCCTCACCTGTGTAAAGATATCATCTAATACCGTGAACTCCACACAGAACATTAGCTCTGAAGACACTCAGCTTCATTTCCAGGAAAGTGAAATTCTCCAAATAAAGGCATTTTCAATATGAGCGAATATTAAAGAGCAGTGATCTTTCCAAAAACTTTCAAAGGTTCTCCTTCAAATAACTTCCTAATGCGTATCATAAGGCAGTCAGCTAATGGTCAGAAGTCATTGAGACAGCAACGTTGTATGACTTCCAGCAAAATACTTCATCTCTCTAACTATCTCTCCGGTACCTCATCTGGACCTCAGATAATTCCTGTCCTCCAATTTTATGATTGCTTAACTAACAAGTTTTATTCAACTTTATTAAAATGAACAACAAAATCACACTATTTGGGGTTTTGAACATTTTTTTGAGCAGTAGAAAATGTGACTTCTTAAATTCCATTCCAAAAGTTCTGTCAAATTATTTGACCTCCTTTTGTCTGTATCTTATAAATATGAACCTGTAATATTTGGATTCTATTTTCGTAAAGCATTGGGGATTTAGGTAGGACGGGATTGTATGTCCTCAAGAATTATAAATGGGTTAGTCTATTGAATACCTACATGAGTGTAGTACCTTATTAATAGTAAGATAAAGGTTTTAGTATTGTTTTAAAACTCCACTAGGGCTAACCTATAACCCAGGGAAAGTAGTATTTACTGCTGTAAACCACAAGATCAAGACTATGGGGCTTTGACTGATTAGTGTTCATGGCTATTCATTTCTTTTCTTGAGATTGAATTTTATTATTTCTTATTCTACGAAAGTAGTTGTATGAAGGGGTTTCAATTCAACATTTCAGTTTGTGAGTACAATGCATCTTGATCAATGTCACCTCTTTCATCATTTCCCTTCATCCCTCCCAAGCCCACAGATCCTCATTGATATTGAATATTGATTGTTTCCTAGCTCTATTTGTCCATCCTTTCTCCTTAACTCACGTCCCCTGATAACACATGCTCCATCTTCCTGGTATTCATTTTGTTAAATCATAAGTTCGTTTTTCAAAGGAGTTACACTATTGGAATCTTCCCCTATATTAGGGCTGTTGATTTCTACCAATAGAAGCATACTTGCTGCAGATAGAGGCATCAGCAGAGGGATCATTTTTTTCTGAAAACTTCACTAACAGTACACCTCAATGCTCAAGATTTCCTCTCCCCATAATAGAGTCAATGTATGCTGAAGGTTAGCAAGGACATTATGTTTGGGAAACTCAAGCCAAGGTCCCACAGTGGACGTGCTGGTAATAGATGTCTGCCTTGTCTCAGTCTAGTTATTTCTCTCCAGGGGTGATTTACAAGGTGATAAAAGACTTCAAACTGCAAAAGGTACTTAGTCTGTTAAAAACCAGCATTTTATGGCCCGTCCTTTTTTTGTAGTACATGTTGTTTCATTAATCAAATGCTTATTCTATTAGAAGTCTCAAATCTTCAAGATAGTGGGACATTTCATTTTTATTGACTTAAAGTGGCATTAAAATTTGCATACTCTTTGGCAGGCCACTGGTGAATTCTTACATTCAAACTCTTTCCATCCTATATCTTACTTAATCTCACCCATTTTTTTTGATAAACATCATTTTTTATTGTGAAAATACCATACAGAGGGGTTACAATTACATGAGTAAGATAATAAGTAAATTTCTTATCAAGCATTGTTGCCTCCTCTTTTGTTTCCTCTTCTTATCCCTTTCAATCTCCCCACCCCAACCCCCCACCCCACCCCACACCCCATTATGTCTTTTTTTGACATAATGTCTTGTACATCTCATTGTTGCAATGGGTTCACCGTATCCCTATTTAAACAATTGATTTTTTCCCTTCCCCTCCACAAATTATACCAACATCAAATACAGTGAAAACAGCAGTTATACCATGGGGAGAGAGACATACAAAGCAACAAAGAAATCATCTTATAAATATGTTAGAAACAATCGCAAGAAAGAAAAACAATTTGAGTCCTTATCTTGGGGTTCATTTAGCCTAACAGCAACTTATCTGATTATTTCTGCTTGTCTCAGATATATACTAGTAATTGCATATAAGGGAAATCATGGGACCTATGTTTCTTTGGGCCTGGCTTACTTCACTTAATACAATTTTTTCCAAGTCTTTCCATTTCCTAACAACTGGGGCGATGTCATTCTTTCTGATGGAGGCATAGAATTCCATTGTGTATATATCCCACATTTTCTTGATCCATTCATCTACTGAGGGGCATCTAGGATGGTGCCATATCTTAGCTATGGTAAATAATGTTGTAATAAACATAGTTGTGCTGGTAGCTTTAGCTTGTCTTGTTTGTGATCATTTTGGTAAATGCCCAAAAGTGGGATTGCTGGGTCATAGGGGAGCTCTATGTGGAGTCTTTTGAGGAACCTCCATACTACTTTCCAAATTGGTTTAACAAGTTTACACTCCCACCAACAATGCAGTAAGGATCCCTTCTGTCCACATCCCCTCCAACATCTGTTGTTATTAGAGTTCTTGATTATAGCCATTCTAATGGGGGTGGGGGTGAGGTGGTATCTCAATGTTGTTTTGATTTGCATCTCTTTTATGGCTAGGAAGGTTGAGCATTTCTTCATGTGTCTATTGGCCATCCTTCTTTCCTCTTCAGAGAAGTTTCTCTTTAAGTCTTTAGCTCACTTATTTACTGGGCAGTTGTTGCTTTGAGGATTTGTTGTTGGGGGATTTAATTTTTGAGTTCCAGGTATATTTTAGATATGAAAGCCTTGTCCATTGTATGGCTAGTGATCTTCTCCCAATCGGTGGGCTTTCTATTGATCTTGCTAGCTATGTCCTTTGCCATGTAGAAACTTTGCAATTTCATGCAATCCCATTTGTCCAACCTTTCTTTGATTTGTTGTGTTTCTGGGTCTCTATTAAGAAAATTTTGGCCTGTGCCAAGGAGACCTAGGGTTTCTCCTATTCCATAATGAAATGTTTTCAGAGTGTCTGCTTTGAGTTCAAGGTCTTTGATCCATTTGGAGTTGACTCTGGTGCAGGACGATATATAAGGATATAGTTTTCTATATAAGGATTTAGTTTTCTACAAGTCTTTAACCAATTTTGCCAGCACCATTTACTGAAAAGGCTGTCTTTCTTCCATTCTATTTTTTAGCTCCCTTATCGAAGATTAGATGGTTATTGGTCTGTGGATTCATTTCTGGGTTTTCATTTTTATTCCATTGGTCCTGAGGTCTGTTCTTGTGCCAATACCAAGCTATTTTGATAATCTCACCTATTTTAAATTAAGCTTTTATACTTTACTTTTATCATCTTATTCTGGGTGGATACCAAACTAGATACTAAACTATGAACCCAAACCCTACTTCTCCCATAGATATCTACTTGAAGTCTAGATGCCATATTCAAGCTGCTGTTGTACCTCATTCCTCATTCTCTTCCTCAGCATCTGTTGCTTCTGACTTATATCTAGCTAGTAAAATTGGACGCTTCCATTAATCAGTTTAAAGCTGAGCATTCTCAAAAATAAAAATAAAAACCTCACCAGGTTCTAGTGGCTCATACCTATAACCCTAGGTACTCAAGAGGCTGAGATCTGAGAATCACACTTCAAAGCCAGCCCAGGCAGGTAACTCTTACCACCAGAAGTAGAACCATGGCTCAAAGTAGAAGAGGATTACCCATGAACAATAAAGCTCAGGGACAGTGCTTAGGCCCCACACAGACAAAGTAAAATAAATAAACATGCCAAAAAACCCCACAAAATACTCTCTATATTGGTATCTCAGTCTCATTTTCATCATTTTTATAGCCCAAATGATTAATTTGTCATTTGCTAGTCTTGGTTTTTGCATTGATCTGAATAAACTAACGATTCTTGATTTCCATGTGTATGTTGTTTCAGGGAGATCACCACCAAATAAAATATGTGTGTGTTCAGTATTTCAGTACCGCACTGCAGATGCTGGATTCCCATTTCCTATAATGCCCACTCAACTTCCATTAAATATGTGCTCCTTTTCAGCACATCTAAAAATTTCATTTTATCACTTGAATTAAGAATATTTACTCTTACTTGGCTTTTGGGACACTGTCTGCTATTAGAAAGGCATATTTTTTTCACAAAATTAAGTGCAAAAACCACTCAGTGGATTACACAATGATTTAAACACAACTGACATTAACAGGAGACTGAATGTATCTGCATCAGTGGAGTGTGTACGGCATGCACAGGAGATAGACTGTGAGTAATCCTGAGGCATTGAACTCTGAAACTTAGAGAAGTCCACTAATGGCTTCTAAGCCTAGAAACGGTGTGACAGATTTTATTTTAGAAAATGCACTCTAGCTTAGATAATAAATGACTGAGACCAGACTAGAAGAAGTCTACCAAGAGGCCGCTGCTTTACATAAATGAGGACGAGAGCTGGGAGAAGCAGTGGCATTGGGAATGGAGGGAAGGAATAGACTTGAGAAACATCTAAGAGGAAGAACCTCAGCAGGATGTGTGGAATGAGACAAAGGGAACTTTCTGGAAAGTGTCTGATATCTGGCTTAGACAATCTGGTGGATAATGAGATACTTACCATGACGACACAAAAAGAGAAGACTGAGGTGAAGTGATGGAGAAACTTCATCTTTTTTAATTTTAATATTTATTGTGAAAATACTGTACAGAGGGGTTACAATTACATGGGCAAGATAATGAGTACATTTCTTTTTTGGGGGGGTCCAGTCATGGGGCCTGAACTCTGGGCCTGGGCGCTGTCCCTCAGCTCTTCAGCTCAAGGCTAGCGCTCTACCACTTGAGCCACAGCGCCACTTCCAGCTTTTTTCTTTTTGCTTATGTGGTGCTGAGGAATCGAACCCAGGGCCTCATGCATGCAAGGCAAGTGCTCTACCACTGAGCCACCTTCCCAGCCCTAATGAGTACATTTCTTATCAAGCATTGTAGCCTCCTCCTTTGTTTACCCTTCCCATCCCTTCCCATTCTCCTGCTACCCCCCTACCCGATCCTCCTCCCTCCCCCCCCACCAAAGTTGTAAAGTTCATTTTTCCACATAACAACTTGTACATCTCATTGTTGCAATGGATCCACCTATATCCCTATTTAAATGATTGGTTTTTTTCCCTTCCTTTCCACAAATTATACCAACCTCAAATACAGTGAAAGCAGGGGTTATACCATGGGGGAGGGACATACAAAGCAACAAAGAAATCAATCGCCTGAAAGGAAAAAACATTTGAATACATATCTTAGGGTTCATTTCCCTAATATCAACTTATCTGACCTTTTCTGCTTGTCTCGGATATATAATAGTTATTGCAAATAAGGGAAACCATGGGACCTATGTTTCTTTGGGCCTGGCTTATTTCACTTAATATAATGTTTTCCAAGTCTTTCCATTTCCTAACAAATGGGGCAATGTCATTCTTTCTGATGGAGGCATAGAATTCCATTG
>NW_012267220.1:18860433-18894505 GCF_000151885.1 Dipodomys ordii
TGTGATTCTCTGGCTTAGGACTGTTCACTGGAACTCTAAAACTGCTTTCTATGCGAGAGCTTGTTCAGATTCCAGCTTCTCCTCCGCCACCTTCCCGCAAATCTGTGTTATGTGGAGTCTTTTGAGGAACCTCAATACTACTTTCCAAAGTGGTTAAACAAGTTTACACTCCCACCAACAATGTAGTAGGGTTCCCTTCTGTCCACATCCCCTCCAGCATCTGTTGTTATTAGAGTTCTTTAGTATAGCCATTCTAATTGGAGTGAGGTGGTATCTCAATGTTGTTTTGATTTGCATTTCTTTTATGGCTAGGGAGGTTGAGCATTTCTTCATGTGTCTATTGGCCATCCTTCTTTCTTCTTCAGAGAAGTTTCTCTTTAAGTCATTTGCCCAGTTATTTATTGGGCAGTTGTTTCTTTGAGGATTTGTTGTTGGGGGATTTAATTTTTTGAGTTCCAGGTATATTTTAGATATAAGACTCTTGTCTGTTGTATGGCTAGTGAAGATCTTCTCCCAATCCATGGGCTTTCTATTGATCTTGCTAGCACATGTCATCTTTTTTTTCATCATCAAGTAACTGTGAAATCTCCAAGCAATGATGCCCTGTAAGCAGTTATACGATAGAAAAAAAAATGACAGAGAAAATACCTAGGAATCATCCTGGTCAATTGAGCTTTGACACCTGGAGTATCTTTACCATAAATGATTGCATATGCATCAAATAAATTTGCCTAGAATTTTAGGAGAGTCCTGATAGCATAGATAGCCAGGCAGATGTAAGCAGGAATGAGGAAATGCTACAAGATGCCATTTACCCTTAAAGAAGATAATGTCACAAAACCCCAGATGATCTACACTTTGGACCCAGGATTGAGATGCGAACCCTATATCTTACTTATAAAACACTGTCTCCATATCTAGGTCACACATAAACTTGAAGGGCATAACAGCCATATATGGCCTGCCACTGGTCCATTATCCTGGGAAGGGAACAGAGGATAGAACATGCAGGTGTATGGCCTCCAGATCCTGGTCAGCTACCATGCAATTATCAAAGCAGTTGAGGAGGGGTAACAAGAGGATCTCTGCATCATTTATCTAGTAACCCCATCCTATTGAGCGATAACACTACAAGCCCTAAGAACTTCAAAGCAATTGTTACACTGTTGCCATTTAAGCAGTTGGGCTAAATCTCCCAAAGTACCTATTCTACCTGTCTCTTCAAGGTCATACTGTCACTTCTAATAAAATCCTCTTTGTTTCCACAACTAAAGTCTCTTTTGCTACTGTACTTTGCCTGTTTGTCCTCTTTGTTCATGCTTCTGAACAACACTATAACTTTAGACACTGAACTCCAAAAATCAAGGATCTTCTAAGACACCTTATCCTCTAGTAAGATTTCCAAGAACCTGAAGCTTATCTGTGGACTCTGATAATAATAAGTCCTGTTGTGTAGAGATTATGAAAGAAGATGTAAGAGTCAATGGAACACTCCAAGGACAGTATAACAGTGGATTTAGGACAGAGCTCTAAGGAACCCAGGTATTTAAGAAAACACTAGAAGAAGAGATTTTAAAAGCAGATTGAGTATGAATTGCCCAATTTTGGAGAACAACTAACCAAACAAATAAAAAGTGTCCTAGGGGACAGACATCTTTTAATTAGCACCAATTATTTTTTTTCTTTTTTCTGCAAAACTGGTTGGCATACTCTTTAAACATGGAAAGCCCCTTTTTCTTTTGTATTCCCGGTGTCTGATTGATTCACATGTGGCAAATATTCCATTCAAACAGTCTTTGTTTGACTTTACAGATAATGAAGAAATAGTAGTTTAAACCTGACAGAACTTCAAGTTTAGTAAAACGGCAACTAGCATAATGAATATGTACAAACTGATAGTATTCTGCAGTATCGTAATTTCAACAACGAAGTCCAAGGAGTGGAAGAGTAACCGATAGAGGAACTTAAGCAGTTAACAGCTGTTAGAAAAACAAACCAATCTGTTTATTGTGAAACCTTGATTCAAATCCCAAACAGCAGCTTCCAGGGCCACTGCACCTTGGTTTATTCATATACTTCTGGGGACTGTTGACCTCTATCATCCAAAGTATCAATTTCTTCTATGGCCTGCCCAAAGCTCAGTATTGTCCTATTTATATAGTCTGTGTAGGTTATAGAACTCTCTTTTCCCAGAGTTTATAAGAAGTACTTCCAGCTCTTTTTGGTCCAGCAAATCTTTTGAATCTGCCATTTGCATGTGGTAGGAATTTGTCCCAAAACCTGGCCCTTTCTTTCTCTGATTATTATCTATATTAGCTCAACAAAACTTTTATTACAAACACTCTTTGATCTCTAGAGTTTTCGTGTAACAAGTTATAGGGCTGTTGGCCTAACCTAGATTAGAACACAATCTGCTCTAAATATGTGTTTGTAGAATTTGCGTGTGAAGCCCCATCATTAATAAACATGAGCTTATATCTCTTCAAGCAAAAGATGATGCTGAGTATCCAAAATACTCATGGTACAGCTGAAAAGTCATGGAGCTCACAATCAGGAGAACTGGATTGGAGTTTCAGTTCTGTCACTAAGTTATAGTATTGTGGCTCGCTGAGTCTAAGGTTCAAGCTCTGATTTGTATTATGTGCTCTACACCATTATGGCTGAACAACGGGAATTTTAAAGATTGAATGGTAGATGGGCACTGATTGCAAATGATCTCTAAAATGTATTTGACAACTAATTCCCTACATGTAGCAGAACAAAAGCCATTGTTACCAACTTTGCAAATCTGCCAACATATTATTAGCTTTACAAAAGATGGATTCTTTCTTTTCTGAGTAGAGTTTTCCTGATTATTTTGGCCAGTGAGCAATGTCTAAGAGTGGGTGACTGTGATTAATTGCCAAATGATTCTAATCTATTATCTAGCACCATTTGACTGCTAATGGGAAGGGAGAAATGAGTAAATTTATCACTAATGTAAACTCAGCATAAATAATAATGCTTTTCTTTACTAAAAAAAAGTTCCTTGAATATATTGAGAGTATAAGCAGGAAAATAAAACATGACCTTAACAACAAACAGATGGCTTTCTCCTTTCTGTGATTATGTATACTTTTGAAGTTTTAAAGAACACCACACAACACTCATGCTTTCAATTATTTTTCCAGCAGAGACAGACAACAAATGTATTTTTTTCTTTGTAACTGATTGCTCTTCCATTCCAAGCCATGTGCTTGCGCTGTGAATTCACCTCAGCAAAAGAAAGAGAAATAAACCTCAGCAACTTCTCTCTTTGGCACCTCCAAAATACTTGGCTAAATTTAAATCATTGTTTGGCTAACTTCCTTCTCCTAATTTCTTTTCTTCAGCATGGATTAGGGGAAAAGGCACTCAAAGAGACTGGATCCAATTAAACTAGCTTTGTCCTTTTCTGTTGAAGAAATTTACTACCCTGATAAATATTAAGTGTACGTGGACTTTTGTCTCCCTATCTTCGTAGCCGCATCTATTCTGTTTAAAATGAGGGAACACCCGCTAATACAGATGGGGTGTTTATGATCCTTTTCCAAAGCTGAGGTTTCTCTACAAGTGTAGAGAAAGAAAAGAATCGTGTTTTCATTTAAAATGCATAAAAATTTAAAACTGCTGCTAAGAAAAAAATTACTGTTAAGAAAAAATGTAGAAAAAGAAAGGAATCATGTTTTATTTAAAATGCATAAAAATGTGAATTTATGGTTAAGAAAAATGCTATCGCATTTTTGGTTGTGATTTTTGGTGAACCAAATTGTTCAAATGCACAATCATTTTTATCATAAGAAATTCTAGAGGCTGGGAAGGTGGCTCAGTGGTAGAGCGCTTGCCTTGCATGCCTGAGGCCCTGGGTTCAATTCCTCAGCACCACATAAGAAAAAAGAAAAAAGCCGGAAGTGGCACTGTGGCTCAAGTGGTAGAGCATTAGCCTTGAGCTGAAGAGCTGAGGGACAGTGCCCAGGCCCAGAGTTCAGGCCCCACAACCACACCCCCCCAAAAAAGAAGAAATTCTATCACACACCCCAGGTTTGGTTCATAGACTCAATTTTAATTCTTCCCACAGATTCCACTTGCAGTCTTTTTAAGACTTTTTAAGAATTGCATTCAAATTAAGACTGTTTTCTCCTTGAGGTTCTTGTTGATTACCCATCCTTGTTTGCTCATAAAATCTTTTCCTAGCCATCCTTTCTGGCTTTACAACTTGTCAACCACCGCCCCCCAATATCTTATACCTTTTCATACTTGATGATGTACCATGTATATAATCACATTATGTGTAAATCTTTGTTCCATACAGAGTAAAGTTATCTCCCTTACTAAACTGATACTTCTTTGAAGTTAGGATCTATATACTATTATTATAGCTAGCAAAGAGTAGGTTAACAAATGATAACATATATATATATATATATATATATATATATATATATATATATATTAACAATCCTTGTGGACCTCAAAGAGATGATTGTTTTACTCAGGATGTATGTAATCAAAACCAATTGTCTTTGTGGTTTTTAACCTTAAACATTAGACTCAATGACAGATCTAAAGTAACCTGTTATACATGGGCCCAGTAGTAATTATATGTCTCTACAAAAGCCCTTAGATAAATAGTATATACTGAGATTCACAGTGAAAGTTAGAGCAAGTTGTAGTCACATTCCAGTAGATCACCCTCAAATGTCAGATGGGTCTTCACTGCAAGGATGCTGTTTTATGAATAATGAGATTTTTCAGTCAATGACTGAAAATACTGTTTAATAATCTCCATTAAACAATACATGAGACAAACATACCAAAGCATCTGTGGGACTCAACGTTCAAACACTGATGTCTTCAATAGACAGGTGTCTCTAAATACCTGACCTGATGGTTCCCAGAAAGTCTTCCCTTTGACCTCTACTATTCCACGTGATTCCTTGCACACCAAAGACTTGCAATGAATGGAATATTTATATTATTAATTCAAAACACCCAACTTATTTGAAATAATTATAGTGAAGTTGAAACTATTTCCAGAAGAATAAAAAGTTGCCTGTTTTTACAAGCAATGCCCTATCAAGAAGGCTTGCCTCTAATTTATCTATTTTTTTCCTGCCCTAAAATAAGTAGGCACCTTTCTTAGAGGTTATCACCTTCTGCATTTGTTTGGGTGGAAATTGTCACAGAGAAATCAAAGTGCACATAGATGCTCAGAGCCTTATGGAACCAGACTCTGTGTGGCACAGGATTAGAAGCTTGGATATACTGTTACAAAGTTTTCATTGTAACTTTACTTTGCTGTCAATCTTATTATTCCTCATTGCAATCCACTTACTAGAGTTCATAACCCTGATAAGCATTTAGATTTTAAAATGTGTGAAGAAAACTAGGATGCATCCAGAATCAAGGGCTCAATTAAAGGAGAGGACCCATTTGGTTTTTATATTTCAACATTCCTTTTCATTAGGCAAAAAGTCACGAAGGGAACAATGGAAGCTGGACTCTGCTCTCCCCTTTGAATTTCAGTTGATAACTTAATATAGTGCTTCCTGCACAGATGTGGAGAACGATCGCCTGATTCATTAGCAATAATGGTATGAGCAGCCATTAATTAGAGAGAGATTAGGTTAAACAAAACAGGATTAAATTTAGATTCACTTATTATCCTTCCTATTATTAGTACCAATGAACTCTGGTGTAAGTGGGATAAAGACAAGAGAATCAGTGATTGTGCAGAATATGAATCAATTAGCAAATGTACTTTGTGCTTTCTCTATGCAAGTATTGCTCTCTTACAATACAAAGAAAGACAAGTTTGATAGAACAGAATATCCAACATGTGGAGATAAAGGAGGGAGGGTGAAAGGGAGAAAAAGAGACAAAGGGAGGGTAGGACACTTAGATTCAAATCCTTTCTTAATTATGAAACTTTTCTCTATTTTTAGCTGTAGTCCCTCTCCTCTTCCCAAATATAAGGTCTACAAGAATCTCTTTTTTATTTCTCTAAAATTAGTAATGTCTCTGGACCATAATTTCAAAAAGTGGATTTTATTCAGTAAGACTGATAAAACACAGAATAGTTACTCCTGTTAGATCAAGCTTTTCTCTTTTAAAAATAAAATTGTTTTAATATCCCAGTTACTACTTTGAACTGAAATTCCCAGTGAGCATAATCTACATGGACACCTAGTTTAATAACAACAACAAAAGGAACCATTGATTGTATAGTTATAAGCACAACAATTTTCCAAAATACCAGAAAAGAAAATCAATATAATACCATAACAGTAATTGTAGAAGAAAAATAAACAAAAATCATTAAAGACACAGTCAGTTTGTATTTAACTTTTCTGATTCTTCTTTTTTTCCATACAAAATGGGTTATTTTTAGAGGACCTCATCTAAACTGGTAAATATTTTATCTTCTTTATTACTACTACTAGTAGTAGTGGGTTTAAACTTATGGATATCCAATGGATTTATAAATATCTATAATCTCTATTCATGCTAGTTAGCACCCTTAGCAACAGAAAACTATCACTGGGGCACATCAGCACCTCTAATTCTTATACTGTCATCTCAGGCAGCCCTTTTATAAATGTCAACTTCTTACTTGCATTTGTAAACTGTTGGAGACTGAGCATCTTAAGGGGTAACAAGACTCCTTTCAGTTGAAAACTCACAAACTCCACCAAAAAAAAAAACTAGATAGATTAGAAAGCCCATAGATTGGGAGAAGATCTTCACTAGCCATACAACAGACAAGGGTCTCATATCTAAAATATACTTAGAACTCAAAAAAATTAAATCCCCTAACCCCAAATCCTCAAAGAAATAACTGCCCAATAATAAGTGAGCTAAAGACTTAAAGAGAAACTTCTCTGAAGAGGAACTAAGAGTGGCCAATAGACATATAAAGAAATGCTCAACTTCTCTAGCCATAAAAGAAATGCAAATCAAAACAACATTGAGATTCCACCCCAGGTTGGAATAGCTATAATCAAGAAATCTAATAACAACAGATGCTGGAGGGGATGTGGCATTGTTGCTGGGAGTGTAAACTTGTTCAGCCACTTTGAAAAGCAGCATGGAAGTTCTTCAAGAGATTCCACATAGAGCTCCCATATGACCCAGCAATCCCACTTATGGGCATTTACCCAAATGATCACAAACAAGGCCATACTAAAGCAACCAACTCAACTATGTTTATCACAGCATTATTTACCATAGCTAAGATATGGAACCACCCAAATGCCCCCTCAGTAGATGAATGGATCAAAAAAATGTGGTATATATATACACAATGGAATTCTATGCCTCCATCAGAAAGAATGACACCATCCCATTTATTAGGAAGTGGAAAGATTTGGGAAAAAATTATTAAGTTAAGAAACATAGTTCCCATGGTTTCCCTTATCTGCAATAACTAGTATATGTCTAGGACAAGCAGAAAAGGTCAAAAGCTATGTACATATGACCATATAAGATGATGCTAAGTGAAATGAACCCCAAGATAGGGACACAGAGGCTTTATCTTTCTTACTGTTGTTTTTAATGTATTCATAATGGACCATGTGATTTTTTTTGTTTCTTTTGTATGTTCTTTCCTCATGGTATAACTCCTGTTGTCACGGTATTTGGTTCTGGTGCCTTCCATCTTGCATATATATTTTTCTAATTTGGGGAGGGGATGGGAAATAAAAATATGTTGAAATAATGATACAGGTTGACCCATTGTAACAATGAGATGTACAAGACACTATGTTGAAAACGAACTTTACAACTTCAGGCAGGGGGTAGGAGGAGGAAGTATGGAGGTGGGGAGGGAAGGGATGATAGGGGAAAAACAAAGGAGGAGGTAACAATGTCAATAGGAAATGTACTCATTACCTTACTCGTGTAACTGTAACCCCTCTGTACAATATCTTTACAATAAAAACTATATACTAAAAAAACTAGATAGACTCAACAGAAAGCAATTATAGATGGAAACATCACATTCAAAATGATACCTCACTGGGACACACAAGGAACCAGTTGTCTAATGAATAAATGGCTAGTTTTTCAGGAACAGCTAACCCACATGGAATGCTTTGTGGCTACCAAGACTGAGAATCACACCTACTGGCAATATAGTTCTTCCAGACACCAGACAGGATTGGCACCATCAAGCCAGTGAATGGTCATCTTTCAACTGGAATGTGGATGTGCTTCATTCATACAATGGGCCAAACCACTTGCAAATTGCAATGGCTGTGCAAAACTTCCACCATATCTTACTAGATTTTCACAGACCCCTGGGCCATGGCCAACAGCTTAGACATCTGGTCAGGAGAATGAAAAGTGAGTGACTGAACATGTGCAGTTAAGATTTCATATGCCCTGGACAATTTTCTGAGCCATGAAAAACCACGCAATGGATCATGGGCCTTTCTTGTCCTTCATAGCCTACCTATAAGTAATAAATCTTTCTTGTAGCTTTCCAATATTGAGTGTGTACTATATCACTAGACTCAAAAAAGTTGATGACTCAAAAAAGTTGATAACCAGTACTCAGAGAACCTGATTCACAGCTACTTTTTTTCATGTGTAAAATGAGAAGCCTGTATCTTCCTGGCTGAGTATTATAAGGATTACATAAAGTGACTCATTCATATAAAGGCTATAAAAATGCACATGAAGACATCTTATGTTGATTCCCTTCACTACTACTTACTGTAGCCCATGTGAATTTCTTCATTTTTCATGATAAAATGAATACACTCGGTGTTGATGACTCATACCTGCAATCCTAGCTACTCAGGTGGCTGAGATCTGAGGACTGCAATTCAAAGTCAGCTTGGGCAGGAAAGTCCATGAGACTTTCCAATTAACCACCAGAAAACTGGAAGTGGAACTGTGGCTCCAAGTAGTAGAACACTACCTTGTGCAAAGAAAGAAGGAAGAAGAAAGGAAGGAAGGAAAAGGAAAGACAGAAGGAAAGAAAGAAAGAAAGAAAGAAAGAAAGAAAGAAAGAAAGAAAGAAAGAAAGAAAGAAAGAAAGAAAGAAAGAAAGGAAGGAAGGAAGGAAGGAAGGAAGGAAGGAAGGAAGCTACGTCATGAAGTGATTGAGTGAGTAAAAGTTACTAGAGTTTTAGGTTCCCTAAAAGAACATCAAATAAATGACTCCACTGTTTAAACCCCATTTTTAAATTTCTGTAAATGATCAGATTAAAAATGTATGCAATTTTAAGCCTGTGGTCCATGCCTATAATCCTAGCTACTCAAAAAGCTAAGATCTAAGAACCACTGTTTAAAGCCAAAGTAGGCTGGAAAACCTTTAAGACTGTTATCTCCAATTAGTTATCCAAAACAAGCAAGAAGCAGAGCTGTGGCTCAAGTGGTAGAGTGTTAGCCTTGAATGAAAAAGCTCAGGGACAGCATCCAAGCTCTAAGTTTAAGCTCCAGGACCAGCACACACTCAAACAAAATTATATAGTTGAAAATATAGGCACCAAAGTTAGCTAGAAATTAGATAGATAGATAGATAGATAGATAGATAGATAGATAGATAGATAGATAGATAGATAGATAGATAGATACATAGATAGATAGATAGATACATAGATAGATAGATAGATAGATAAAGCTTGGAGAGAGGACTGTTCTGTATAAACACAGAAAAATGCTGGGCAGTCATATAACACCATAATGTTTGTAAAATACCTCAAAAACACAACATCTAAAACCACAAAATGAATCTCTGGACAATATGTAGTCTTTGAATAGTATTGATGGAGTAAGGGCAAGCTGGTTGGCAGTGCTGTTTATCCAAGGCCTGCAGATGGAAAAGCTAACTAAACAGGCATCAGAGAGAAGAAAGAGTACACAAAACCAATCAATGCATCACTACAACTCTCACAGATAATGTCCTGGAACACATAGATTTCATCGTGTTTTCCTCTAATTTGCTGCTTTGTTGATGGGGAAAAGAAAATATACAAACTTATTTGCAAGTTTAGTTTGCATTAAAAGTATTTCTCCTAGTTCTTTAAATGTTCATATTTTCAAAATCTGGAGAGGAAGGATAGGAAAATCTATCTTTTGGGTAACATCATTTCTAATATGAATGTGTGAGTTCTATTGAGTGTAATATACATCTAGAGAAAGGTACAATGTGTCAGTAGTATAGCTCAATGAATTTGCAGGAAGTGGACACACATTTCATCAGCACCTAGGATAAGAAACAAGACATTACTAGAATCCCAGAAGCATTCCAGGATCTATTGTCAGTTCCTACCACTACGAGGACTAGTAAGTAGCCTGTCTCTGCTATAGTTTAGATGTTAAATATCCTCCAAAGGATTGTATCGTAATGGTTTCACCTGCAGAGGTTTCACCTCTTAGAAAGAGGTAGGGCCTGGTGAGAAATCACTGGAGAACAGCTCTCAAAGAAGATCATGAGTCTGTAGCCCCTTTCTGTTCTCCTTTGTTTGCTGGCCATGAGGTAAGTTATTTCATTCTATCACACATTCCCAGTCTAAATTGCTATCTTAACACGAACGCAAGCAACAGGGCCCACCAATTATGGACTGGAATCTCCCACATCTGTGGGGGTGGGGGAGAGCGCGTACGCGTGGACATACATACTCACAGTCCTGGGGTTTGAACTCAGGGTCTGGGCACTGTCCTTGAGCTTTTTTCTCAAGGCTAGCTTTCTACCACTTAAGCCACAACTCTATTTCTGGGGGGAGAGAGGGCTGGTACTTTATTGGAGATAAGATTCTCACAGATTTTCCTGCCCAGCTGACTTCAAACCACAGTTCTCAGATCTCAGTAGTTAAGACTACAGGCATGAGCTACTGGCACCCAGAAATTTTATCTGTTTTTAAATTTAAAAGTGCACTTACACAGCATATCCCCTTATATCTGCATCATGTGTTCAATATGACATATGTGAGATTCATACATTTTAGAATATTTAATTCAACAATTTTTTTCCTCATTGCCATTATTCCAATCTTGCTAACATGTTCTGCTATTGGTAGGTATTAGTTTTTAGTGGCAAAGTATTGTTAAAAATACTGTAACATGGCTGGGAAGGTGGCTCAGTGGTAGAACACTTGCCTTACATGCATGAGGCCCGGAGTTCAATTCCTCAGCACCACATAAGCAAAAAGAAAAAAGCCGGAAGTGGCGCTGTGGCTCAAGTGGTAGAGCGCTAGCTGAAGAGCTGAGGGATAGTGCCCAGGCCCAGAGTTCAGGCCCCACAACCGGACCCCCCCCCCAAAAATATTGTAACGTATTCTGGTCAAGTCAGATATACATTTCCAGTAGAAATGTTCCTAGGATTTGAATGCCTGCATCAAAGATAATGTTCAGTTTTAGTTAATACCAAAAATAATTTCACCATTGTTCCCAGAAGCAGTTTGATAGTTCAAATTGTTTCACATTCTAGCCAACACAATATTGTCAATATTTTCCAGTTTCAGCCATTCTAGTAGGTATAACATTTATTTTAAAAGAATATAATCCAAGGAGTACACTCTAAAAGATAATATCCCTCATAACTGTTTGTGCAGGATCTGAATTCTTCCTTGTATACATAAACTCTGGCTGCTTTTGATGCAGAGTCAAGGTGTAACAATTGGGAAAACACTGCACATGGATAAGAGAACTAACAGAATTTAAAATTTTCAGTGTCCTTGACATTGGATTGAGCAATTGGATTGTTCAATGACCTAGATTGGCTTATGATACTACCCTCTATTTACAGAGATTTAGAAAGTTAGGTACCTAATCAGGTCACAAGTTTAGTTGCAAAGAGACTAAGGATTCCAAACCAATGCCCCATACTCAAAACAATAAAACAAAACCAAACTTTGCAGCCTAATTCTAGAATCATCAAATCTTGAATGTAAGACCTACTGTCTAGATAAAAATCCATAGATGTTTTAAGATGTTAAATTGTCCCAATATTTATATTGCCACACACCATTTTTATCCAGTTATGCTAATTAATGAAAACTCCTGAAATGACCCAAAGAGAGTTGTTTATTGATAAGCCTCTGACTTTATGCTACACCTTACATTATTCCATATTTGTGTTAATGTGTTAAGTGGGTACAGACATGAAAGATCAAATTACAGGTTTATGAAGTGTCTAAATGGATCAGAGCTTGAATATATTAGTACAAAATGAAAGCAAAACAAGTGTTAATATTTTCATTAATATAATTACTACTAATAAGTACCATTAAATTTGCACTAAAGAAATCAATGGTTTCTTAATTATATTTTCCAACATCAAAAAAGGCCTTTAAACATTGTGTATATATACCACATTTTAAAAAAATTTCTATACCCTTTGTCTTATATATAAGTTTATCTGATTTGGGAAGGGGAAGGAAAAGCATAGAAACAGTGAAACAAAGTGAACCAATGCAACAATGATACTCACTAGGCACTATGTTGGAAATGAACTATAAAACTTGGGAGGGGGTTGTAGGTGGCCCAGGAAGGGAAAAACTGGGAGAAAATGAGGGCGGTGGGTAACACTCATTACCTTACTTATGTAACTGTAACCGCTCTGTACATCACCTTTACAATAAAATTCAAACAAAATAAAAGTAAGAAACTTCCCAGGAACCAGTTTTCTGAACAGCCTAATTTTTTCTTCTCTCCTTGTCCATTTTCAAGGCTTCAGTTACCTGATAAAAGCACACCATCACCTTACCTGTAGACTCTAGGTTACTAGTTATAGCAAGACACGTCTTATATTCTGGAGGATTTAACCTCCACAGTGAAATACTGAGCATCTGGTTAGGGGTCAGCCTAGGAAGAAATGTGGGACCCTATTTGAAACATAACCATGGGGCTGGGAAGGTGGCTCAGTGGTAGAGTGCTTGCCTTGCATGCATGAGGCCCTGGGTTCAATTCTTCAGCACCACATAAACAAAAAAAAAGCCAGAAGTAGAGCTAGGGCTCAAGTGGTAGAGCACTTACTTTGAGCCGAAGAGCACCCAGGCCCAGACTTCAGGCCCCAATACCAACAACAAGGAAGGGAGGGAGGGAGGGAGGGAGGGAGGAAGGAAGGAAGGAAGGAAGGAAGGAAGGAAGGAAGGAAGGAAGGAAGGAAGGAAGGAAGGAAGGAAGGAAGGGGAAGAAGGAAAGAATAACCAAAGCAAAAGAAACTATAAGGTGCTACTTGAGTGGTAGAATCCTTGCCTAAGAAGCAGAAGTCCCTGGGTTCAAACCCTGTTACTGCCAGAAAAAAAGTAAAAGCCATACACTTTGCCCTGGTACCATAGGAAAGATGTCTTGAGATCATCTCAGAAACTGTGGAAACTCCATTCATTACAGTTTCAGTAGTGTAAATGTGTAAATTTAAGAGACTTTTCCTTGAGAATAATGAGAAGAGAGCCGCTAGATACTCTACAGGGCTCCCAAGTAATTTGTTTTCCCAGGATTCATTTCACCCTGCTCAGCCTTTAGGCCCTCAGAAGTCACTGCCGTTTCCCACTACAGTGGTCTAATGGGGGACTGGCTGCTGACTCTGATTTTGTCCACTAGAAGACATTTTTGTAGGTATTCAAAATATAAGTGCTACAGGGTATAAGAGGTTTCAACACTGATTTGAAAGGGAGTCCGGAAAACCAGGCAATCTGTGGCAGAGCCAGTATCACTTTAGGCAGAGAGCAATAAAAGAAGCTGGGAGAGTAAAGCCAAAGATGTAAAGGAGCCCCCAGGAAATTAGAGATGTCAGGAGCATGGAATATCTGCCAAGGAAAATCACAGGCAATGCACAAAGCCAGATCAAGAGAGTCTATATGGGCTACAACAGGCAAAGCCAGAGGAGTTGGCTGACATATGTTTGCCCCGCTGGGTTTCAGACTTGTTCTGGTTGGATCCTTCCTCACTATTCTTCGATTCCTCCTTTTGGGAATGGAGCTATCACTCTGTGCCATTGTTCCTGAAAGTGTGTGACCTAGTTTTCTATTGTATTGAAGCTTATAGGTAAGAGTTCATCTTAAATCTCAGAAGAGACATTGAACTTGGACTTTTGAAAAATGTTGGACGTGGTAAAGCTATAGAGATTCTTGGAAATGAACTGAATGCACTTTACACTTTGAGATGGACATAAGCCTTAGGGAAGGCAAGAATGGAGTGTAAAGATGTAAGGAGACCTGTTTGGATGTCAGAGTTTAGCAGGGTGGACTCCCTGTACCTAGTCCTTATTGTTGACTTAATTGTATTTACAAATACCTAAGAGATTCCAGAGAGAATTCCAGAGAGAATTAACAAAGGAAGGCTTACCTTGAATGTAATCAAAAGATATTGAAAAAAAATCCTGTAGGAAATTATAGACACCTAAATCACTGAACATTTTGCCACAATCTCTTCAGTTTTGGATTCCACTAAAATTGCTTTAGATGATTTTTCTGGAATTGCCATTTGATGTTTCCATTTCCTTACTAAAACAGTAATTTTATGTTTGGTATTCACCAAGTGCCTTGTCTAAGAGTCTGGTGCTAATTCCATGAATACCTCAGAGCAAAAACAGTCCGAATAGAAGTGACAGATGAAAGCATGATCAGTGTGTTTTTTTTTTCAAAGAAATGTGCATTACTTAATGTTAGGGGTGACTCAGTTTAAGTATGTGATTTGTAATATGATCCACTTCTGATCCCACATTTAAATGAGCAAGTCACACACTTTGTTCCAGGAGTCCAGAAAAGCCATATAGTTCTTCACATTGCTCTATTATTATTATAATTATCTAAAGGGTTAACGTATTTGAGACTCAAACTCAAAAACTGAACCTCAGAGTTCATACATTTCAAAAACTCACAGTTACCTTAGCTAGGGCCATATTAAACAAAATCCCAATTTTCCTTTGCTTTTGTCCATGATTATAAGCGACAAAGCTCCTCAGTAGAAAGCTTTTAAAAGTTTACAAACATCTAGCAATTGGGGAAACTCTACATTGCATAACTTCATACAAAACAAATTAATGAAGAAGGATTCATAATAAATTAATATATTAAATTAGGTCTAAATTTCAAGGCGATTACATTAAAATTTCATTTCCTTCTATTACAAATTCAATAAAATGGTACCAATTAAATGAGGCAATGGGTAAGAACAAAGAGATTTACTTGATGTTTTGTCTATTCTGCCTCATTATTAGGTTTCACTTGTTATAGCTTGTTGACAGTGATTCTCTCCTGACAACACCAGAGCTAGCATCATGAGTCAGCTTTGCAATCAGCTTGGGAAAAAATAATAATCCTCAAATTACCACTTAGAACATCTGCCTGTCCAGGTAATTGAATTTTTGTTGAAAATACATCACTGGAGATGTATTAGAAATAGCAGGAGAAACAATGGAGCTAGTAGGTAGAAACACTAAAAATATAGACTAAAGAACAGCATGAAGCATCTGAAAAATAATTTAGAAAGTTGCTGCTTGCTGCAATTTCTATTGCATTTCAACTTGGAGATTGGCCCTCAAAAGACAAATTCATTCTCATTTTTATTATGCCACCACAGGCTACTTGTTTAAAGAAGTATGGTGTTCTTCCTGGGCCTGCTGATTTCAAGTGTCATATCCTAAGGCTTAGTCTATTGAAACATCCTGGTAATGGATCTCAGCACACTTCTGAACAGTCTGCCCACCAAGTCTCAGCTGGTTTGGCTCATCACAAAAATTCCTAATTGTTCTGCATATGGACTTAGAGCATTCAATGTGCCGACAAAAAGCAATATTATTCTCTCAATCTCTAAACAACTGAGAAGCAAGTGACAGAACAGATAGCACATAGATTTTGAGCCTACAGGACAGTCTTGCGACACCTTGAGCATTTAAGCCTCCGGGATTAAGCACTGGTCTCTGAGTATACTTTTCCCAACCCTTTGCAAATCCAGGTCCTTTCAGATCCTAACCCTAACCAATAAATACACTCCGTTTATTGGTATTCTAATAGGTCAAATTCTTGAAGCTTGGACAATAAGATAAACTTCTTCATTAAATGGCAAAAAAAGAAACCTCAATACATAACCTAAAATTAGAATAAGTTTGGCAAAGGGTGGGTTGGGAGAGATGGGTGTGAGAATGATGAAAAGGATGATATGGCTCCAGATTCATTCATTCATAAATGGTTTGGTGAATGGCAACTCTGTTGTACAACTACTTAACATAATAAAATTAATAAGTAAATAAATAAATATAAAAGATCCTGGACTCTTCTGTACAAACTAAGTTAGCAATCCTTGATGTGTATGAATATAGGTAGCTTTGCAGTAAATATCTGTTAAGTGAATAAATACATGTTGAATAAATACCTTATCAGCAAACTTAGTAGAACGGACACTTTGATAAATCAATATGTTATGAAGGCACACATCAATAATTCTCACTGAGAATAATTCTGCCACCCCCACTTAACCAATACAATATGCTGTCAAGATCTGGAAATATTTTTGGTTGTCACAGTAGGGAGAATGCTACTGGTGTCTAGGGGGTTAGAAGACAGGAACACTGTTAAGACATCCTACAATACATGATATAGCCTCTCATAAGCAAGATTATATCCAGTTCTAAAGGTGAAAGATGACACCGTTGAGAAAGGAAAACATAACCTGGGATTGGAGAATCCCAATACATAGATAAACTAGCAGTCTTTCAGGAATTCATCATCTTCTGCTGAGATTTGAAGAACAAGAAGACAATAATCACATAGAGAACTTCTAGCAATAATAGGAGGGATGACAGAATGGAGAGAGTTGACAGAACACAACACATCATTTTTTGGCACCAATACTCACAAGGCTGCTCCTTACAAACTATAGCAGGGAAATCCTGTGAGGAAGCTAAAATTAAAGCTACATCTCTTTTACAAGACCAGAGTTTACAAAAACCCCTCGCTCAGGTTAACTACTTCAACCTTTTCCTTTTAAAAAGCAGAAGACCAGCCTCTCCCATTCATTCCTCATCTTGATTGCCTGGCCATTCAGCTCTCAAGTCTTATGAGATCAAATACATTACAGTTAAGCTAAATAAACTGTGGTGTTCTCTTGCACAGTAGGGTAACTGCAGATAATCATAGTTTACTGTGAATTCAAAATAAAAAGGTTAAAGGAAAGTTTTTGAATGCTTTCCCCACAAAGAAATGATAAATGTTTGAGGATATAGACATGTTTACCTAGATTTGAACACTAAACAATGTATATATGCATTGAAACATCACAGAGTATGTCATTAAGTTGATAGCACTTTATATGTTAAATAAGAATCATAAAACATATTAAAAATCAGAAGTTTTTAATTAGACAGGTAACTACCTATCACCTCTGTCTACCTACCCCATTTAAAGAAAGAAAATGGCTTAGTTGTTTTCTTCTAGCTCATTGAAACATTTCTCTTTGTTAACTTATAGAAAGATATAAGTTTTCCAAAACAGGAGTTTCAACATTATCCACACTTTCTGCAGGAAATTGGGGGGAGGGCTGCAAATAATATTTTCTTCTGTGTTTTCCACCTTCCCCCATGTCATACCCTCTATCACTTCAGATACCACATAAGAGTATCACTTGGCCTCACAGTTTCTCTCTATAAGGCACTGAATCATCCTCACAAACACTTCTACCATCCCAAGGCCTCCTAATGTCTAGAAGACACGCTTGATAGACCCAGGCATCATGAGGTGTGATGAAAGGGGCTGATAGAAACTTAACACATTCCTTCTGGCCCATGTATTTAGGTATTAGCAGGTGCTGGAGGGACTTAATGGAACTCATCGATCCTGTCTACCATAATTGCCATATCAGGCTGGAAGGAAAACTACTTGATATTGAAGCTACATAAACCAGCTTCTTGTCATGTCTGTGTTTTACCAAAACAGTTATTCTGCTGCCACCGAGCTCCATCCCACAGGGATAGGGATTTCACATTCTCTCTCCATTCATTCTCATGAAGAGAAACCTTTGAGTAGAAGAGGATGGTAAACACCACATTCCACATTGTAAATGATATTCAAATCCCATACAAGAGGAGCTGTTCTGTTTCTACATAGATCCTTAGAGATGCATGTTTTCATAATGGTGAAATGTGTGTAGGGTAACACAAGTTGATAAGGATGAGTCTCTAAAAGGGCAGCCACCTCTGTGTAAACTAGGAGAAGAGAACCTACTCACCTTCCTAAGGCCAGGAGCAGGGGTACCTCTTCACGCTTGCTTCCCCTTTCCCTTTATCTTACCTCTCTCCCCTACTTTTCTAAATTTTAAATTAGAAGTCTGAATTCTAATGTTTTTAATTATTTCCCACTTAAATTTTTCCCTTATAAATTCTGTTCCCATT
Source organism: Dipodomys ordii (assembly GCF_000151885.1). Taxonomy (NCBI): domain Eukaryota; kingdom Metazoa; phylum Chordata; class Mammalia; order Rodentia; family Heteromyidae; genus Dipodomys; species Dipodomys ordii. Next base: position 18,878,789 of record NW_012267220.1, read on the forward strand.
CCATTTTTTCCCCATTCCATTTTCTTTTTCTCTTTCCCATTTATTTGCCTTCAACCCAACAGGAACTCTCAAGACATAGAAGCATCATTTGGCTCAAAGTGGACCTCAACACTGAGCTGCTGGTCTTCTGATAAAAGAAAATCACACTACTGTATGACTACAAGATGATTTATCATTCAAATAGTCATCAAACTGTTATGGAAATTTTAGTCCATACCAATCAATGACCAGGATAAAAAGATGAATTCAATATGATGCTGATACAAATACCTCATACTTTCACACACACACACACACACACACACACACAATTAACATGAAAACAACTGGTGAGCATATAGTAACAACAACATGAGTGTCATTTGATGATATGCATTGGGGAAGGGAGGCTGTCATCTAAGCTATAAATTATATTAAAGAGAGAAACTAAACCAAGGGATGGAAACACACCAGAGCATATATGGGGAGCAGGAGACTTGACCTCTTTTGGGTAATGAATAACTTCAACAGTCTGATCAAGCTAAGAACACCTTTCTCAGGACAATGTTTATAAATGTTTAAAATAAAATGCATGGCATTAACATGCAAAGCAATTCCCTGAAAATATATTTCTATCCATGTGCTCATCAGTGGTCCAAAGGTCCCAGGTGAATTGACAAGACCAAATTATAAATTAACTTCTAAGCTATGGAATGAAGTGTTTATGGGAACTAAGAAGTGCAGTTTGGAGGCCACTGTTGTTTCAACACTCTAGACCATAGGAAAGGAAGCTATCCAATGGAACGATGAAAAGGTGGTGTCTTAAACTCCATCTACAGCTGAGCACAGTGGAGAACCAGAGAATCAGCGGGGTGCGGGGGGGGGAGGGGGGGGTGGAGGGGAGGAACAAAAGCACTGGTCGTAGTTAGTTTTTTTGAGGAATTTTTAGCTCTCCCTTTTTTGAAAACATTGATCTTTTCTCCTTGCTGAGGATAATTCTCATATCATAGCAGAGCTCTCTTCAGTGATCAGAGCTAACCCTCTAAACTACTGAATTCAGTCATCCTCTTCCTTCCTTCCAGGAGCTCAGCATTTCTAGGATAATGCTCAGTAACTAATTCATAGCTTTTATGGTTGGTTTATTTGTCTGCTTTGGAGTAACCCAGTCTCCTTTAAATTTAGAAAGAAATTCAAATGCTATGAATGCCTCCAGATACCTCTGGAGACCCAAAACTGACTCTCTCTCTCTCTCTCTCTCTCTCTCTCTCTCTCTCTCTCTCTCTCTCTGGAAAAAGTTCAGTTACCAGGACTAAAATCCAGCTGCTTGGAAACAGGGTTGGTGGCACTAGGGACTATATTGGGTCCAAAGAGCCAACATCAAACCAGGACTTTCCAGTGCTGAGATCTGTCCCTTCCCAAAAGCTGCAGCTCAGAATGAACTCAGTGTGGCCCTCTCACAGCCAATCAGAAGGCACAGTAACCAAGAAGGGAGGATGCTGTGAGCGTGGCAGTAATCTCTTTCAAGAAGAGCCCTGCCTTGTCGAAAGGACCAGCTTTGGTCCCTGGCTCACGGCCATACATGAACTGGGATTGTTACAATTCCTCCATTGTCTTCACTTCACAGTAGCCATTTGTGTATTATAGATTACACACTTGTGATTGAGGCTACAGGTTTCTGTTACTTTTTTTAAATTTTTTATTTTGAGTAAGAGGAATATGTTTACAGGATGCACTAAGGGGCAAATATTTCCAAAACATGAACAACTTCATTTCCAAGATACTTTCTAGGGGAAATTAATTGCCAGTACGCCTCCTTCCCCTTGCTCCCATAATGATCATTTGTGGATTCCTGTGAGGAAAACTGAAAGCTATTGAGTCCATTGTGTTTGGCAAAGCACAATTTGAACAGGTGGTTCATTGAGAGAACAGTCAGCCAACATCCAAATGGATAGTCAACACACTACAGGAATGTCACAGGGTTTGGAGCACCATGACAACAAAATGGAACCTAACCTTTCAGCTGTACCCAGGGAAAGAGATGCCAATTTTTCTATGGAGAAATGTAAACAGTAAATGTGTGTTTACTGCCTGTTTGACCAAATTGGTATATGGAGCAACAAATCTCTTAATAGCCCAAATTAGATGCACTAGCTCTCCCCAGCATTGTGATACAACTGTTGTTTTCTCATTTTGTGGTAAAACTGCTACATCCTAGTGATATTGATGGCTCACTCATGATGTGATTCTGCTTGCTAACACTTGGATGATTTCATGTACATCCTTCCCCCCTCCCAAAAAGCACACCAGTGAAGATTAGTTTAATTGTGGAAAGTGGAAAGATATGAGCTTTAATACAAATTGGGACCCATTAATCCAGTAATTGATAAATTGGAGTTTATCTCTGCAGAGCCATTTCTCCTTGAAGAGAAAAGGAGAGATACTTAAAAGACACGGACAATGATGCAGCTTATGCTTTAACATTGAAGAACCTCACAAATGCACCAGTGAAAAGCCAACCTTGTTACACACTACTGACTTTGATAAAGCATTCCTGTTCAGACATCAGACTCGAGGCGCTGCTGTCTCTGATAATGAAGGAAGAGGAATGGCCAGTGATGTACATAGAAACTTTTCAAAGGAAAACTCTGTAACTCCCATTTCAAGGCAACATGTCTTCTGAGAGGTTGGTCTATTTTAGAGAGATTCAGGAAAGTTTTTGCCTGAAAAAAAACTCAAAAGAAATGCACACAAAACTTGTATTTAGATGATATTTTGTTAGAGAAGTTAATCAGAATAGTCCCAATGGTCATGAAACATGATTCACAGGCTGAATATAACAGTATACTGAATACATCTACAATGTAATCAGATGATAACTTATCCAAGAGAAGGAATGTGACCTTCTAAAACACCTAGTCCCTAAACTCTGAGAACTCTTAAATCTAATATAATGTAATTCATATAGGCATTTCATTGTTTTTCAAAATGAAGAAGAAATTTATTGCCACTTAAACACACCCAAGTTTTAACTTCTGCTATTTTGCTCATTAATTTCTCATTTGGTTGGGATTTTTTCATTCACCTTTGGATATATTTTCTATGTCTCCAGAAGATTTGTCAGGTTCTGATTTTTCATAGTTCTGATTACAGGAATTATATCCTCTGAATACATTACCGTGATCCCTCATCATGATCTCTGCCCTCACAGGCCATTCTACCTAAAATGTTTGGATTTACTCATCTTTTTGTTATTTCTAGGGTGACGATATGGAGACCAGGAGTCCCCAAACATTGCCTATTAAAACCCATTCTTTGCCATTTGACTTAATGAAGATGTTTTGAAATACTTGTCATACAGTTCACTTTATTTACCCTGTCACTCTACAAATCAAAAGAAATGAATGCATTAAACATGGTTTTTAAAGTGGTGAATTTAGAATACAATTTGGAATAATGGGAATTTCGAGAACATTAAGCCTAAAAACAAAACCATTCAATCCTCTAAACAAATAGGGCCAATATTGGGAGATTATATGTATGTGCACAGTTTGTCTTTCTCCCACAGCCCCTAAAATTGGAAACACACCACCAATAACAGCAATAACAGTGCAGTCAAGTATTCAAAGTCTAATTTCTTCTCACACTGATTATTTCCAACATGTTGAAATATCGTTTTTATGTATTCATCTGAAAGTAGTTTTATAACAAGAAATTCTGGGCTGTATTCATTGTGGTATTTTATGAAAGCAATAATATTCTTAGTTAAGTGGGGAAGGTATTAAAATGGAAAAAGATTATTATAGGGATGATTTTCTAGTCACCTGACAAATTAACAAACCATATTCTTGGCCTAAGTCTAACTACTTGAAAACATGAACTTTCACTGTAGAATTGTCAGATAGCAAATACAATATGGGAAGGAAAAAAAGTCTTCCAACTTAATCTAAATTATTTGAGTTCTTGTGTTAGTTTTCTCAATTTTCTATTTTTTCTCCTCTCTGCACTCAGAAAATGAGATATCATCTTTCCAAAAGGGAAAACCCGAAGTTATTTCTTTTTCAGTCCTTGAAGCTCTGAGTTAATTTCTTTCTGAAACAGATCAATGTCCATCAACATTCTGTCACTATCACGTCCAGTCATTCTTGATGATAAAGCAGATGACACACATGGTCAGCTGCCAACAGAAAGAAAGAGAGAGGTTATCTTAATACCATTTATTCCAAATCTACAGGGCATATCATGGTTGTTTAGCCAGAAATATTTTCTATCTTTGCTTACAATATCACGGAGGAAATTGTCAATAAAATATAGTATTTGCACAATATCACAGAATTCCAGATAGTAGCTTTCAATATTCTCAGAAGTCAGCTTCCAAAATTCTTGTTATTTGTTTTCATCGTTGTAATATATAGTGTTTCTGATGTCAAAGGGTTTACTTCAAACAAAAGTATACCAACTTCCTATTTGTCATACTAAATTTTGGCTCCAGAGTTTCTGTCCAGTCTTTTACTTTAAATATAATATATTAATGGGATTGCACCACTATGGAATAATTTTTCTCATCATGTCACAACAAATGTCTCCATGATAGATGCACAGTTACTCCTGTAGATATTATGGATATATAATGTTATGAGTGCAATAAATATTTTTATTTTTAAAAAATTAAAGAATAGAAATATAAAGTTACGTATCCGGCACTAAACAGGGACAATTCTATTTCAGCTAAATTCCAATCTGTTATAAAAAATTAGCTTTCAAAAGTTATCCATTTGAGCTTCATAATACTTTTAGGAAAAATATTGAGTATTAGTTTAATGTCTAGCAAAAAGATTAGAAAAAAATTAGGAATCATTCCATGATTCTATTATTATGTTAATATACTAATGACATTTGGGAGTTTAATACAACAGTAATATTCATTGTGTGATAGCCTGCTAACTAACATGGAATCTATAGCTTTCAAATAAAACTTGGAGAAAACATAGATAATTTACCCAGCTCATTCAGAAGAGATTGAAGTCTCCTCACCTGTCAACTCTGGGCAAACAACTGATGCTTCTGAAGCTATTTGGGTTGGCATCTACTATTAGTTCCTGTAGATATTAGAATTATTTGAGTTTATCCAAGCCACCAAGAATCACTGCTGAAGCCACTGATGGCATTCAATAGAACCTAGGAGCATCCAGTATCCAAGTTCAAAGCAAACCTTGGAGAGTTCCTTTGGGTGCAGAAGAATCCCCGTAGCTCTGCTCTTGGAAGTGTACTGTAATTATTGAGAGTGTATGCAAGCTGACTCTTGATCAAACCTCTAAACACTGGGAGATTTCAACAAACATTTCCCAAATCCTTCATCAATGGCCCACCAGTCACCGAAATGAAACAGAGGAGTTTTCAGATAAGACTATGTTGTAGAAGAAACAGGCTAGATTAAACTTGCTTTATTACTGAAATAAGTCATTGTAAATTACCTTGTCACTTAAATTGGGTTTAGTTTCTCTTAATTTGCAACATGAGTTATCATTTTTTAATCTCCAAAGTGCTGAACAGAGAATCTCTGCCAAAGCAAAATTACACTTAAAACACCACCACTTTTTTATCTGCAGCAATTAGGCTTGCCTTAAATAATTCCTCTATACTGTTACTATAAAACTAAGAAAGTAAGTAAGTTCTTAAAGTAATCTACAAGTTACAGGAATTGCAGTCAGCTAATGATACATCAACTTAGTCAAGGCACGTGTAGGAATGATTATCTGGACAGTGAGGGAAACCCATTCACTTGCACAAGTATTTGGTTAACGGTTTAGGTGACCAAGCTTTTATAGAAAAAAATAAACTAATATTTCAAAGTCATTCCATTTTAGGGAGAAAATACAGCATTGAATAGTATATCCAGTACTAAAAATCATTAGAAGTAATTTTATTTTTCAACATTGTGAATAGCAACTAAATAAATATAGACTGTCTCTCCTTAATAGAGCATGTACTTCTCTATGGCCTCTGAAGGTAAAATATCTTCATTCAGTAGATCAAATACCAAAAGCATTAATATATTGACCATCATAGCATGCCAGGTTGTAACCCTAATAGTTTCCATTAGCAGAATATAGAAAATAGGACACATATAAAATAAATAAAGACATTTTGTCCAATGCTTTTCATAGTAATTGTGGGCCCTTCTTGTTTCTTGTTACAAAGGAATCTACACTCTCTAAAAAAAAATCACATAGTCTCAGGACAGAAAAACTGTCAAAGAACTAAAGAGGCTGTGGCTCTTGGTTTTTATGAATGTGTTTCTCCAATGAGGTCATAATTGTCCTCTTCAAGGCCTTCTTCAAAGGCTTTGTGGATTGTTTTTAACAATGCTCTTTCTTGACCTTCAGTTTCTGGGTTAATTATTATGGATAACAGGCAAGGTATTGGGACATTTTTAAAGCTCTCTGGGTGATTCTGTGGGCAACAAAGTTTGAATTAAAATATGTATGAGTCTTGGTTTCTCCACAATTGGCTTAATTTTGCAACTCCTAAAGTAATACAAGTTTCAGGCTTTACAAAACTACAAAAATGTTTTTTAATAAAATCACTATGACATTTCTTTAGAGTTGAACTATATAATTAATAGATCTCAAAGAGAGATCACAATAAATTTGAAATCTCCAACATTGCAAGGTAAGATCATCAATCCCTTTGTGTCCATCAGCTTTCCAATGCTGTGATAAAAAAAAACACTTGAGAAACCCAATTTAAATAAAGAAAAGGTTTATTTTGGTTCATGATTTCAAAGGCTCCAGTTGAGGTAGAATATCCTGGTGAAGAACTTGTTAAGGAACAATCTCCTGGTTCCACCTAAGAAGCAAAACCAGGGAGAGGAACATACTAGGTCCCAACCTTTCTTTCAAGGGCATCATAACCCCAGTCCATAATCTAACTTCCTCCAAAGTAGATTTCACCTCCTAAAAATTCTCTTCACTCTCAATAGTGTCATGACTGGTGACAAAGCCTTTAGCATGAGATCTTTGGTGGGAACACTTAAGAACTAAACCATTGTTGCCTTTGAAGCTCAAATGTGAACACACTCTTGCTAGAATTAAGCAACGTTGTATTGATGTGTTAGCTCAAGCTCACCTTTCCCATGCTTCCTCTATCAAGAACCCATATCTATTTTCTAAAAGCTGGAGCTCGTGTTAATATGTTTCATTATATATAATCCTTTGCACTAAGCGTTTGGGCTCTTGAGATCCCCTAATTAGAGTACCTTCTACATTTTCTAGCTCTTACACATGAAGGGAGATCATGTGACCTGCTTTTCTTTGGGTCTGGCTTGCTCCACTTAATATAATTTTTTCCAAGTCTTTCCATTTCCTAACAAATGGGTGATGCCATCCTTTCAGATGGTGGCATAAAATTCCATTGTATATATACCACATTTTCTTGATCCATTCATCTACGGAGGGGCATTTGGGTTGGTTCCATATCTCGGCTATGGTAAATAATGCAGCGATGAACATGGTTGTACTGGTGGGTTTAGTGTGGACTTGTTTGTGGACATTTGGGTAGATTTCCAGAAGTGGGATTGCTGGGTCATATGGAGAGTTGTTTTTTGTTTGTTTGTTGGTTGGTTGGTCGTGGGGTTTGAACTCTGGGCTTGGGCACTGTTCCTGTGCTCTTCAGCTCAAGGCCAGTGCTCTACCACCTGAGCCATAGCACCACTTCTGGTTTTCTAGTGGTTTACTGGAGATAAGAGTCTCAGGGACTTTCTAGCCTGGGCTGGCTTTGAACAGTAATCCTCAGATCTCAGCCTCCTGAGTAGCTAGGATTGCAGGCATGAGCCACTGGTGCCTGGCTCATAGGCAAGTTCTATGTGTATTTTGGGGGGAGGTGGTCCAGTCATGGGTCCTGAACTCTGGGCCTGGGCACTGTCCCTCAGCTCTTCAGCTCAAGGCTAGCACTCTACCACTTTAGCCACAGCGCCACTTCCGGTTTTTTTCTTTTTGCCTATGTGGTGCTGAGGAATCGAACCCAGGGCCTCAGGCATGCAAGGCAAGTGCTCTACCACTGAGCTACCTTCCCAGCCTCCTATGTGTAGCTTTTTAAGGAACCTCCACATTGCTTTCCAGAGTGATTGAACAAGTTTGCACTCCCACCAACAGTGTAGTAGCGTCCCCTTTGGTTACATCCCTGCCAGCATTTGTGTATAGTTTGTTCTTTTTCTCTATTGTTGTTTTTCCCTCCATAGTTTTCCTCATTTACAATAATTAGTATACATCTAGGATCATTTGATTAGCTGAGCAGAAAAGCTCAAAAGCTATGTACTTATGACCCTATAAAATGATGCTAAGTGAAATGAACCCCAAGATATGGACACAAGCAGTTCTTCTTTGTTGTTGTTGTTTTTAATGTACTATGAGATTGTTTTGTTTCCTTTGTATGTTCCTCCACCTATGATATATCTCCTGTTGTCATGGTACTTGATACTGGTTCCCTCATCTTGTATATATATTTGTCCAATTTGGAGAGGGGAAAGGGAATAACAAAATGCTGAAACAAGGACACAGGATGACCCATTGCAACAATGATACCCATAAGACACTATGTTGGAAATGAACTTTACAACTTGGGGTGGGGGTACGGAGTGGGAGGTTGGGGGAAGGAAGGGATAATGGGAGAATAATGAAGGAGGGAGAAACAATTCTCAATAGGAAATGTACTCATTACCTTACTCATGTAACTGTAACCCCTCTGGACAGCATCTTTGCAATAAAATAAAATTTTAAAAAGAACCCATATCTAAATATTTTTTCCTCTGTTGCATCAAAGGTGAATGACCTTTTAATATTTTCTAGCACAAAAATAAAAATACACAAACAAAAAAAATCTTCACAGTAACTCATGACCCTGCAAAACGCCTGGTTCTATTAGTAATAATGCATGTCACAAACACACACCACACATACACACACGCCACACATAAACACACACACACACAAAAACATGCTTCTGAAAGCACCCACCTCCCAGAAAATTTAATTCTTCCCTCACTTCTGCTTGATGGGATAAAGCAAACGAAGTTTCCTTAGGCTCCCATTTCAGAACCTTGTGTTTGGACAATGATCACATCTTCTTCCCCATTTTTTTCCCTTTCGTAGACAGAGTGATTGGATGCAATCTACATCATTACCCACCTAGAACCTAATTACAACTCTCAATAGCTCAGTGTTCCAGTTATCTACTTTTACATTAAAAACTATCCCTAAAGTTAGTGACTTAAAACAACAGTTTATTAGTTTATTTCACAGTCTTGTGGTTTCACCAGCTTTATCCAATTTCTTGTTTAGGACCTTGCAAGTTATTGCAAGTCAAACAGCAATGGGACTAAAGTCACCTGACAATCTCTTAACAAACCTCAGCAATCTTTAATCTCCACCTTTCTTTTCTTGCTCCTCAATTTCTTAGGGAACTACCACTTTTTTTAAAGTCACCCCCAAACAGTTGCATTTCTAATATGGCAACTGACTTCTAAAAAACAGGAAAAATAGCACTTCAGTTAGCAGTTAAAGGCTGTGCCTATATCTGGACTACTGTCATTTTGGCCATATTTTGTTCGTTGAAGGGAATAGAATAGACTCAATTTTTTCTTTCTTCTCTTTACTTTTGTTTTTGTTGTGTTTTGTTGTTTCTTTGTTTTGGTTTGGTGGCAGTAAGTTAATTATGCCTACTAGGCAGAGACTTTACCATTTGAGTAACCCTTTTTTTGCTTTAGTTCTTTGTCTAGTATAATCTCTCTTTTGGCCCAGGCTTGTCTGGGCCGATATAGCTTCCAATAGAGCTAGGATAACAGAATCACACTATCATGCGCAGCTTTTTTGTTGGTTAAGATGGAATCACAAGACTGCCTCAGATGGCTCTGAACCTTGATCCTGCCAATCTTAGCCTCCTTAGTAGCTAAGATTACAGGCATGACAACATGCCTAGCTCAACAGACTTCATTTCTTGAGATTATTATCCTTGGTTAGAAAATAGTCTGTCATAGTCAGGCGATCTCCAGTGATTGTTCGTCATGAATGTAAGACATGGTCTCTGGAAACAATTTTAGCAACTGAGTCGCATACTCTGCCATGCTTTCTTACTCACAGAAACTACCATCACATTCCTCCTTGAAAGCCATGTCAATGTTTTAAATTATGCTCACAATTTTGTTTCTATTCTTATCAATTTTTTCTTGTCTCATCTTGTATCCTAACCTAAAAAATATCATATTGAATATCTATTTTTTCTAGCCTGTCATCTAATAATCATAACTTCTATTTTTTACAGATCATTCTTTTGTTTATCAAATACATGTTTATTAAACATTTTAATAGACAAAGCATTGAATGTACCATAACAAGTTACTTAATCTGTCATTGTGCTGGACATCTCTGTTAAGCTAATAATAATTTATCAACACACCCGACAGGCAGCTGTTCAAACAGGATGAATGCTTTATAAATGTATTACCTCTCAGCCCTTATTTCCACAACTACTTCGCAAGGAAAGTACAGAAGACTCCTTCAATGCTGTATCTGCTCTATCTGATCTAGGAGAGTAGTCTTTAGCTCAAAGAACATATTTTAATGATTGGATTCAGAAACATGTGGCTTCCAATTAATCATTGCTTTATATTTTAGGGCCTTGGATAAATATCTTTTTGTTTTGTAACCTTTTTGAATATTTATAATTTAACATACTCAATTGTGCACCAATCATTGGCCCTGTTAGACCACAATTCCATCACAATATTGCTTTGTCTTTAGCCATCATTAATAGTAAAATTGTTTATGAGAGCAGGTATGACATCTACAAAGAGTTCGAACTGATACAAACTAAGACCAAAATGCAGCGTTTTCTCTGAGATCATTTCTCCCATATTTGAACTCAACAGAGTTGTAAGGGTATGCTTGCCACAAATCTTTTCAGATAAGACCAATTCTTGACTTTAGTTCGAAAGCAGATCGTTTCCCAAGATATGAATACATAGCTGTCATTTCTGCCATGAAACATCTTTGATGTTCCAGCTCTACTACAGCAATATCATAAAATCAAAATAAACAATAAATCCTTTGGACTTTATAATCAACAGGAGCAAATTTCTCTGCTGAATCGGCTAATTCCGAAGTGAAGCTCTCCTATTCTGGAATCTGTAGTTTTAGGATTTCACAGAAGCTATCTAAGATGAGCATTCATGAAGTTCCCTGCTGTTAGGGTTTTATTACCATGCAATATATTTTTCAACTGTAAAAGCAAAACAGTCTGTTTTGCTGTGGGCCTTGGAGAATGTTATATCCCACTATACCATCTAGAAGTTATTTCTCAAATACTGCTTAAAACAGATAATTACTTGACAAAACTTGCCTAAAGGTAGTAACTATGTTTTTTTAAGGAGGATATGAGCTCACCACTGGCTATTAAGAATTTTGATGACACCTGATAAATGTTACAAAAGAAGAAATATTTGTAAACTTTACTATGTTCTATCTAAAACATATGGAGAAACTAAGTCAAGGCTTTATTATAACCCTATAAAATAGCAGAGATGACATTAACTCCAGCACTGAAAAATTAAAAGCTTTTCAGATTCTGATCATGAGTCCTACCCTCTAGACCATAAATTCTACTTTTAATAATCATTAAATTCCCTCTGAGTTCAAGTGAAAGAACAGTTCTTTTTAGATCTCACGGTCTTTGGGTCAAATGTAAAATGGAAGGATTTGTCATAAAACTACAAAAAGAACTTTGATTAAAGAACTCCTAATGAAGATCTGACATTTAATCTGCTCTTTTATTGGATAAGAACTTTAAATATTCTCTCCTTATGAATTCATTTCATATTCATTTGAAACAGTACTTGATCGCATGAACGTGACTGTATGCTGCTACTAAAAGAAGATAATTAAGCAATATGTTCTGCCAGGGACATCACCAATCTACAACATCCGTCATCCCACTTGGATAGTTAATCATTTCAGTAATGTTGCCATGACATTATAATGAGAATGCTCATATCCTGCAGCTACTTTGTCAATTGGAAATACTCTAAGGTTAAATTCTGGCAGCTTTGTAATAAACATTTCATATGTTTGCTGAGCCCCTTCTGAGAGGTTTTCCCCTCAACATTAGTAAAGAAAAATGTCAAATAAGCTTAGATGACAGACTCTTAAGGACTGTCTCCTCATATTCCAGTTCCCCTTTTGAGCATTCCACCAGTATGCATTGAAGAAAACCAGTATTGAGTGAACTTGTACAAAGTGCCAAATGTAGACACTATGCATATTCTATCAGTATAGCTATAGATACACCTTATTCTGGTTGTGTGTGGGTATGTGGGTGTATGGGTGTGTAAGATTGTATGTGCATGTTAGGCCTGAGCTGAACTCAGTGTGTAGAAGCTTTTGTCTACCAACTTGAGCCATGAGTCCATTTTCAATTTTTTGGTAGTTAAATGGATATAAGAGTTTCACAGCCCTTCCTACTTAAGCTGGCTTTCAACTGTGATCCTCAGATCTCAACCTCCAGAGTAGCTAAGATTATGGGTGTGAGCCACTGGCACCCAGATTATAGATATTATGTATAGCTAAGAAACAGACTTGTATTTTAAGGGACAGTTTTAAATTAAATAGCTCCATGAAACTGACTTAGAAATGAAGCTCTGATAAGCACCTTTCCTTCTTTCTTACAGTCAGGTAGAAATTTATATAAAGCAAAGAAAGAAGAGTTCCTAATTTAAACTCTAAATCTGAATTCTTCTCTAGACTAATAGCTACGTCCTTATTTCAATAAAATATCAAAAGAGTCTGACCTTTTGAATCTCAGTAAGCATGCGAGTATATATGTGTATTATGTGTTCTTTTGTGTGTATATGTTATTTGCATATTATTCATGTTTTCATTAACTAAGTATCAGGAACAGATGTTAATCTATATTTGTAGTTTAAGATTAGTATATGTATAAAAGAATCTGAGATTTTAATAAACATTTATTATGGCATCAAAGACAGAGCTTTACTGCCAAGTCATTGGATTCTACAGAGCGAATAACCAATCCTCCTCACAAAAAGGTTCAGGAAAAATACTTTCTATTGACTCCTTGGGAATATAAATTACTTTCACAACCTTAAATTTAGCTGTCTTTTTTTTCCATTTTTTAACGTTATTTTACCACTTAGAATCTACAGATTTGAGTGAGAATGTGAAACACACGGGGGAGAAAACCATGTCTAGATACAAAGTGACTATTAAGGGATTTAATACATTCAACAAGAAATATAATCTACTTGGCCCACAAAAAATTAAATTTAACACTCAGGTGCTGGGCTTTGCACACATCTGTCTTTAGGCGTAGTGTCTTCTTTGCTCAGCTAAATTTTTGAGGCATTCGAAATGGAATCGACCCAGACAAGTCGACCTTACCAAAACAGTCATGAATTCAAAGAATACTTCAACAACGGATAGCTGGCCTTCCAGGTGCAGACGTGCCTGCTGGATGGCGTCTTTGGTCGACAGGGATCTCGGATCCCTCACATCGAGAAAGTGTGCAAGGTCAAGCTTGAGCTGAAGACTCTGGAATCTTCTGACCTCACCGAGGTGGTGATTCAGGGCTCCTCTGTACACAGGGACCATATCAATGGATGCTAGAGAGCATGCTTGAGAGGCATTGGCTGCGGCAGAAGCGAGGAGTCTCCCAGCTTGAGGCTGCCATGAATTCCCTGGAATTAGATGGCTGAACACAAACTGAATGGGATTGAGTCCTGCTTACAGTCTTAATCTGAATATCTTTGTACCAAGGTATCAAGAATGAAACTTTTACTATATAAATAAAAAAGTTAAAAAATTAAATTTAATTCCCAAAGTCTCATAAGAATGAAGAAAAATTACATCATAAAAAGATTATATGGACTAATTAATATACCTCTATTGCATTTTTCATTGGAAAAAATAAAGAAAACAAGAGGCAAAACCACATCTTTTTGCTAAGCTTAACTATGTGCCCACTGACATGACTTATTTTTCCAGGTTGAGATAGATATTCAGGGAAGTTTTGTCCTACTTAAACTCTAATTTTTTTGTGTTGCTAAGAAGAAATAGGAATGTTGGGCATTTATATAAGATAGATCATGACACATATTACAGAGGATTGTGTAGGAAAGGAATTCTTCCACCCATCATTCTACGTATGGCTGTAGCCCCTGTACTAAAAGACATTGACAAAAGAAAAGTACAACTTTAAGTTTTATGTATCCAGGAGCTTTGGGAAAGATCCATTAAAATAGGAAAAATCTATTTTACACAAAGTGTAATGAAGAAGCAGATAGTTATGAAGAAGTGTGATTAAACAAAAGAGATGAGATCTAAGGGTAATAAAGAGGAAAGATACCAGGTTGCTAAGTAGACCTGCTTTTTCTAGTTTTGCTTTGAATTCCCATGACTTCAGAGAAGAGGCTTTCTTTTTCTCCATTTGATAGATATCTCTTGTATGGAAGTGTTATGACTTAATTCAATACAGGTCAGAAAATTAATTTCTAGGTTTGTCACATGATTCAGGAGAGAAAGGAAGAACAAAGTAAAAAAAGAAAAGGCCAGGGTAGGGGTGTTCCTGTTTGGGCTGGTGTTTTTTTTCAAATGCTCTGGTTCCATGTTTTGGGGTGACATGCCTTAAACCTCATCTCTTATAGTTCCTATCACTTCTCAGCTTCCCATGGGATTTCATATCCCATGGAGGCCATTTATTTTCACCCATCAAACCCTTTGTCAAACAGCACTTCACACAAGAATCAGCAATAGGTATTACATATTAGTTACCAAAGATGTAAGATTTTTCAAGGTCAAACTCCAAATTAAATGATAAATATATAGAAACCAATGGAATATGTTGAAAACAAAACAATTGAAGGAAACTAGAATCATTATTATAAGAAAAGATGACGGCAATTCTCAGTGCTAGAAAGGGATTCTCAGGCAAAAGTTTCCCAAAATAAATAACATCATGTGAAGAACATTTGTCATTTTTATGAAAGATATGTATTATAGTTCCTCTTCAGACTAATGTGATCATACACCTCTAAAAATACAAATGAAATACTTTTATTACATTTAACCCGGTAATTTAGTCTCTTTTTTTTAAAGATGAGATTGTCTTGAATATCTGTTTTAATATCTTATTTTTTGTTCTAGGAAGTTAGTCTTTTCAATTTATCTTATTTTAAAATATATGTCAAGATGTAATTTCATTGCACAGATGGGAAATGTAGATTTGAGCACTGGAATTGTTTTTGAATCCCTGAGTTTCTTGGTTGTTTTTTTATTTTAACTGAGAAATAAACAAAGCATCTTCCACTTTAGCACTTTGACATGATTGATTCTATAAGTTAACTATTTATCATGGAATAAAGTCACCTTTAGAAAATGACAGGAGAAAAAATAAAAGAAGTATTTATTCTCTGATATTTTTACTAAGTTCCTAAAGAGAAACAACTACAAAAAAAACAATAATTTGTCTTTCCCTTTCTCTAAAGCTGTCTTCCCCAACAACAACAACAACAAACAACAATAACAATAACAATAAAAGTGCTATTGCTTTTGACTATCTGAAACACCTTAAAATCATTTGTTTTACAGATTTTACTCTTGTCTCTACTCACCCATTTATGAACTTCCCATGTGGCATATCTTATAAATACCAAACAAAATATCATATGTGATAAAA
>NW_012267220.1:18894970-18974789 GCF_000151885.1 Dipodomys ordii
TGTGGTGCTGAGGAATTGAACCCAGGGCCTCATGCATGCAAGGCAAGCGCTCTACCACTGAGCCACCTTCCCAGCCACAGTTGTCTAATTCTTAATGCTTCAAATGCTTTCAACTGTGACTTCATATGTGTTAGCAGCAAAACAATCTTCCTTCCTGATGAAGTAGAATCATTTCACAGGTTTTTTCCCCTCAGTTTGAATTCTCAGTTATGAGATAGAGCAAAGCAGGGTACAATATCAAGGAGACAGAATAAAAGGAAGGGAAGGAAAAAAGAAAGAAAGAGAGAAAGCAAGAGAAGAAAAAGAGAGAAAGAAAGAAAGAAGAAAGAAAGGAAGAGAGAGAGAAAGCAAGAGAAAGAGAAAGCAAGAGAGAAAGAAAGCAAGAGAGAGAAAGAAAGTAACAGGAATGCTTTCTCTATGGCATGATTAATATAAATAAATCAACACTAAAGGGGAAAATTCTAAGAAAGGGGAGGTATCTAGGATAAATAATTGTCAGTGGGCTTGAGAAATTGTTCAATTCCTGATAATAAATTGAAGTATTTGATAGTAAGAATCATAATCGAACAATAAAGCACAGATAAGCAAGTTATCTTAAAAAAACAAACTCTTAGAAATATGTGAATAATTCATAACAGACTTTTAAATTCAAAGGCACAGATTGACTGAAAAAAATAAGAGTGAAATGGTGCAATACATATTCCTATTGCTTTTTACCTGAAATTGATCTAAACATTGAGAAGTAACTTAGTCCTGCAATAAACATACCTGGAACATTCAAAGAATTTTATAAATGTTTCTCCATTGGATGGAATGGAACTATTACCTTATTATAGAGTAGAACCCATCAAACAATAACTGACAGATATTATTTTGTTTATAATACAAAAATAAAAAATAATTAACAAGAAAGTTTCCACCCATAGGTCTAAAAGATTGCTTATAAATTTGAAAATAGTTTTGTAAGACAATACAAAAATGGCCTCTCCATAGTTTATTTTGCCAGTATGGCCCATATGAGCACTGAGCATTGTCCCTCTTTTCATTGGATTTTTTTAATCCAAGCAAGATGGAAAATTGAGGTGCTTTAGATAGGAATATATATTTTATTTAAATTATCTGAACAAGACTTAGGCCTTATCTTCTTGTACTTCCACAGACTTATCCTCCATATACTGAAGACTCTTAAACACATAAATTATTTGACTCTTAGGTGATGTAGATAACAATTCTACTTTAGAGATTAAGACATTGATGCATTTATTGTTTCATTAACACTTATTTCTTTTTTTGGGGGGGGGGTCCGGTTGTGGGGTCTGAACTCTGGGCCTGGGCGCTGTCCCTCAGCACTTCAGCTCAAGGTTAGCGCTCTACCCCTCGAGCCACAGTGCCATTTCCGGCTTTTTTTTTATGTGGTGCTGAGGAATCGAACCCAGGGCCTCAGGCATGCAAGGCAAGCGCTCTACCACTGAGCCACCTTCCCAGCCCCATTAACACTTATTTCTAAGATGGATATTTTCCTAAGTGTGAAGGATAAAATAAACTTCAACCTTAAACTAATGATAAACTTAAGAATATAAAACAAATGAGAACCAAAGTACCACTGCCCACATCCAGGCAATTCACCAAAATTTATTAAAAAGACAATTTGCCAAAATGTGCCAAAAAGAGAAAGGAAGTAATTAGACTTGGTAATTGACTCACAAATCCAACAATTTGCAAATGTCATCACTGTAAAGGTAGTCCATTAGACTGAACAAAAGATCTAGTCTAGATTTAAATCAAAATATTCTTTTTAATATGTTTCACAACTCAGGGAAACGGTTTAAGTGTCATAAAACATTATAACAGAAACAAATTCTCCAGCTGAATTAAAAGATAAAGAATTGATTGACACATATAAATATTCCCTACACCTTTGGCCACACCACTGTCATGATACAGTAAAATAACTACAAAATGGTTAATTTGTTAATATATAATTTGGTTAAACCTTACAGATGGGTTTAAAGCACACTCTACATGACTTGTTAAAATATTTTTTATTGTAAAGATACTGTACAGAAGGGTTACAGTTACATGAGTAAGGTAATGAATACATTTCCTATCGAGCATTGCTACCCACTCCTTTGTTTTTCCCCTACGACCCCTTCTTTTTCCATTTTTTTCCATTTTTGAAATTACAGTTACATAAGGCAGTGAGTATATTTCTTGGTGAACTTGTTACCACCTCCCTCATTTTTCTCCCACTTTCCCTCCCCCAAACGCTTGTACAGATCATTGTACAGATCATTTCCAACATAGTGTCTTGTGAGTATCACTGTTGCATTGGTTCCCCCCTTGCCCTTTGTCTCACTATTTTGATGTTCCCCTTCCCTTCCCTAATTCAGATAAATATATATATATATATACCATATATATATATACCATATATACCATATATCATATATACCATATACCATATATGCCATATCCAGACTACCAAAGTCAAAACCAATGACAACAGGGGATAAACCATAGTGAGGAAAAAATAAAACACACAAAAGAAAGAAGAAATAACATAATGGATTAAAAACAACAACAAAGAAAACTCTTAAGTCCATGTCTGGTTTCGCTTAGCATCATCTTACATGGCCATATGTACATAGCTATTCAGTTACTCTGTTCATCTGCTAGAAATATCCTTGGCATATACTAATTACAAATGAGGGAAACGATGGGACCTATGTTTCTGCATAACTTCTTTCATACATAACATTGTCTTCTCCTAGCTATGAGACACATTGATTGGATTCACTTTC
Source organism: Dipodomys ordii (assembly GCF_000151885.1). Classification (NCBI taxonomy): domain Eukaryota; kingdom Metazoa; phylum Chordata; class Mammalia; order Rodentia; family Heteromyidae; genus Dipodomys; species Dipodomys ordii. The sequence goes on from NW_012267220.1 coordinate 18,897,772, forward strand.
TTTTTCTCAGTAGGACTGCCAAAATTTTCCTAAATGCTTAAATAAGAAGAAATGTGCCAGCACCAGTGTTTCATGCCTGTAATTTTGGCTACTTCAGAGGCTAAGATCTGAGGATTGTGGTTCAAAACTAGCTCAGGCAGGAAAGCCTTGAGACTCTTATCTCCAATTAACTACCAAAAATATTGGAAGTGGAGCTGTATCTCAAGTGTTAAAGCACTAGCCCTTGAGGACAAAAGCTCAGGGACAGTGCTCAGGCCCTGAGTTCAAGCCCCAGGACTAGTACAAAGAAGACATAAGGGAGGAAGGAGGAAAGGAAGGGAAGAAGGGAGGGAGGGAAGGGAGGAAGGGAGGGAGAGGAGGGGAAGGGGAAGGAGAAGAGGGAAAGGGAAGAGGAAGAAGAAGAAGAAGAAGAAGAAGAAGAAGAAGAAGAAGAAGAAGAAGAAGAAGAAGAAGAAGAAGAGGACGAAGAGGACGAGGAGGACGAGGAGGACGAGGAGGAGGACGAAGAGGAGGAGGAGGAGGAGGAGGAAGAAGAGGAAGAGGAAGAAGAGGAAGAAGAAGAGGAAGAAGAAGAAGAAGAAGAAGAAGAAGAAGAAGAAGAAGAAGAAGAAGAAGAAGAAGAAGAAGAAGAAGAAGAGGCAGCTCTAACTTTAAAAGAACTAGAAAAGTTGAATATATTCTTTGGTAAAGGAAAAACATTTTACCCAAACATTCTTGGAGCTTTGGCTCCTTTCTCCTTCCAGCCTCACTCATCATTTCATGAAGTTCACACACACACACACACACACACACACACACACATATTTACATGTACAGCACACACATGCTGATGCATACTACACACCTGCACAGCATGTGTGCACGCTTTTGTAGCTTGGAGTAAAAAGAAGAAAGAAACAATGAAGGCTCACTACAATATGTAACTCCAGAGGAAGCCAGATGATTGAGACAGAAACAATGCTAAAATCAGACCTGAGATTTCATGAACACGGGCAAATCTGGAAGCACATATTTTCCAGGACCAAAGAGAACACCAGAAAAGAGCCAGCACCTCAGTGGGCATGGTGAACTTCCTGCTGCATTCATCTCTCAGAGCTCTTTTCCTCTGTGTACAAAAAAATCAGCAAGAATAAAAGGAAATAATACCAGGGCTTGATGCCCCATCCTATCATTGAACTCTTCTTTTTTGCAATAAGTCCCTCAACAAGATGGGAAAGTGTACTTTTTATTTTGTTTTATTCTCTTTTCCTTCAGACTATCAGTATGACAAAGGAAGTGGAAGGCAGCATTCTCCCCTGGCTTTCAGAAAGGCCTGCATGACTGTTGTGGTAAATTACTTTGTGGAAAAGGTACATATTGTGGCTCAGCATTGCCAAGAACAAAAGCCACAGAAAGTTTTTCTCAAGAGAAATCACAGCAGGAAGCTGAGTAGATTATAGAGCACAAAAGATATCACAGACTCAAAAATGTTTTTGAGCATCAAAATCAGTGACACGACAATACAGCTGTGGAAAGCTTTGGAGTGTAGTCTTTATTCTGAAAACATGTTACACTGTAGTATGAGAGGGCTATGTCTCCACCAATGGCAAGATAACTACTCTCCAATGAAGACACTGTAAAATCCCTCCTAATAGCAAGTGTCCTATCAATCTAGTAAAACTCTGCTGTTGCCTCTGAGAAGGGGATACTTTACAAATTCCCATAATAGAAAAGTCTAAGGCAAGATGCTCAGACAGGATCAACAGGATATTAATTGAGGGAAGAAGATTCCTAGCCCAAATGAAATTGGATAAAGTGTGAACAGATTGAAAGTAAAACACAAGAGTTCTTTTCTCAAATTCATGGACCAATAAATGCTCCTTTCTATTGTATTAAATAATGTGATCATGAGACGTTCCAAACAATTCCAATGTTTGACATCTGCTGCTAGATAGTCTGATGCTATAGATAATCTTCAGTCTGGAAGAAATTGTAAAAGGGCTTGTATTTCATCCACAAGTGGAGAAAGAAGTTGTACCAATATGACAATACAATTGATTAGGACCCCTGGGGGAATTCCTTATCCAAGATGTATTTAACTAGACAAAAATTAAATATGTGGGCTAGAGAGAGAACTCCTAAGGTCCACATGAGAGTTTTCTGTTGAATAAGTCTATGAATATAAACACAGAAAGAAAAAGAAGAAGATAAAACAGAACAAAAGTGTGCTTAAAGGATGTAGAGAAGAGAACATTAGCCAAGGGAGACATAAAAGAGGGAAATAAGTAAGGCAGGGATGTGATGATAATGAGGTAGTCAAGGCTGTCCAAACACAGACAGTACTAGTAAAGACTGGGCTATCATAGATGCAAACACAGGGAGCTATTTTAGAAGATAACTTTACCTTTGAGTCCATGGTTATTTTGGTAGCTGAAAAGTCTCATTAAAATACCCAGGAAGTCACACAGCTGCTCATTTTGAATTCTACTTTTATGAGAAACAGGCAAATGAAAAGTAATTAATGTGGAAGTTATTTAAGGGAACACATTATGGTAGATTCAACCAAAACTCTCCAGCTAAGGTACAGGAGAATAAATGGACATGATGAACCTGAAACAGTAAGAAAAGTGTGAATTATCCTCTGTTTACTAAGGGAGAAACAGTGTAAACAGTTTTTCAAGTGTCAGTCAAAACTAGCTAAAAACAATTACTCAGTAGTGTTAAGCCAGAAAAATAAACCACCCCATGCTCACAGAGCACAACACAACGGACAACAAAGGACAACACTATGGACAACACAAAGGACAACACTATGCCTGTCACAATAATTGGGAAACTTCCCCTTTCCAGATGACATTATCCTGTATTTAAAGAACCCAGAGACTCCTCTCCCAAGTTACTTGGGCTGATCCAAAACTTTGGCAAAGTAGCAGGGTATAAAATTAACCCACAAAAGTCAGTAGCTTTTTAGTATGCCAACAATGAGAAGAGCGAGGCTGAAATAAGAAAAACAACTCCTTTTGTAATAGCCTCAAAAAAATACCAAGGAATTAACTTAACCAAAGCGGTAAAGGACTTCTATAATAAAAAAAAAAAAACTTTAAAAACCTAAGGAAGTGGAAAAAGCTCCCATGCTCCTGAATTGGGAGAGTTAACATTGTGAAAATGGCAATACTGCCCAAAGCTATCTACAAATTCAATGCAATACTATCAATAACCCAACAACATTCTTTAATGAAATAGAAGAAGCAATCCAAAAATTCATATGGAATAATAGAAGAACCTTAATAGCAAAAACAACTCCTAGTGGGGGAAAAAAAGTGCTGGAGGAATAGCAATATCAAAGTTCAAATTGTATTATACAGCTGTAGTTATTTAAAAAAAACTGGCCTGAGGACCAATAGAATAGAATTGAAGACCCAGACATGATCCCATAGACCTATGGCCACCTAATCTTTGATAAGGTAGCCAAAATGATCAAATGGTAGAAAGACAGCCTCTTCAACAAATGTTGCTGGCAGAATTGGCTATACATGTGTAGAAAAGTGAAGTTAGATCCTTATAGATAAGGATATATGTACTAGAATATATATATAAACCAGAATCAACTCCAATGAGTCAAAGACCACAAGGTAAGAGCAGATAACCTGAAAATATTACAGGAAGAAACAGGGGATAGACAATGCCACTTCTGGCTTTTTTCTGAGTAGTTTATTGAAAATAAGTGTCTCACAGACTTTCCTACACTAGTTGGCCTCAAACCACAACCCTCAGATTTCAGCTTTCTGAGTAGCTAGGATTACAGGCATGAGCCATCAGCATCCAGCAGTCTCTTAATTTTTAAGCAATATTCTTTTTTGGTTTTAGCTCACATCATGGTAGTAAGGATTAAATGAGATAAGAATTAAATGAGATACTCAAAGGACAACACTATGCCTGTCACCTAGTATGTATGAGTCTCAGAACAGCATCTTTTTTTTTTCTTTCTTTCCCGTTTTGAACAGACACCTAAATTGAACAATAAGAGTTTCTGCAATATTCTTGTGGGATTTTCAGCAGTGTCTCTCCAGTGAAAGATAAACTTTGGCAGTTAGGATGCTCAATAAGGTGAGATATAAGCTTAAAAGTTGGGCGATAAAAAAAAAATCCCCATAGTGAACAACTAAGGCCAGGGAAGAAGCTGCTAATTAGCTGGCTGTGCAGTGATGTATTGTGTGTGTCAAAAGTGAAGCAGCGCAGTCAGGACTACTTTCACTCTGAGATAGCCAGCCTTCAGGAAAGGCCATGTTTTCCAGTAATTTAATCTGAAAGATATAAATCATGACTGAAAAGCTCCCTGAATCAGTAATGGAGAGAAATACCTACATTCTAGCAAGGTTGCCATGATAAAAGGCAGGTTTTCATACATATGAGATCAGGCAAAACAATTATTATCAATCAAATCTAGCCCCCTTGATACCTGTTTGAAGTGAATTTAAGGTCAGAATAGGCCAAATAAAAGAGGACTGGATCATCTCTACAACTTTAAGGAACTCATCACTGGAAATTTGGTCTTACAAAGTTTCAGCTGCATGTGATTTTGAAACATTAATGATTTAATGCCTGCCAGACAAAGAAAGAAAAAGGATGTCAAAAAATCAAAGACAGATATAACTCTATCATCTGAATAAAAATAAAGGCTGACATCATAATGATTTAAAAAAGTACATCAGTCCAGAGCAAAAGTATGCAAAACTAAAATAATGGCTCAAAGGATACTCTTATGGTGAGTGGGAAGACTACAACTGGCAACTGGTGAACAGAGTGATTGATAATACCTGATGGCCAGAGAATTGAGAGTTCATAGAGCACAAAGTCAGAAGCCCCAGAATATCCTTTGCCATGCAAATACTATGCAATCATCTTCCAAATGCACTCTGTAAATCAGAGTTATCTGAGATCCCTCTGTGTTACCATTTGTAGACTTGTAGAAGCTTAACTATATTACTCAACCAATATCATCTGGGCTATTAGAGAATAAAGTAAATTTTGGTCCTAACTCACCATCTCTACATCATTTAAGACCAGTGAAATCTTGAAGACCTGGAAAGTCCTAACCTGTATTCATGGAGCCATTACTAAGCATCAGTTTCATCCAGAAAATGCAGTCAAGGATATGAAGCAACAAAATGTTTTGTTATTAGCCATTGCTAAGCACTAAGATTCTTTTGAAATAAGTATTTTCTAGAGGGCCAAGATCCAATTTTATGATATCTTCTCTAATCACAGAATAATCTGTCTTCTAGGAATTTAGCTGAACACCAATGGCTCATCCCTATAATCCTAGCTACTTGGTAGGCTGAGAACAGGATTATGGTTCAAGTCCAAGCGAGACTCTTTTCTCAACTCAGCTGGACACATGCATGTCTGATGTGGCTGAGATTGGAAGGATCACTATGCCAGGCCAGTTCAGGCAGAAAAGCTTGTAAGACACTGTTGCCACGGAAGAGAAGCTGGACATGACATCATGCATCTTTGACCTGAACAGCTACTCAAACAACAGTGGGAAGTATAAAAGTAAGTGGATCAAGGTTCTGAGTTCAGACCCCCATTACTGCCAAAAAAAAAAAACCTCTTGGAGGAAAATCATGAAATTTAAAAGAGAAGGATGAAAAGAAAGGAAAAAGAAAAGAAAAAGGGAGGGACTAAAAGGCAAATTTTAAATGGCATATTTACTAGCTCTAAGGTCTAGATGACAATATCCATATTCATCTATGTCAGGTTGGACACCAAGTGGCTCATGCCTGATATCCTAGCCACTACAGAGGTGGAGATCAAAAGAATCATGATTTTCCAGCCCAAGCAGAAAGTTGACAAGACGCCATTTCAACCAATAAAAAGCTGGATATGGTGGCACAGACCTGTTGTCTCAGCTACGGTTAGAAACATAAATAGTTCACACTGGTCTGGGTCAAAAGCTAGATCTAATCCCCAAAATAACCAGAGCAAAAGAGCTGTATGTATGGCTCAAGCAGTAGACTGCATACCTAGCAAGCACAAAACCCTGACCGCAGTACTGCCAAAAGAATAAGGGAAAATGTGTGTGTGCGTGTGTGTGTGTGTGTGTGAGAGAGAGAGAGAGACAGACAGACAGACAGACAGACAGACAGACAGACAGGGAGACAGACAGACAGGGAGACAGAGAGAGACAGAGACCACACCAAGCATGCTGAATTAGGATATTTATCAGCTGCGATAACAAATAACCATAATATCCGAAACTTGTACAATGTAAGTTCGTCTTGTTCATGAACTTACTGTCTATTAAATGGCCTTCTTTGGTGAACCTCCTTCAAGTGTTAACTCAGAGATCTGAGCTGCTTCTATATTATAACCATGATATCTAGAATACAGAAGTAACCTAGGTAACCCCAGAGGAAAGTAACAGTAGCACTTTATGATCGGCACTGCAAGTGGCTAATACCAATTCTACCCACATCCTATTGACCAGAGCCATCATAAGCTCCCAACATAACAGTAAAAGAGCCCAGGAAATGTCACTTTTGTGTCTTCACAAAGAATCACACTGATAAACCACACTTGTCACAAAGCAGCCTATGACCTGGCTGAGCAGCAAGAAAGGCTACATGAAAAATATGGGGCTTGAGCAGGAGGAAGAAAGGTCTTTCAGGCCGAAGGAACTATCTGACTAAAAGCTTAAAGGTTTATGTGGAACATGCTTTAGGATGAAGAATTAAATTGATTTAGCTGAATCAGTTTTCCAGTAGCTGAAAAGAGCAAGCAATGACCAGATAAGTCAATTTAAAAGATTAGGAAGGATATTTATGTCAACTAAAGATTTTGACTTTTTCCTTCAGGTAATAAAATATCCTTGGATAATGATAATAATACCATTTTTCAAGCTTTTATTGTGAAAATGAAGGGTATTTATTGAGGAGTAGAAAGAACTGGAAACAGGAAACTGGGCAGGGTACTTTTGCTAGAGATGAGTATTAGGCTTTGTTATCTGTGTGTGTGAACTTGAATAAGTCCATTAAAAATTTGGATCTCTGTTGATTCATCTTTTTTTTTTTTTTTGTCAGTAGTGGGGCCTGAACTCTGGGCCTGGGCGCTGTCCTTCAGCTCTTCAGCTCAAGGCCAGCACTCTACTGCTTGAGCCACAGTGCCATTTCTTTCTGACTTTTTCTGCTTATGTGGTGCTGAAGAATCAAACCCAGCGCCTCATACATGCTAGGCAAGCGCCCTACCACTGAACTACCTTCTCATCTCTCTGTTGATTCATCTTTAAAATAAAGGAAATAATGCTTACTGCTTTAAAAATCTGTATAGATTTTTTTAGATAGATGAAAAAGAAAAAGAAAGAGCATAAGAGAGGGTAAACCAAGGTTCAGAAATTGGGTTTCACTTAATTAAACCAATTCACAAGAAAAAGTTAAAATCACAGGTGAGTGACACATCGTGATTACTCGGAGGGTGGATTTCCATTGTCAACTTGATTGGATTAGAAGATAACTAATAGATTAGTAAGGCACAGAATGACTAAACACCCCCTGAATGTGGGAAACAATTTTCTATAGTCCACAGACCCAGAGGGAATAATAGAGGAGAAAGGAGAAAGCCGCTTGGCAGTGGTCTCCTCTCTACTGCCAATGTGAGCTCCAGCTGGCCATGCTCTTCCCATATTTGTTGCTTTCAAGTATTTATTCCCAGCAAGGAGAAAGACTGGCTAACCAAATCACTTTCAGAGTATATTACTCTAATATATATCTTAATTGATGACAAGTATAGTGATTTTGGTAACGATCTATTTTCCCCTTCTTTTCTAAATCTGTAAGAATTAAGTACACCGTTGCCAGTGGCTCACACCGGTAATCCTAGCTACTCAGGAGGCTGAAATCTAAGGATCATGGTTCAAAGCCAGCCCAGACAAGAAAGTCTGTGAGACTCTTATCTCCAATAAACTACCAGAAAACCAGAAGTGGTACTGTGGCTCAAGTGGTAGAGCACTAGCCTTGAGCTGAAGAGCTGAGGGACAGCGCCCAGGCCCAGAGTTAAAAGACCCACGACCGACAAAAAAAAAAAAAAGAAGAAGAAAAATATCTAAACAAATAGCACTTGAAAGGAATAAAAAAAATACAATTAAAATGAGCAGTAAGGGTGCAAATCTACTTGAAACAGAAAAACAGATTTGTCTTAGGCCTCTCCTCCAGCAAAGCCCTTCTGTTTACATACCTGGCTCAAATGTTTAAGGCCTAGCTCAATCTGTGGAGTTTTCTAGAGCCTGAGCAGATCCATCCTTATCACTTCCCAATGCCACCTCCTGAAATGGGATGTTTTCCAGTTTTGCGGCTTCGGCCTGCTGTTTCTCTACTTTCTCTGGCCATGGGCTTTATTCCTGATTTTCTCCAGGGCTGGCTGGAGGAGGAAGGAAAGGTATAGAGAGCATCCCTCTCCACCCACCCCCCCCATGGGCAGGACAGAAGAACCTCAGCCATAAAGTCATTGTTCCCAGACATTCCAGCCAAGGACAGAACTCAGTGCTTTGCTCTGAAGTTCAGGTATGAAAATAGGAACAAATGAGATGGAAAATTAATAATAATAACAATAACAATAGCAGGGCAAAATAAATTAAATGCAAAAAGAAGGAAATTTCACATAATTTTGCAATGTTATTTGCAATAATGGATGTTAAGCATCCAAATTCCAAGACACTCAACAAAACAGAACTTTTCGCAGCTATTTGTGCCCCAGGCTTATTTTCCAATTCAACACTGTAATGGGATCAAGTTAGTGAAAGCCCACAATGAAAGAGTAAATTGATCTCTCACACTATAGCTAATTCATCTCCTAAGACATGTGCAGCAAATCTTCGCACTGACTCTCAGTATTGTGTATATGGGTGTTTAGCATTAAACTGAAATAGCTTTGTTAGTACCAAGAGCAACTAATAATCTTAGCAGAGAATAAGCAGCTGAGCCAATCAGTATAGAGCATTTAACACAAGACCTTCCATAATGCAGGCATTTTTCCATATAATAAGATATAGAAAAGAACAGCTTGCCAGAAAAAGACCTATCTTCCTCGAGAGGGTGACTCTGCCTTTCTTTCAGCATCTTATGTGAAACGCACTTGGGAGATGCAGATACGCTGGCATATTTCCAAAGAAGGGTTTGAGTGGAAACATGATTTTCTGGGCTGAATCATGGCATACACCGATCAGCCCCACTCAGGAGCTAGATGGAAAGCAAGAAGCACCTTTCTTGGTGGTCTGGAAGAGACAAAACCAGAATGGCCAAGTGCAAGTCATGTTGGATTAGGTAAAACTGAGTTACAGCCAAAAAGATAAATCATAGATGAGCACCATGTCCAAACACAGGGGTGTGGCTGCAGGTGGTGGATGAACCCCAGATTGAGCACCAAGTAGAAACTGGAACATAAGCAGGCAAGCTCAAAGCAAAGGGAGTGTCCTGAGCTGTGGTGAAGAACCTGGCTGGGAAATGGGACCGCTTCATTTGTTTTCTTTGCCCAGAAGGCACAAAGGTCGGAGTCAGGACAGACACTAGAGAGGGCTGGCCTGCAGCTTCACAGCCGTGCTGCCCAACTCCCTTTTCTCTTCACCCGCTAAAATCCCTCAAGATTCATTTACTCTAAGACACAGCTTTTTCAATAAAATCTGAATGAGACTCACAAATGAGCGGTCCCTTATAATACATTGCATTTCCAAGCAAATCTAAGCACACAGAATATCACACAAATCAAGGACACTTAGAACATTTGGATCAAGAGCTGGCAAACCTTTTCTCTAAAGGATCAGACTGTAAACGTTTTAGATTTTGTGGGCCAAGATACTGAACCAAAGCAATTATAGAGACACAGATGGATGAGGGGAAAGAAATGTTTTTGCTTGGCATAAATATGATTGTGTTATTATAAGCATTTAGTATACTTTTTTGTCACATAGGCCTACAAATGAGATAATCCTTTTACTAAGGCAATAGCATAGGATCTTCTAGAATGCTGGCCTACACTACAGATTTTGTGAACCAATACTTTAAAGGAAATCTCTGTCTCTCTGTCTCTGTCTCTGTCTCTCTCTCTCTCTGTCTCTCTCTCTCTCTCGATATGTGTGTGTGTTCCCTTCTGTATCTCTGTGTCCCTCACTGTCTGAATCCCTCTGTCTCTCTCTGCTTCCCAGACACCGTGCAGTGAACATCCTGCCCCACCATGCTTTCCTCTCTTTAATGCCATTCTTTACCAAGTTCCTTAGCAAAACTAAGTCTTTCCTCCTCTAAGTTGGCTGTCTCAAGTATTCTGTCACAGCAATGAAGAGTAGTAGCACATGTGACAAAACAATATGTGAAGAAACAACCCTCTTCATTAAATCAATAATCCTCAAGTGTAAGAATGTGACTTTTAAAAATAAAATGGAAATTCCAAGGGTAGAGTTGAAGCTGAGCAAACAGCATGAATGAACAGTCCTGGAATGGAAAAGAGTTTATTCTCTTCACAGACTTGTAAGGCCAGTGAGTGGTGAGAAGAATACACCACATCAAGTCATGAACTAAGAACAGAAACTTGGAATCAAAGATAGAGGTCTTAGAAGGGGTAACACAGGGCTGTGACCATCAACACCTGTCCCTTTGCCCCACATACCAATGCCATACTTCCATACAAATGGGTTGGAAGAGAAACTTCCTATTCTATTCACCTTAAATGGACCATTCTGTGGGAAAAAAAATATCCTCACCCTCCATCCTCACCCTGCATGCAGAATCTTCATAACTCCTATATTCAACCCTCCCTCCATTTCTAGCTACCCAGAGAATCAACAGAAATTACTCTCAAAAGACCCACTGTGCTTGTACAGATAATATCAAGCTCAGAACAAAGCATATTAGATGTTTCAGGATGTAGGATAAATAACAGTTGTATTGAGCACCTAACTCTGTGCCTGGCATATAGCAAAATGCTCAACAACTCTTGTATGTTGCTAGAGACTTTGGGCACATTTAAGAATAGCAACCTCCAGTACTTACTTAAAAGTTAGTAAATGTTAGGTAAAGCTGTGTACATTTATGCTAAGTAACCATTCCTTATGTCTCCTTTAAATCCCCATGCAAATTTGTCAGGGGTGATTGAGTTTTTTCTATGAAAATCTAGGAAGAGGTAGAATTTTATATCTAAGTGTATGGCATGTGGTATAGGGTTAACCTGCTTTAAAAATAATAGAAACAATAAACTCAATATATTCAGAAGTGATCCTCTCTTGCTTAGCTAAGGAAGCACAGGGAAATCTTGGCATAGAGAATTTATTTGCCATCCACAAGTACAACTACGGCCTCCAGCAGCTAGACCTGAGGACATATTTCTACTCCTCCATCTAAAGCTTCCCAGGAGGAGAGAAGATCTGAGACCCACTTCCATTTGGTGATACTGCTCAGAACCAATAGCTTTGGGAGACTGCTCTGAAACCTCTTCATCACAATGGCTAGAAATAACTCTTACCCCAAAAAGGTTAAATCATTTTCCCAAAGCCACACAAGACTGCTCTTTCCCAGGCAGGAGTTTCTTGCTCTGCCTCTCGTAACCATGCACATTCCACCACCACATGTTTCCTGGCTTTAAATTAAAAAAAAAAAAAAACAAAGAGAAATGAGCCCATCTGGCAGTATTATGTATAGACTGAGGTCTTGCTACAGAAGGCATCAAGAGACTGCCATGTGAAATAAGAAAGATTTGGGAGTTCTCTCTTATGAAATAAAACTGAAAAAGGAGTAGGGCATCAACAAGAACCTATAGAAGAAAGATTTAGGGAAAGAAAGACATGAAGGAGGAATCTGGCCTATCCGTGAAAGAAACAAACCACAAGGTTGGACCAATGTCTGTTTGGTTGAAGGTTCACCTTTGAGAATGTGTATAGTTTTCATATAAACTCTGAAGAAAAAATGTGACTAATATTGCAGGTAAATACTGAATGCTTAACCCTAAATTATTCGTCATGTTACTACTTGTAAGCATAATGGCAGCCTCTTGGTGCAATCTGTAACAATCCTGGTTTTCTGTAAACCTCTATACCAGACTTTGTCAAATGAGCTTGTTTCTCTTTGTTTACCTCCGGCTTTTCTATTTACAATTTAAAGCTATACACCATGTTCCTTCCACTGTGCCTGGTGCTGTGTAAACCCTGGATGTCTTTTCTTGAAGTCAGATTGAGTCAGGAACCAACTTCCTTTCAAGCCTGAGAATATTTGTAACAAAGCAGATCAAAGGATAATCTACCTACTTATCCTGAAATTACAATCACCTAGATTTTGAAGCATTAGCAACCAGCTTCTGTTTAAAGGTGCCTTCCTTCTGCCTTATTTCTCATAAGAATTAACTTTGGAATTATGAAATCAAGAGTAATTTACCTTTAAAAAATCTATATGAGAAAAAAGATCCTATAACGGTTGTGTTGAGAGATTATTGTGGAATGTTTTGGGCTTTGAAAGACATGTGAAAGGAATTAGGAGTCAGAACCTTATATGTCACAGATCATTTGGATATTGGGAACATCACTATAGGCCACACAAAAATCATCACCATAGGCAAACAAGCTACCAACAGTGAGGAGACATATGTAAGATAGCGGTCTCATCAGTTATGTCCTGTCAGCCCAGGGGCTGGAGAGTCTCACCTCTGCATCATTTCTGTAAGGGTGGACAGTCCTCATCTGCAAAAGAAAACTTCTAATGGTGTCAGTGGAGATGATCTCCAGGTCAAGAGTCAACCCAAAGGCATTTCTCTAGACCAAGAAGAATCCTGTCATCTTCATGTTGTCCTCCTAAATATTTTGAGTTCATCAGACCTTACTAGCCTTATGTTTTTTGTTAGTTTTGCCAATAGTCAGAAAATCTGCCTTCTAGAAAACAATGGACTTCATCTTGAGTGTGTCTGAGACAATAACAAAAAACAATGCAAGAATTATATTTTGATTTGCAATCTAGTGTGAGGAACATAAGATAGCATACTTCTGACGGTTATTTAGCTTTTAACGACATCTATGAACTAGAAAAGCCAGCTTTGGACTTGAATGCTTTGAAGGTTTAGGGGGTTTTGTTTTGTTTTGTTTTGTCAACTTTGGAGAGATTAAATCATAGAATTTTATTCTCTCGTCGAGTCTCTCTAGGGAGAGCAATCTGCCAATGCTTTTCTGAAAGATGCTAACAATATAAAGAAATATTGAAAACAATTAGAGAAAAATGGTGCTCTGAACTGAGTAGAAAGTGTACACCAACTCTCACAGGAAATCTCAGAAATGTATTAAAATTCCCGTCATTTCATTTTTCAGCAAGCAGAACAGCATGTAGTTATTTATTGAGTACACTTTGTGGGGGGGATACACAAAAGCACACAAAAGGCTTCTTTTGTTTATGATACGGATTTACACTGTGTTCAGAAGGTTTTCTTCCAACCACATCATCACAGTTTGTCCAAACTTCTTGTCAGAAGCAATGGGGTCTCTACTTAAGCTTCTTGTGAACAGATCCACTGGGCCAAGGTCATGTTGCTTTTCCCCTCAGAATTAGAGCCCTGTGGATAGTTTTCTATCTATTCTTTCCCCAGCCTCCTGTTCTTTTTGTGGTGCAGATGCCTCCCAGAAGGAAAGCAGATGCCAGGACTGTGGGGGACTCTTGTGCAGCCCATGCCAAGCTGCAGGAGTTGGGAAGAGAAAGCTTTGTACAGTCCAACCCACACCTAGCGATGTCTTAAATGTCAGAAAGGATGGATGCACATTGTGAGTACAGAAAACCATCCAGGCTGAAAGAAGAGGTTGAGCAGACAGGGAACACTGCCAAACATTTGAGAGTGCTCTCTTCTATGGACAGACAGCTGGCTTGTGCATTGTTCTGCCTTTTCTATTATTGGCAACATGCCGCTGGTGGAATGTTGTATCCTGGAGGCTTCTGAAGTCTCTACTGAGGTGGGGGTCCTGGAACAGCTTGTACATTTTTTTCTGGTTATCTCCAGACCCAAACTCAGTTATGAAGATTTCTCAGACTGAATCAAAACTTTGTAAATGCCACAACTTAGCACCATTAATTTGGAGATATATACATATACACACATATATGTATGTATATCTCCATAGATATGTGCATGCATATATCCACATAAATGTATATCCATGTACTATATTCAAATTAATATCTATACGTAAAGAGAGAAAGATATGAATGCATTTATTTCTCTTTAGAATAAATAAATTTTGGAATATCCAAGAGTCTGAATACTTCTTGTTTATGTATTCAAGTGGAGTTTTAACTTTGTTGAACCACAATTTTATGACGATGCCAGTCTGAACATTGGGTATTCTGCTAACCTAGTATTCAGTGACCATAGCACTCAGAGCATAGTCTCTGTATTTCGGTTTTCATCCTTCCAAAGAAATATCATCACATCACCTTTCCCATTTCAAAGAACACTGAAGGTTAACATATATCATAATATTTCTGTTGGAAAGGAAAAGGAAGCCTAGCCAAGTGGTTACAGAAGCCATGCTCCTAATAGAATCTATGCTTTTCCTAGACCAGGTGTAGCAAAACCAAGTTACACATGGAGGTTGGTGCCAAGAAAGTTTGTTTACTGCACCAGAAACATAGTAAAAACCAAGTGTGTGAGACATGAGTATGATCCACAACTGGTTCATGTGTCCTTCCAGTTCTATACTAACATTGCATTCTCCATGTTTCACGATTTGTGCTGGAGATTTTTTTTTCTTAATAAGATATGGGAAGGAAGAAACATGGATATGCTGTGTACAATGTATAGACAGTTTCCAAGAAAAAGAAGCATGTATGTCATACAAGACTACACGGGAAAGAACAGGGGGCAGGGAGGTGGAAGGAAGTGAGAGGAAAGCATCAGCATGAGCTTTTATTGCTATGGGTGATGGATGTTGGTACGTGACAATATCCCTTATTGGGCAAGAAATAAGACACAAATGGGTTTGTACTTTGGCAGTTTGGAGTATGACTTTTGTACCACTTTAAAAGCCAGACTGAGGCGCAAGGTACAAACAACCTACATGGTTTGGTCCTGCAATTAATGGCTGCCAAGTGATCAATTGCAAAATCCATAAAACTTGGTCAGAAAGCTCCACGTCAGGCCGACTTTGTGTCTCTATGACAAAACAACTGACATAAATAACCTAAAGAGGAAATGATTTATTTTCCTCATGGTTTCAGAGATGTCATGACAGAGAAGGGTGTGCTGGGACACCAAAGCCTCACATCATGGCAGCCAGGAAACAGAGAAAGGCCTGCACCTGCCATCTTTCTCCTTTTGCTCCTTCCATTCCATTTGGACCCACAGTCCATACAATGGTGCCTCCCATATTTAGGAAGTGTATTTCTCACTTAATTGACCCTCTCTGGAAATATTCTCCCAGACACATGTAAAGCGGGGGTTGACTAATCTCCTTTGTGTTTCTCAATCCCATCAAGCTGACAAAATGAATCACCATAAATCTATCCTTTGCCAACTTGATCCACCACACCACTACGTAAGCCATATCACTCACTCCGCTGCTGGTCCTTCAAAAATTCATGTTCATCTTTTCATTCACAATGTACTTAGCCTATCTCTCAAGATTCTTCAAGTTTTAACAGTCCCAGCGTGGGTAAAAGGTCACAAGTTCAGAGACTCATCTGACTTTAAAGGAAAACTTTTAGATATGAGTCATTGTAAATTTAAAAACAGACATTACATACTTCCAACATGCAATGTCACATACCATGGCAAGGCAGAATGCATCCAAAGCAAACACAACCCCAGAAGGAAAACATTAAATCCTGTTGAGCATGTGGAGCATGTAATGTTGAGCTACGGGCTTCAGTGCTCCATTCTGCTTCCAGCTACCCAAGGTTTCCTGATGATTAGTAAATGTCTTGACCTCCGTGGCTAAGGACAGGAGGACAGCCATCTCAGTGAAAGCGTAAATTCTTGGGTTACCATTTCTATCCCCAGGGATGACGCTGTCCCTCTGTGCTGAATACAGGTGAAGATTTTACCCACCTTGTGAGCTGTCTGAATCGGAGGGAGACAGTACATAATGAACCATTATAAGAACCTTAACACATGGATTTGGTTCTCTGGAAATGTAACTCTCATTACTGTGTGTTAGTCAACTGTGAAAGGGATAGCAGATACTGGAGTCTGGGAGCCAAGACTTGCCTATAACCAATTTATTTTTACCTAATAATGTCTCGTTCACACTAATGCAAACAAGACCTTTAATGTTCTTGATGTAGAAGAACAATCTGATAAGGTAAATAAAACAACAAATAATCCTGTCTTGTGTATGCGACATGAAGACTTTAAATGTTTTTCTTAAAGTATGAAAGCTAATGAATAGCATAAATAAGAAAGGATTGCAGGGACATAACTCTTCAAGCAAGATATTTTCCATGGCAACCCAATCCCTCTCATTGAATTATTTAGAGATAGAGAATATCAGAATACTTCTGAGACAGGGCTGTGCAGAGAAGGGTAGATCTTCCTTCTGAAGCAGTTGTTCAGGGAGGAAGTCAATAAATGTTCCTTGAACATTTTCTCCTTTCTTGGTGCAAGACTGGACTTGAACCCCATCATTCTAGAAACAAATAGGAACATACAACCCCAGGAAGGAAGGGAGAAGTCTCTGTGACCACTAGACCAGGGAGAAAGGAGTGAGGGCTTTCTTGGGAAACAGTTCTTAACATAGAATGCCAAGTACATTTGCAGTCTTTGAAATAAGTAGAGGAAACAGGTAAGAATGTACAAAGTCATCATATTTGTAAAACATACGGGATGAAGGAAAGCCACTGCAACTGAAGCCTTCTCTATAAAAGATGACACAAGGAAATGTGCAGGTCCTGAAGGCCATTTTAAGGAATTTCCACTTTACCCAAAGAGAAAAATCAAGATATTGAAGATATGTGAACAGAGTATCTCCGTGCGCCATTAGCCCAGAGTTAACTCCCACTCTGAAGAATGTTACTTTGGGGGCAGCTTATTCCAGTAAGTAAGAGAAAACAGATTTTCCTACTTTTACGATAACATTTACACACTTTCTTAAAGGATCTCCACTCTGTATTCCCCAACTTGATATCTTTTCCCCATCATTCTTATCCTTCTAAGATG
The DNA here is from genome assembly GCF_000151885.1 of Dipodomys ordii. Classification (NCBI taxonomy): domain Eukaryota; kingdom Metazoa; phylum Chordata; class Mammalia; order Rodentia; family Heteromyidae; genus Dipodomys; species Dipodomys ordii. The sequence goes on from NW_012267220.1 coordinate 18,914,914, forward strand.
ATACAGGATACCAAGAAACACCATGTTTAGTCAACTTTCTGTTACTTTCACAAAATAACTGGCAAAATTAACTAAAATGGGGAAATATTTCTTTTTTATTGTGAAGATAGTGTACAGAGGGGTTACAGTTACATGGGTAAGGTAATGAGTACATTTCCTTCATTTTTCCCCTTCCATCCCTTCTGTCCCGAACTCCTCAACTCCTCCCTCCCCTGCCCAAAGTTGTAAAGTTCATTTTCAACACAGTGACTTGTACATCTCATTGTTACAATAGGTCAACCTGTATCCTTGTTTCAGCAATTTGTTACTTCCCTTCCCCCTCCCCAAATAGAAAAATGTACATACAAGATGCAAGGCATCAGAATCAAATATTATAACAATAAGAGTTATACCATGGGGAAAGAACATACAAAAGAAACAAAAAATGTATATATTAGAAACAACAGCAACAAAGTAAAAAGCTCTTGTGTCTCTATCTTGGGGTTCATTTCCCTTAGCATCATCTTATATGGTCATATGTACATAGCTTTTGACTTTTCTGCTTGTCTGGTAAGATTATCCTAGACATATACTAGTTATTGAAAATAAGGGGAACCATGGGACCTATGTTTCTTTATGCCTGGCATACTTCACTTAATAGATTTTTTTCCAGGTCTTTCCATTTCCTAATAAATGGGGGACAGTGTCATTCTTTCTGATAGAGGCATAGAATTCCATTATACATATATCACATATACATATACATATATCACATTGTCTTGATCCATTCATCACTGAGGGGCATCTGGGTTGATTCCATATCTTAGCTATGGTCAATAATACTGCAATAAACATAGTTGTGCTGGTAGCATTAGTATGACCTTGTTTGTATCATTAAGGTAAATGCCCAAAAGTGGGATTGCTGGGTCATAGGGGATCTCTATGTGGAATCTTTTGAGGAACCTCCATACTTCTTTCCAAAGTGGTTGAACAAGTTTGCACTCCCACCAACAATGCAGTAGGATTCCCTTCTGGCCACATCCCCTCCAGCATCTGTTGTTATTAGAGTTCTTGATTATAGCCATTCTAACTGGGGTGAAGTAGAATCTCAATGTTGGTTTGATTTGCATTTCTTTTATAGCATTTTTTCATGTGTCTATTGGACATTCTTATTTCCTCTTCTGAGAAGTTTCTCTTTAAGTCTTTAGCCCACTTATTAATTGAGCAGTTGTTTCTTTGAGGATTTGTTATTGGGGGATTTAATTTTTTTGAGTTCTAAATGTATTTTAGATATGAAACCTTTGTCTGTTGTATGGCTAGTGAAGATCTTCTCCCAATCCGTGGGCTTTCTATTCATTTTGCTAGCTATGTCCTTTGACATGCAGAAGCTCTGCAGCTTCATGCAATCCCATTTGTCCAACCTTTCTTTAATTTCTTGTGTTTCTGGGTCTTTATGAAGAAAATTTTGGTGTGTGCTAAGGAGGCCTAGAGTTTCACCTATTCCATCCTGTAATGTTTTCAAAGTGTCTGCTCTGACTTTGAGGTCTTTGATCCATTTGGAGGTGACTCTGGTGCAGGGTGATATAAAAGGATCTAGCTTTAGTTTTCTACAGGTGTTTAACCAATTTTGCCAACACCATTTACTGAAGAGGCTGTCTCTCTTTCATTGTATTTGTTAGCTCCCTTATCGAAGATTAGATAGCTATAGATATGTGGGTTCATTTCTGGATCTTTACTCCCATTCCATTGGTCCTGAGGTCTGTTATTAGGCCAGTACCAAGCTGTTTTGATTACTATGGCTTTGTAGTAGAGTTTGAAATTTGGTATTGATATTCCTCCAGCACTGTTCTTTCTGCTAAAGACTGTTTTTGCTGTTCGGGGTCTTTTATTGTTCCATATAAATTTTTGGATTACTTCTTTTTCATTGAAGAATGAGGTTGGATATTCATAGATATCACATTGAATTTGTAGATAGCCTTTGGCAGTATTGCTATTTTCATGATGTTAATCCTCCTTATCCAGGAGCATGGGAGGTTTTTCTACTTCCTTAGTTCTACTTTAATTTCCTTTTTCAGGTTTTTAAAGTTTTCATCATATAGGTCCTTCACTTCTTTGGTTAAGTTAATTCTTAGGTATTTTATTTTATGTGGGGCTATTACGAATGGAGTTGCTTTCCTGATTTCAGCCTCACTCTTCTCATTATTGGCATACAGAAAAGCCAGTGATTTCTGAGGGTTAATTTTATACCCTGCTACTTTGCCAAAGTTTCAAATCAGCTCAGGTAATTTGAGAGTGGAGTCCCTGGGAGAGTTTTACATCATTTTTCCCTATTCGGATCCCCTTTAAGTTTGCATCTTGTCTTATTGCTCTAGCTAGGCATTCTAATACTAAATTGAAGAGGAGTGAAAAGAGTGGAAATCCTTGTCTAGGTCCTGAATTTAGAGGAAATGGCTTTAGCTTTTCACCATTAAGTATAATCCTAGCTGTAGTTTTGTCATACACAGCCTTTATTATATTAAGGAATGTTCCATAGATTCCTCGTTTCTCCAGAGCTTGCATCATAAAGGGGTATTGGATATTGTCAGATGCTTTTTCTGTATCTATTGAGATGATCATGTGATTCTTATCCTTGCTCTTGTTGATGTGATGAATTGCATTAATTGATTTGCATAAATTGAATCAGCTTTGCATCCCTGAAATGAATCCTGTTTGATCGTGATGTATGATTTTTTGAAGTTGTTGAAGTCGATTGGCCAAAATTTTGTTGAGAAGTTTTGCACTGATGATCATCAAAGAAAAGGGTCTATCGTTCTCTTTCTTTGATGAGTCCCTGCCTGGTTTTGGGATGAGGGTTATGGTGGCTTCATAGAAAGAGTTTGGTCACATTCAATTTCACTGAAGAGTTGGAGGATTCTTGGTGTGAGTTCTGTTTTGAAGGCCTTGTAGAATTCAGCTGTAAATCCATCTGGTCCTGGGCTTTTCTTGGGTGAGAAGTCTCTTATTTCTGTCTCTACTTTGATGTTTGATATGGGTCTGTAGGAGGAAAGATTTCTTTGGGATGATAGCCTTCTGAGAATTTGGTCCATAGTCTTTTGTCCCTGATGCTTTGCACAGCACAGAACATCACACTGTGGAAGTGACAGTACAGGTCTGTTCATCTTACAGGGGCCAAGAAATGAAGGAAAGATGAAAGGAAGTGGCCTAAGGCCTAAAACCCTTCCTAGAGCATCCTGCAATGATCTAATTTCCTTCCACTGGGGATCACCTTCTAAAGGTTCCACTACCCCCCACCAAGTGGCACTGAAGACCAAGGACCAAGAGTTTAATATATAGATTTCTGGGAGATATTTAAGATCCAAATGATAGCACACAGTGTGGAAGAAAGCAAAGAGGGTGGGTTTCACAGAAAGATGTAACTGGAGTCTCAGATTATATGCCACAAGTGGTGACAATAACTAGATTAATGCGTTTGTTATGCTACTCCTCCTCACATGTGCCATAAGCCAACAGCCTGTGGGATGCAAATCATTGTCTGCTTAATTGTGGCATCTGGCCACAATTTTGTAATACCCTTGGACAGTCTGTGTAGTAGATACACTCTAAGATGTCTTTCACTGGTGTCTATCACCTGGCATCCATACTCTTGTGCAATCCCTCTTTTGTTTAGGCTGGTGACAAGAGTTTTGAACAACACAATAATCCATGCACTCAAAGTTTGAATCATTATAGTCTTTCACTAGTAATGAAATCAAGTTTTTCATGTGAGCTGAGTTTCTGTTTGGAATTTTAACTTGCAAGGGAGAAAAAGTCCTTGAAAGTTCTATGCTTCATTTGTAAAATAAGAAGATGCCAATGAAATATGAGGAACCTAGGAAGAAATTAAAAGGCATTAAAGATCTATTGTCTATCCTGCAGTCCACAGAAATTTTTAAGAGGTAATTATACTTTTGAAGAGTGTGTAATTAGTATGAAAGAGAACTCTGGATGAATGTGGAGCTCTTCATCTAACTTCAATTGATACACGGTGATAATATTCAAGACTAATTTCTGAAGCTTTTATCGCTTGACTGAGTATCCAAGCTTAAGAGAGTTTTCCAATCTTTTGCTTATCAGAAGCTAAGCAAAGAACCTGTCATAGTTTATGAATGTAGAAAAGAAGTAGAAAACGTAATTGTAAGTACAATTACCCTGTGTACAGTTCTTTCAAATCTAGGCTATCTCAAGCTTCTGGTTTGTGGTGAGAATGGGATCTAAGCCATGAACCTCTAAAGAAAAGCTAATCTCTTTCCATATAGGTCATTTAGTGTCACCTAGTGGGTCCTTTTGAAGTAGGGAAATCAGGTCTGGCCTGCGCCATCTTAGCCACATGGTGAAACGTAGGTCTGGCAACTTGTCCTCATGGTGGGAGAAGGTGAAGCACCATACACACACACACCTCCCAGGTGATGGGCATGCCTGAATCCCTAGAGGCAGAGGCAGGGACTTGGATGATAGGTTCCTAAACCTGTCAGCCCAATGCCTGGTTCTGGAGTGTCCTGTGACCCGCCCCCTGACATGACCCTATTTAGGCGTAGACCAGTCTCTCTATGTTCAGGTCCTGACTCCTGGCTCTTCTCTGGTCACCATGGTGTCCCACTTCAGCTTTCCATTGGTTCACTTCAGCTCTGTATTGGTTTGTTGGTTTTGTTTTTGTTCTTTCTTTCCTTTCTGGCCTTCATGGCTCAGTTTCCCAACAGTGTTAAGTGTATTTGTGGGCTGCTGATATTTAAGACAGGAGTCCACCATCCAGTTGCCGGCTTTTTAATAAAGACTCCCAATTCAGTCTTTCAAAATGTGGTTTCTCTGTTTTCTCACTGTACAACACTTTGAGCGGCTGAACGACACCCATTAAGAATCATCATCAAGCCCATCACAGTGGCTTATGCCTATAATCCTAGCTACTCAGGAAGCTGAGATCTGAGAATCACAGTTCAAAGCCAGCCTGGGCAGGGAAGTCCATGAGACTCATCTCCAATAAAACACTTAGAAAAAAGCAAAAATGAGCACTGTGGCTCAAGTTGTAGGGCACTAGCCTTGAGCACAAAGTGGCTCAGGGTCAGGGCCCAGGCCCTGAGTTCAAACCCCAGGACCAGCAAAAATTAAAAAAAAAAAGGAAAAAGAAAAGAACCATCATCTTCATTCTCATCATAGTAACAAAATATACTTAGTGTTCACTGTGGCTTGGGATTGAATGCTATTCTAGTTAAATTATGAGCACTAGAACGTAGTTTCAGGAAAAGATATTTGTGGTCACTCTCAAGTAAATGAAGAAAATGCCCAAATGTTTTAACCAGCTTATTAACCAGAATCATTCATTACAAACCTATTAGATTTGTATGTAATACACTCTGTGCTGCTCTCTGAGATACAATGGCACCAACCCTTTGAACTAAAGCTCATCAGTTGCCTTAATGGGTTACATCAAAATTTTAATGGCCCAGAACTGGGCCACTTACATTTACTACCTAGACAGATGTTGAGTGCTGCTAATGAGAAGATTATCAGGTACTGGATTTATAGTGCCCTTACTTTAAATTCTGTAATGGATTCCCATGCCATTGTTTAACTTTATTTTTTATCTTTTCCCGGAGAAGCAGAGTTGTTAACCAATTCAACTATTTTTCTTCTTCTTTGTATGCATTTCTGCCATAAAGTACAAGATTCTTGCTATACTCTTTCATTTCATGAGTAGATGTGTTACAGACATGACACCTGGCCACAATTTTGTAATATTCTTGGATAGTCTGTGTAATAGACTCTAAGAGGCCTTTCATTGATGTCCATCACCTGGCATCCAGACTCTTATACAATCTCCTCCCCTTATGTATAGTCTGGCATAAGCAACTTGGGTTTTCTAATATAATCTGATAACAGTGGTGGGATGTCTCATTAGTAGTTGGGCTATTCAATAAGACTGTGGCTCCCATCTTGCTAGTAGATTGATTTTTTTTAAAAAAAGCTGCATGTAGTCAGTGTCATTACAATAGTGTTCTGAGACCCACCCCTTAGAAGTCCCATTCGAATCCCAGGAAGCTTAAGAAGGTCTCTAATGGAATTATCCCTTTGATCCTAGCATATATCCTGTTGCTTATCTTTGTGTTTTAACTTAGTTCTACCTGGGAGACACTAAATGACTCCTGTTTTCTGCTTGGTAGTAATTCTGACAGTTAAACAGCTTTTTCTCCTCCTTCCTCAAAAAGCACATACAGCAGTTAAGAACTGGTGTTCCTTTGGGTAAGCTCTTCCTCCTTCTGAGAAGCAAAAGACTGAACTTTACAAAGGAGTTTCTCCACTCTTCATCATTCCCACTGTTTCTTCATGGCTAAGTGAGGTACAGCATCAGCTAATTCAGTCACCACATTTTTAGCTGTCTTTGAACACAGTGGAGCAACAGGGAACTGGGAAATTATTCAAACCACTCAGGCCTTGTTGAGCCCCCTCCCCCAGTTTCCAATGGAACAATAGGCCTTTGGCCTGTGGGCCTGCCTAATACAAACTGACCAATAAGACCTGGGGATTGTAAGGTCTGCTCCTGGATGGCGACTGGCACAAAAATAATAATAATTAATTAAAAAAATTAAATTTAAATTTAAAAATTAAAATTATTCAGTAATTTATTACTCTGGGATTTTAATTAGTAGTATTTTGATAGCTTGTTTCTTACCTTTGTATATGCAAATATTTAAGTATATCTTATAAAAGATTAAATTATATTACATATTCAATTTTGTACTTTGATTTTAATTAGAAACAGACCAAAATTTAAAATTTGTACAAATCACAAAATAAGTACAGATGTTTACACAAAAATGTGTATAATGAGCATTTGTCATACTTACCCAGAATATCTCTGTATATTTAATTGTCCTAATGTGTTCTTTCTTTCACTATTAGAGGTAGCTTAATTAGTATATTAAAATAATTAATTTTTATTTTATTTTTCAATTTTTTTTGGTTAGCAGTATATTAAAATATATTCATCTCTCTTTGTCCTTGTTGTAAAGTGGCATTATTGCCAGTGGTATTTGAAAACACTTATCTCAATTTATCCTCAACAATGATAAGGTTTTTAATCTCTACCAATTTGATAGGTAAATATATTTCTATTTTCCAATTTTTTTCATTTGAATTTTTTTGCATTATTTGTGTCTTTTTACATTGTTGTGGTGTAACTGTAATACTAAAAAAGCAGGACATCTTCAATGCATACAGTTTGATGAGCTCATACACATTTATACACCTGTGAAACAATCACAACAATTAAGGCTCATTAGTCATGCTATTGAACCTAGTTTTCACTTTTCATTAACCATTTAGTATATCTTCTCTAGTGAGCTGTTTAGTCTTCTATGTAGCCACATTACCCATAGAATTCAGTGTCCTTATTAGTGATTTTACAATAATCCTTGATATTGATACACAAATACACACATTTTCATAGCTAGTGAACTAAATTATGCCTTCCCTGCCAAAGGACAAGTCAACCTAGAACTTAGTTACTATGATCTTATGTGATTAAGTTAAGGCTCTTGATATGAAATTATTTTAGATTATTCAGGTAGGTCATTAAATCTAATAACTGGTGGGGGACGTAGTGATGTGAGATAGAGGCAGAGATAAAATAAGGCAGAGAAGAAGAAAGGTGGTTATGTGAAGATGGAGGCAGATATTAGAGTGATGCAATCACATGCGAAATACTAAGAACCACTATGAGGAAGTAGAGACAAGGAAGCTAGGGTCATTAAAAACCAAAAAATCACTTCTCAGGAGGCTTTGTGATAGAGGATATGTGACAGAGCCAGCTGTGGCAGGTAAAGGTGGGAAGGGACACTGAGAAATGAGTGCAATGCTGATGGCTGAGGCAATGGTGAGCCTGAAGGTTAGTAGCTCTGCCCTCCTCAGCCAGAGAAAGTACCAGAGTATGCAGATCACTGCAGACACAACACCAAGCCTGTGGCTGAGAATGTTCCCAGCATCTAGGACGTACCAACTGGCAATAGAGGCTGAGCACAGTGTCTGAGGCCTATGTTATAACCCCTACTCTCCTTCCCTCCACGGATAGACTGCTGTCTGGGGACAGAAAGGACCTGCAGGATCTTTATTCAGAGCAAGTAAATCCCCCAGTTCTCCATCCCCATGGCAGAACTTGGGGCTCTGTTTGTTTCTTCTAGTCTCAAGCACAATTGGGGCACACCATGAAGGTTGCACATGGGCTTCCCCCGAAAGGACACAAACAAGGTGAGTCTACAAACACAAGAAGAAAATAAACACAACCAGGAAAATGTCAGTAAGAATGAATCTCACTAGATAAACTGAAAGTAGAGATGAGGAATAGACAAACATCACAAAAAATGAAAAGTAATAGGTGTTACATTTCAATAACAGAGATGCATATATTTCAATAACACAGATGTTACACTTCAGTAGTACATATGCTACATTTCAATAGTACAGATGCATACTTGTCAATAGTAGCTATAGATGTTAGTGGTCTCAGTTCACCAATAAAATGTCATAGATTGATGGGCTAGATTTAAAATCATGGGGCAGGACCTGGTGCCAGTGACTCACACTTGTAATCCTACCTAATTAGGAGGCTGAGATATGAGGATTGTAGTTTGGAGCCCAGACAGGAAAGTTCTTGAGAGTCTTCCAGTTAACCACCCTAAAGCCAGAAGAGAATCTGTGGCTGAAGTGGTAGCCAATGAAAAAGCAAGCAAACAAAAACCTCTCAGACAGTGCCTAGACCCAAAGTTCAAGCTGGCATACACATATACATTCAAAATCCTGAGGCAACCACTTATTGCCTATAGAAAATTTTTTGTACTTAAAGAATATAAAAACAACCTTAAGGTGATAGAATTATAGAAGATTTCTCAAGAAAACACAGCCACAAGCAAGCTAATATCTAACAATGCAGGAGGGCTTCAAAGTGAAATTATTCAGAGGACACAAAATAATAACATGTAACAACTGTAAATATTACTGGACAAAATACTGTGCCCAGTGTCATAAACCAAACATATTCGATATGACTAGAAATATGCCCCAAGGTAATAATACTGGATAATTTCACTTGTATTTTCACAAGTAGACAGGATATTTAGATAAATAAACAAAACAAAGAAAGATCTCAACTTAGTAACACTCTAGGTAAATAGACTTTATTAGGTTTAATTAGGTAACCATAAAGAGACTATCACATGGTCTTCAGGGAGGAGAGAAATGTATTCCAAACTTCTGTTCCCCCTTTCTCCCCAGTGCATGGTGGAGACACTTGGCCAAAGGTCTGAGCCTCTGTCTGACCTGGGTTTATCTAGGGCAGGGTCAGAGAGAAGATGTGGCCAGATGGGGAGAAGGTGTGGCCATGCTGGATGTAGGTGTGACCTCAGAGAAGGGGAAGGTAGGGGCCTCTAGGTGTGCCAGTTACTTAAGTAACCTACTCTGTGGAGACTTAGGAGGGGGGAGAAGTCTTCAGGGGCCCTCCCAAGTGGACCTTACAGATTTAACAGATGTCTGTAGAATAGTTCATGAAACAGCTGTAAATTATACATGCTCCTCTGCAGCTTACAGAATTTTCTCTAAATCATGCTGTAGCACAAAAAGCATGGGTTAATATACCTAAGTGAATACAATGAACCTCTTGTGAGTTCTAAGGCCACATGGCATAAAACTATTAATACATATGAAAAAAGTCACAAAAAATATTCAAATATTATGTTTCTAAATGATGAGTCATTCATTGTTGCAAACAGGAGAATAAATTTTACAATTAAATTAAGATGAAAATACAACATAGTAGTACCTTTGAGACACAGTAGGGGTAATGTTAAGAGGAAAGTTTATGGTGATTAGTCCCTACATTAGGAAATCAGACAGACCTCAAATAAAGAGCTTAATGATGTACCCCAAGCTAATAATAAAGCAACAAATTTAGTAGTTAGAAAAAATAAATATCTGCAGAAAAGACTTAAATTGAGACTAAAAAAAAATCAAAGAATCATGAAACAAAAATTTGTTATTTTGAAATTTTGACCAACCCTTCCTTCACTAACCAAAAAAGGAAAAGAACCACGTTAATACAAAGATTTAAAATGAAGCATCACACAAACGCATATCAAATTCAGACAAGTGTAAAGTAGCACTTATCTGCCTAAATTGAGTTAAAAGGATATCTACGTCCAAAACAAATTTATATTAAAGAATGAAATTAAACTTTTTTTGGGGGGGTCCGGTTGTGGGGCCTGAACTCTGGGCTTACGTGCTGTCCCTCAGCTCTTCAGCTCAAGGCTAGCGCTCTACCACTTGAGTCACAGCGCCACTTCTGGCTTTTTTCTTTTTGCTTATGTGGTGCTGAGGAATCGAACCCAGGGCCTTGAGCATGCAAGGCAAGTGCTCTACCACTGAGCCACCTTCCCAGCCCCTGAAATTAAATTTTTAATAACAAGACTTCCAATAAGTAGAACTCAGGCTTAGATGGATTGACTGCTGAATTCTATCAAATTTGGAAGAATACTTGTGTTCTTCAAACTATATCAGAAAGTAGAAAATTTTTAAAGGAATTTAAGCAGGACTCGTTCAACAATGTTTACTCAATATTTAACTGGAAAAAGATGAAATAAAAGTAGAAAATTATAAACCAATAGCATTGATGAACACAGATGCAAAATTCTTGAATAATATTTGCAAACTCAATTCAACAATTAAATGATCATATGCAATGATTAAGTGGGACTCGTTCCAAGACTACAAGGATAGTTCATCACATACAAATCAATAAAAGTAATGCAAGATATAAATAGCATAGAGAGTAAAATAATCATATAATAATAGATAGAGAGGAAATATTAGCAAAGCCAATAGCCATTCCCTATAATAAACCTGAGAAACCTAGACATAAAAACGAATGTGTTTTAGTTAATAAAGACTTTACATGAGAAACTTACAAACAACATTATAAATGAGGACCACCTGGAATTATTTCTTCTAAAATCAATAACAAGGCAAAGATGTACACCCTTCCTACTCTTACTCCATAGTACCAGGATTCCTAGCTAGAGAAATAAAGCATGTTGATGAAATAAAAGAAATTGAGTAAGGAAAGGAACACATTACATTTCCCCAATGTTGGAAATAATTATGATTTGAATCTAATATCAAAAGATGTGAAAGGCCAAGAAAAATCTCTTATATCAGTAAGAACTTTGGGCAAATTAATGAGGTTCTTAGTACAATGCAGTATTATAGCCATAAAAAATAATACATTTATTTTATTTCCAAGACTGTGGATTGACAAAGAGATATCATTTTAGCAAAGTAAAGTCAAGCTGACAAAACACACATTACCTTTTATTTATGCTCAAAAACAGAATCTAGACTTTCAAAAATGATTTGACGTTTTATGAATGAGGAAATATCGAAAAGTGCACTATATAATGCAGTATTATAAATGCTCTATGATTAGAAAGTGTATATAGTATATTCTATATACAGAAATATATACACAGAATATATACATGTGTCATTAAAGTATATAAGTGAATATACACATGTATGTCAATATGTACATTCTTGATAATATATGTTGATACATGAGATGTGCAACATATGACATGCATGCATACAACACACAACACACATGCATGTGAACCATAGTACACGTGATGTGTGTTACATGTGTGAACATGCATGACACATACATCATGCAAAACATCACGCATATGGCATGTGTGGTAAATGTGACATATGTTCTGTGTATGTCATGTGCGACATGTGTGACATGTACATGGCATGTGTGGCCTGTGTGACATATGTGATATCTACACAGCATATATGACATGTATTACATACATATGACATATATGAGTGCCAATATAGAATAATATATATTGTATTTTTGATCAATGTCTATTACATTCACGTTGTGAATATCCCAATGAAATCCATTTGTACAATTCCTCTATGTTAATACTATTTTTAAAGGAAAATAAGTTAATAATTACTGAATAGTTATGTCTGTGAAGATGACACTTCTTAGATACTAAGAACTCAGTAGGCAAATCATGAACTTCTTTACAAATGACAAGGTTTTGTATCACAAGATCCTACTTTATAAAAAAACTGCTGGGCATAAGAACAGACCTCAGGACCAATGGAATAGAATTGAAAACCCAGAAATGAACCTACAGACCTATAGCCATCTAATCTTTGATAAGGGAGCTAAAACAATAGAATGGAAGAAAGACAGCCTCTTCAGTAAATGGTGCAGGCAAAATTGGTTAACTACATGTAGAAAATTAAAGCTAGATCCTTATATATCACCCTGCACCAGAATCAACTCCAAATGGATCAAAGACCTCGAAGTCAAAGCAGACACTCTGAAAACATTACAGGATGGAATAGGAGAAACCCTAGGTCTCCTTGGCTCAGGACGAAATTTTCTGAATAGAGACCTGGAAACACAACAAATCAAAGAAAGGTTGGACAAATGGGATTGCATAAAGTTGCAGAGCTTCTGCATGGCAAAGGACATAGCTAGCAAGATCAATAGAAAGCCCACGGATTGGGAGAACATCTTTACTAGCCATACAACGGATAAGGGTCTCATATCTAAAATATACTTGGAACTCAAAAAATTAAATCCCCCAACAACAAATCCTCAAAGGAACAACTACCCAATAAATAAGTGGGCAAAAGACTTAAAGAGAAACTTCTCTGAAGAAGAAAGAAGGATGGCTAATAGACACATGAAGAAATTCTCAACATCCCTAGCCATAAAAGAAACATTGACAACATTGAGAAACATAAAAGAACATAAAAGAAACATAAAACAACATTGAGATACCACTTCACTCCAGTTAGAATGGCAAAATCAAGAACTCTAACAATAACAGATGCTGGAGGGGGTGTGGACAGAAGGGAACCTTACTTCATTGTTGGTGGGAATGTAAACTTGTTCAACCACTTTGGAAAGTAGTATGGAGGTTCCTCAAAATCTTCACATAGAGCTCCCCTATGACCCAACAATTCCACTTTTGGGCATTTACCCAAATGTTTACAAACAAGACCACACTAAAGCTACCACCACAACTATGTTTATTGCAGCATTATTTACCATAGCTAAGATATGGAACCAACCCAGATGCCCCTCAGTAGATGAATGGATCAAGAAAATGTGGTATATATACACAATGGAATTCTATGCCTCCATCAGAAAGAATGACATTGCCCCATTTGTTAGGAAATGGAAAAGGTTGGAAAAAATTATATTAAGTGAAGTAAGCCAGGCCCAAAGAACATAGGTCCCATGGTTTCCCTTATATGCAATATCTAGTATATGTATGAATCAAGCGGAAAAGGTTAGGAAAATGAACCCTTAGATATGTATTTTAATGTTTTTTTTCCTTTCATGCATTTGTTTCTAACGCATTTATAAGACTATCTCTTTGTTGCTTTGTATTTCCCTCCCCCACAGTATAACCCCCACTTTTACTATATTTGATGTCAGTATAACTTGTGGAGGAGATGGGGAAAAACAAGTCGTTTAAGGATTCAGGTGGACCTGTTGCAACAATGAGAAGTACAAATTGTCATGTCAAAAACAAGCTTTACAATGTCAGTGGGGGGGGGGAAGGATTGGGTGGGGGGGTAAGGGGAGGCTGGGAAGGGATGTGAAGGGTAAACAAAGGAGGAGGCTGCAATGCTTGGTAAGAAATGTATGCATTATCCTGCCCATGTAATTGTAACTCCTCTGTACAGTATGTTCACAAATAAAAGAAAATAAAATTTTAAAAAAATAACTTGTTTATTGAAAGCATATACTCCTGATTATTTTGAATTAAATTATATTAAATGCATTGCTGCTAAAATAAAAAAATTAAAAAAAATAAAAAACTGCTGGTATTATCATTTGTTTCTTAAATTCAACTGTGTCACAACTGTGACTTGAAACATGACAGTAAATTGACAGCATTTCTCAAAATATGTCCAGGAGTTTGAATGGTTTTAACAAGTTCCATATTAGACCCTATTCATGTAAACAGCAAAACTTTTGTCCATTTTCATTTGTGTTCTATTTGTGACCTGACAGCCCTCCCATCCCTCTTGATGATATACTTGATTGGAACAGTGCACATGCTGAAAGGTAAAATACAACACAGACTACCCCATAGCAGCCAATGTCATTATATTTCCTGCTGGGATTTTTAGTTTGTCAGAAGTCAAGAGTACTACTTAAACTATGTACATAGCTTAAGTGCTAACTCCTGCCACTACGTACCCAAGAAATACCTAACAATTGTGTCAAGAGCTTCATTCTAACAATGTCTTCTGCTAGGATGCCAGGGCTGTCCAAAAGAAAGAAATTTTTAAAAATGGCACTTCGGTTGTCTATTTCTATGAAAAATATCAATGTGGTGAATCTCAATTTCATCTGTTTATACAGAAATTCAAATCGTACACTTCACTAGAATACTTTCTCCAGGATTGCCAAAAAGGCCAGATTTTTGTGACAGAAGCTTGAAGTGCAGAAATGACAACAGAAATGATCTGTCTACAAAATTTTGTGCCATATTGTAGCTGTAAGTGCACATTCACACAAGCTATTGAAGGGAAAAATCTTCATTAATATTTTCTTTTTTTTAATTTAATTTTATTTGTGAACATACTGTACAGAGGGGTTACAATTACATGGGCAGGATAATGCGTACATTTCTTACCAAGCATTGCAGCCTCCTCCTTTGTTTACCCTTCACATCCCTTCCCAGCCTCCCCCCTCCCCCCCAATCCCAATCCTTCTCCTTCCCCCCCAACGAAAATGGAAAGCTCGTTTTGGACATGACAACTTGTACTTCTCATTGTTGCAACAGGTCCACCTGTATCCTTAAACAACTGGTTTTTCCCCATTTTCTTACATAGTATTGATTTTTATACACTATTTGGTTTCTTTAATACTATGGTTTAGAATATTTCCTCATAAATGTATTCATAACCCTTCACTAAGTATGCTATTACTTTCTTTGAGAATAAGACAAAATTTATTTTCTCACATAAATGTACCAATATTTACAAAAAAAGTGTATTGGACTCATAATCTGATTTATGGAATTGAAAGCCTTATATAAAACTACTAAATTTTTTTAAAAAAATAGAGAAAGGGAAGTAAAAGACAGCATCTTTGCTTATTAAAATTTTGAAGTTTAATGGACCAAAGACCTCAAAGTCAAAGCTGACACCTGAAAGCATTACAGGAAGGAATAGGAGAAACCCTAGGTCTCCTTGACACAGGCCAAATTTTCTTTTTTTTTTTTCAAATTTTCTTAATAAAGACCCAGAAACACAACTAATCAAAGAAAAGTTGGACAGATGGGATTGCATGCAGCACTTCTGCATGGCAAAGGACATAGCTAGCAAGATCAATAGAAAACCCACGGATTGGGAGAAGATCTTCACTAGCCATACAACAGACAAGGATCTCATATCTAAAATATACCTGGAACTCAAAAAATTAAATCCCCCAACAACAATCCTCAAAGAAACAGCTGCCTGATTAATAAGTGAGCTAAAGACTTAAAGAGAAACTTCTCTGAAGAGGAAATAAGAATGGTCAATAGACACAAGAAGAAATGCTCAACTTCTCTAGCCATAAAAGAAATGCAATTCGAGATAAAATTGAGGTTCCACCTCACCCCAGTTAGAATGGCTATAACCAAGAAATCTAATAACAACAGATGCTGGAGGGGATGTGGACAGAAAGGAATCTTACTGAATTGTTGGTGGGAGTGTAAACTAGTTCAACCACTTTGGAAAGCAGTATGGAGGTTCCTCAGAAGACTCCACATAATCATTTAAATAAGGATACAGGTGGACCCATTGCAACAATGAGATGTACAAGTCGTTATGTCAAAAAATGAACTTTACAAATTTGGTGCAGGGGGTGGGAGGGGGGTTAGTGGGGAAGATTGGGTGGGGGGGCGGGGGGAGGATGGGAAGGGATGGGAAGGGGAAACAAAGGAGGAGGCTACAATGCTTGATAAGAAATGTACTCATCTTGCCCATGTAATTATAACCCCTCTGTACAGTATTTTCACAACAAAAAATAAAAATTTAAAAAAGACTCCACATAAGCTGTAGCTCAAATGGAAGGAAAAGCAAAAGAAACTAGGCCCTGAATTTAATTCCTAGTACTAGCACACAGATACATCTATATCTATATCTGTATCTATCTCTATCTATAAATATGCATGCATATATGTGTGTCAATATGTATATAAATTGTATATGCATAAATATGTATATATAATAATATAATAAATTATTAGCAAGTGTCAACTATATACAAGCAACATTTAGTGTTGCTCTTAAAAACAGATTCATATGCAATTATGAACCTCTGTGAGTTATAGGAGTCAACATATATAGAAACGTAAACCACCAGGCTAGGAAATTGATAGAATAATTTTTGTTATAGAATAGGCTGTATGCACAAGATTACACAAATAATACTAAGTTGTTTCCCAAAACATTGAAAGCAAAAGCATAATAGCACAAGAAATCACATTTAGACATGGACTATGACACTCAATGGACAGGTAGATCATGAAAATACAATTGCTATATGTATATAAATATGCATATATGTGTAATATTCATATGCATGCTTATGTATACAAAGTACAAGCAGAGTGGAATTTTATTTATCCATTTGAAAGAATGATAATGCACCATTTGTAAAGAAAGGAAAGAAATTGTGGGAAATCATGTTAAGTAAGGGAAGAAAGTCAAACCCAGAGAGACAAATGAGATATGTTATCTGTTATATAGGAAGTTAGACATAATCTAGATCAATACAATACGTAGGTATGAACTGAAATATGGTTGGTTCAGAGAAGAATTAAAATAATGTAATTCCTTAGAATAGCTAACTCATATTCCAACACTCCACTAGGAATCAAATACTCAGAGGTAGGGCTGGGATCAAGGTGGGGAGAAATAGATAAGTAAAGCAATAAAGTGGGGAGAAATGCAGTGATCTAACTTAATGCATATCCTACCAAATGAAGAAACTTGAGGAAACGGTGGAAGTGAGAGTGTTGGGGAAAACTATGAAAGAGGTGACATCGATCAAGACTCATTGTACTCATGTACTTATGTATTGAATGTCAACTCCTGTGTATAAGTAAAAATCAAAATAAAATTAACCCCCTCCAAAAAAAAGACTCCACATAGAGCTCCATTATGACCCAGCAATCCCACTTTGGGGCATTTACCCAAATGATCACAAACAAGACCATACTAAAGCTACCAGCACGACTATGTTTATTGCAGCTTTATTTACCATAGCTAAGAGATGGAACCAACCCAGATGCTCCTCAGTAGATGAATGGATCAAGAAAATGTAGTATATATGTGTATATATATATATATATATATACACACACCCACACACACACACACAATGGAATTCTATGCCTCTATCAGAAAGAATGACATTGCCCCATTTGTTAGGAAATGGAAAGACTTGGAAAAAATTAAGTGAAGTAAGCCAGGCCCAAAGAAACATAGGTCCCATGGTTTCCCTTATTTGCAATAATTAGTACATGTCTAGAACAAGTAGAAAAGGTTAAAAGCTATGTGCATATGATCATATAAGATGATGTTAAGTGAAATGAACCCCAAGATAGGGACAAAAGAGGTTTTATCATTTTTACTTTTGTTTTTAATGTATTGATAATGGATCATGTTTTTGTTTGTTTCTTTTGTATGTTCTTCCCCCATGGTATAACCCGTTATCACTGTATTTAATTCTGTTGCCCTGCATTTTTTTTTAATTTTTATTTTATTTGTGAACATACTGTACAGAGGAGTTACAATTACATGGGCAGGATAATGCGTACATTTCTTACCAAGCATTGCAGCCTCCTCCTTTGTTTACCCTTCACATCCCTTCCCAGCCTCCCCCCTCCCCCCCAATCCCAATCCTTCTCCTTCCCCCCCCTCCCCCGCACCGACGTTGTAAAGCTCCTTTTGGACATGACAACTTGTACTTCTCATTCTGTATCCTTAAACAACTGGTTTTTCCCCATCTCCTCCACAAGTTATACTGACATCAAATATAGTGAAAGCAGGGGTTTATATACAAGATGCAGGGCATACCACTGCTGGAGGTATGCCCTGCATCTTGTATATACATTTTGCTAATTTGGGGAGGGGAAGGGAAATAACAAAATGCTTAAATAAGGATACAAGTTGATCCATTGTAACAATGAGATGTACAAGACACTATATTGAAAACGAACTTTACAACTTGGGGTGGGGGAGGGAGGAGCTGGGGAGATGGGGAGGGAAGGGATGTGGTAGGCGAAAAACAAAGGAGGAGGCAACAATGCTCTATTGGAAATGTACTCATTACCTTACGTAATTGTAACCCCTCTGTACGGTATTTTTACAATAAAATCATATAAAAATTCAAGTTTATTCTGGAGAAAATTGTGTGAACAATTACAATAAATTAAACAGAATATCAATGTAATAAAAGTATTGACTTTTAATAAAGAAGTGTATTATATAAAATAAAGAGGATTATATCTGTAAGAAGATCACATATAATATCCTACCTAATTCCCATATCATATGTTTTCTGTGTAAAACTTCAATCATTTTTTACTTTGCCAGGGAAGATAAATAAATTTACTCTTGGACATCCTGTTCTTTCTTTAATAAATACCATAGATTTGTTTTATAGAGCTATTTTCTCATCTCTGTGCTATCCTTTTTATATTTGCACACTACAATTGATTAACTATCAAGAGTTTTATCTTTAAAGAAACTACTAAAATCAACCAAATCCTGAGCTTCCATGCTTTCTGTAACAGGAAGCCTCTCACCTTTCACCTGGGTTGTGTGAGTACATACCTCTGCTGGTTCAAAACAAAAATGATCACTACTCTAACTAGGAGTCATTCCCTTCAGCTCTTGGAATTTTGATCAAGTGGCTCTTGATCAAAATGTTCTTTCATAGCATCCATGTACACTTAACATTAAGCAGAGTTTTATTCCTTTTTTTTCATTAAAGTTTCACAGGGAAATAAGTTTGATTTCCTATTATTATTCTCAATTAAATGAAACCAGAAGCTAGGGCAGATTTCTTAAAAAGACATTTTTTTTGCCACACTATAATAACTGAAATACTGATGGTTACACACAAAGGCTTGTAAAAAAAACATTTTCCAAATTGTTCTATTCTGAGATGACTTTTGCTAGTGAAAAAGAGAGAAGTCTACTCATTAACCATGTTTTACTTGTGTGTAGAAATGAGGTTATGGTTGACACTTTTGAGGGCAACATCCTTTGGCCACAGCCGAAGATAAGTGTAACAGCCCTCATCTCCTCTAAATCAATGCTCAAGTTGGAGACAAACTTTTTAATCCTGATTGCAGAGAAACCGCAGATAGCTTATGCCATCTACAAAATTGGACTACTTTCCCAAGAGGGGGAAGTACAGTGGAAATTGAGGTAGATTAAAAGAGGAGCAGTAGAGAGAAACGAAATAAACAAACAAAAAACCCAAAACATGGTGATTTCTCACTTCTATCTCCCTTGATTTAATGGGATCAATATTAAGCCTGTTCTACTTACATCTGAATTTTAAATTACCTACACCACCCACTTCCACACACACCTTTTATATCAAAGAGACTCAGAGTCACTATTTACTGGTTGGAATTACCTCTTGACAACTAAACAAGATGGAAGTAAACTTTGTCTTTCTATTCTGTTTTTAATTCTCCCATCTACTGTATTTGAAATGGTTTTTTTAAGGACTACATTTATACAACAAACAACAAGATAAAAAAAAACAGGCTGATTTCTATCACACTGTATTGCTTCAGTTAATTTCCATGTTTGTTTGTTTTAAAATCAGGAGCAATAAAGTATAGATTTAACCATAGATTTTAAGATATTATGGAAATATTGTAGGAAGGCTTAGCATGTAGGCTTTTAAGAAAGAAAAAAAATCACACTTTGAATAGATTCTGTTGCATCCTCTATGAATATGTACGTAGTCTAAGGGAGCTCCTAACTCTCAGAGCTCCTTCCTCAAGTGTACATCAGACAAAAATACACACAATGACCCTAAGGGACGTGCAAGGCAGAAACAAAAGAGACAACACAACCGAAGGTGAACAAGAAATATTAGAGAAGACCAGGTGGACCCTGAAAGAAAAAGTCTCAGTAATGAGAAAGCAGCTTTGGTGGACCTTTGTCTGCACCTTGGGTTGTGGTCCTAAGAGGCTCTTATCAAGTCTCATCAGTCTTTGAAGTGCTAATTTAATCTTTAGCATCCCAGGTCCTCTTGGAAACAGCAGGGAGCTTTAAAGCTTTCATTTTCAGCTTCACAGTTCATTTTTTGAATACATTTATTCCCTATGGAATCAAGGAATTTTTTTTGTACAGGTGGCAAATATGACAGATAATTTTTAATCTGTTTTGGACCCACATCTATGTTGATCAATTTGCCAGCTGTGCCAGACCCTTTGTAGTGCAAAGCCGTCTGATTGTCTTACTTTTGTTTAGAGATTAAGGCAGTCTCCCCACATCCTGCTGGAAAGCCACACAGAAACTAGCTTCAGGTTCACTAGTCTGAGCAGGATTTCCCAAATCAAGGCTGATTGTTTTTATCTTGTAAGGATAATGGATTCTATGATCTTTGAATTACTGTGTAAAATAAAACTACAAGAATAAATCTATGTTTTACTCTAAAATAGAGATCAAATACTGCTTGTAACTTACTGAGATCATTATTTAATTTTCTAAAAAATAAATGAAATGTCCACCACAAGGTAAGGTGAAAATCATTATACATGTAGGGCTTTATATTTTGACATGCACCATTTTGCATTTTCCTCAGCTCACGAAGAATTTAGGTCCCTTCTATCTTCAACTATACACTTACACATTCAACTAGCACAGGTAATTTATCGAGATTAGACTAAATTCAAGGATGAGGGATCTCTGAGTATGACCACAAAAAAAATTTTGGACAAAAATAAGTAATTATACTACATCATAATTGCTCATAGAGCTTTCTTGAAATACAGAAGAAAAGAATTTCTTTGGTGTTATAAACAGATTTCTTAAACTATATAAAAGATGAGGAAAAATTTCACCTAGAAATGTACCTTGAAAGGAAACATTAAACAAAATTCTCCCAGGAAGGGATTTCAAATTTTTGGTGAAAAAAATCACGTTATTTCAGTGTTGTATTTTGTCAAGCATTGTATAAATATATGGTAAACCTGTAGTACTACCAGGGGCAAATATTTGATCTAAGAAAGATTAACCTGGGGCTGGGGGTTTAGCCCAGCAGAAGGGCACCCGCCCAGCACACGCAAGGCCCTGGGTTCGGTCCTCAGCCCTAGGAAAAAAAAAAAAAAGATTAACCTGACTTTGCTTGGAAATTTAATACTCATCACAACTATTCAAGTTAAATATGGCAGCAGTTGTTCAGTCTGAAAATAACTCACAGATGCAAAGTTCTATTATTTTATATTTATTAGATTCCTAACAAGCCTTTTTTTTTGCTAGTCAATGAAATCAGATTATATTAACTATGATTCAGTAAAATATCCAACTCAATCCTTTCTCATTTTTCTATACAGTAGAACAAAACAGAAATACTAAAGAATGAAGAAAAACGAATAGCAAAGCTGAATAATCCTCTCCACAAAAAAGAATTGAATAATCAGATCAGAAATTGTTGAGGAAATAGAGTTTTTTAGTTATTCAGAAGAAAACTTATCAAAACTGAAACGTAAAAGATGCACAGAAATGTATGGTTTATACCGTTACCAAATTATTATAGCATATATAAAATTAGAATTCACAGGCTAAGAAAGGGAATAAAACAAGACAAGGAAAACTATAGGTACAATATTCAGTAATCTTCTAAAATTAATGAAAGTCAACAGTCTCAAACCTCAGAAGAATAATTTAAAAAATTATTAAGCTTGAGTACATCTATATTGAGGAGAGGGTATTGTATATTTAAGCACAAAGTTAAGAGCCACAGTATATTTTGTCATGAAATCACAATCAGGAAAAAAAGAAAAACATCATTATAACATGAAAATCAATTCTAAAAGCCAAGAGTTTTATACTCAGTAAAAATATTTTTCCAAAGAGATTTTAAGTT
The DNA here is from genome assembly GCF_000151885.1 of Dipodomys ordii. NCBI lineage: Eukaryota > Metazoa > Chordata > Mammalia > Rodentia > Heteromyidae > Dipodomys > Dipodomys ordii. Next base: position 18,937,124 of record NW_012267220.1, read on the forward strand.
CCAGGTATATTTTAGATATGAGACCCTTGTCTGTTGTATGTCTAGTGAAGATCTCCCAATCCATGGGCTTTCTATTGATCTTGTTACCTATGTCCTTTGCCATGCAGAAGCTCTGCAACTTCATGCAATCCCATTTGTCCAACCTTTCTTTGATTTGTTGTGTTTCCGGGTCTCTATTAAGAAAATTTCAGCCTGTGCCAAGGCTTTCTCTTACTCTGTCCTGTACTGTTTTCAGGGTGTCTGCTTTGACTTTGAGGTCTTTGATCCATTTGAAGTTGATTCTGGTGTAGGGTGATATGTAAGAATCTAGCTTTAGTTTTCTACAAGTGTTGAACCAATTTTGCCAGTGCCATTTACTGAAGAGGCTGTCTTTCTTCCATTCTATTTTTTTAGCTCCCTTATCAAAGATTAGATGGCTATAGGTCTGTGGGTTCATTTCTGGGTTTTCAATTCTATTCCATTAGTCCTGAGATCTGTTCTTGTGCCAGTACCAAACTGTTTTGATTACTATGGCTTTGTAGTAGAGTTTGAAATTTGGTATTGATAAAGAAATATAAAGACTCAGAAAAATCAAATATTATAGAATCAATTATCAGCAAACAAGAACTATAGAAAAATGTTAGATGATAGGGGGAAAACAAAGGAGGAGGCAACAATGCTCAATAGGAAATGTATTCATTATCTTGCTCATGTAACTGTAACCCCTCTGTACAGCATTTTTACAATTAAAAAACATACAAAAAAAGAAAGAAAAATGTTAGAGAGCTTTTCAGAAAATATAGTATGCTACCAGAAGAAAATAAGAGTAAGAATGTGTAAATGCTTGAACTGTTATTCTCTGCTCTACGAATCTTTCCTGTAGCTCATAGGTATGGGAACCAGAATTGAGGTTTAAGTAAAGGTATCATCAACATAGATGCTGCCCTAAGCCAACACATTCCTTTTATCATTAAGAAAGAAAGAACATTTATTCCTGGGCAAGATTGCACCTGACAGATTAGTCTCTGTCCAACTGTGTTTTATTTACTTCCATGAATTAAAGACATATTGAGCCAGAAAGAATGGCAGAAAAGAGACAATTCTTTTATATCACATCTGATGGGCATCTCGTGCTAATATATAAAATCTATCTGTTGGACTATCAGGAAATCAATTACAACTTTAGAAACTGATAAGGTGATTCCCATGGAAGTAAAAAGACTCAGTAGCCAGTGTAAGTCTGAAAAAAATAAAATATAGACATTTATTCCTTAAAAGTATATTTTTTGTTTAGGTAGTTGTGCAAAGGAGGTGTCATTCAACACAGCAGTTTAGGGGCTGGGAAGGTAGCTCAATGGTAGAGCGCTTGTCTTGCATGCCTGAGGCCCTGGGTTCAATTCCTCAACACCACATAAGCAAAAAGAAAAAAAGCTGGAAGTGGTGCTGTGGCTCAAATGGTAGAGTGCTAGCCTTGAGCTGAAGAGCTGAGGGACAGGGCTCAGGCCCAGAGTTCAGGCCCCACGACCGAACCCCCCCCCAAAAAAAAAAACAAAAAAAAAACATTTCAACACAGCAGTTTATGAATACAGTGCACCTTGATCAATGTCACTCCTTTTAATATTCTCTCCTTCCCTCACTTTTTTACTTTTTAGTTACATACTGATTTTTTGCCATTTAACAAAGTAATTCATGTGTAAAGTGCATCTTGATCTATGTCATCCCTTCAACATCTTTACCCTCCTTCACCCACTTCTTCCTTATTTTTCACAGTTCTGTGGCATATCAAATGGATACTTGCCTGAATTCTGTTCATTTCCCCTGTTCATTCTTCTATCCCTCTCCTCATAACCATATACTATAATTCTTTTTTAAAAATATTATTGTAAAGGTGATGTACAGAGGGGATACACTGTTCTAAGAGTATAATTCTTGAGGAAGACTAGATCAAGCATAACAAAATAAGTACTGGTCTTAAATCAAGAAATCAAGCTCTTAAATCAAGAAATAATGACACAATTTTACAAAAAGTGGTGAAATATTTAATTACAAACCAATTTTTTTCAACAAATGGTTAATTACTAAATATCAAAAAATAAGAAAATGATCTTTACCTTATTCATAAAGCACTAATCTACGATAGATCCAATCCCAAAACATAAAATGTAAGGCTTTAAATGCCATTATTGCTAAGCATGTTTTGTTAAAAAAAAATGAAGCCACTAAACACATTAAATAAGCAATCATAAATCAGTTATTTGAAAGTTTTAATGCTGTGATACAAAGACAGTGTTAAACTAAATAAAAGAATGATAGGCAATCTCTCTCTCTCTCAAAAAAAAAACATAAATGAAGTAAAAAGAAAAATGCTCACAGAGAGGCCTGGCAGCAAAACACAAATATTCGAAAAGTACTCAGTGTCAATGGCCGTTCTCAAGGAGATCGCAGCCTCTATGAACAATCATCAAGAATACAGCAGAACAGACCCAAGGAAAGACTTCCAACCCAAAATACTTCTGTGTCATGCATAGCAACCAGGATTCTCATCCCTTGTTGTAAGAGAATAAAATCCCAAATCACCTTGGAAAATGCTGGCCATTTCTAATAAAGCCAAACATGGTCCACCTTGTGATCCAAAAATCAATTTACTTCTGCACTATTAGTGGACCTTCTGATCTAAACAAATGATAAAACTGCCCACAAAATTCTTGGGCAGTTCTATTCATAATAGCTTAAAACTGGAAGTAGGCCAAGTTATTTAGTGGCAAAATTGACAAAACCTGACCAAAAAAATTGTTTTTGAAGCACAAAACAATGAACAACTCTCAAAACAAATTGTGCTGAGTAACTGTGCTGAAGTTACCTCCAAAATATATTTCTTTGGATGCTTGGTATAAGAGTACAGAACATGTAGTTTCCATACTTTCTGGAATGGGAAAAATGAATATGTGATGATGGGAATCTGAATATGATTTCTCCAAGTAGGCACAATGACTTGTAGAGAAAAGGGCAAGAAAAATGTGTAAGGACACAAATCACTCTATAACTTGAGGACTGTGGATGACACAGGCATACATATTTGTTAAATCTCTTCAAGCTATAAAATTTCAGCCCTTTACAATTGTTTGATGTAATCGTAATAATAATACATTTACTAAAATAATATCAATAAATAAAATGTGAGGCAATTTTAACACATTTCTATAGGTATATGGAAATTACATCTATACAAATAGATTTATACATGGACATTAATTCAAAACCAGCCATATAAAATAAAATTTAATGAACTCCCAATCTCCAAAGTCCATAATAGCTGTAGTGGATAGTATTGTTACATTTTATGGGAATACACTGAGAGAAAATGACAGATATATTAGAATTTTCTGTTACAACACTATTGTATTCAACTTCTCCATTACTTGCTAAGTCTAGATAGAACACACATTTATTAAAGTTTCTATAGTGATTTAAAATGTTAGGAATGAATCAAGAGTAGTTATTTCATGACATGCAGAAAGTGGAGCTCTTTCTACTGTGCTCTGTCTTCAGTAATTTTGTTAAGTCCTCTGCAAGTCTCTTTTTTGGTAGTCTGTGTTATTAGTAATGTTGGGGAAAAGGCAATCTTGCCACCAGACTGCTTCACATCACCTACTATGTTTTCTTGGCTTTTCCTCAGTTATGCATGTGAATTGGAGTCTGAATAACTTTTACATAGTATTTTGTTCTGTATACACATGTATACTCATTTCTATTCATAAGAGGAAAGATACAAAGTTCACACCACTGCAGATCTCAAAAATTATTTAAGTATTATTGAGAGTTGGATTTATGGAAGAGTCAACTGTATACCCTTATTATATATTATTTCAACAAATACTCCAAACAAACATGTGAAAAAACTGATATCACAATTAGAGACTGCAAATCACAAAAAGGTCAAGTAATGTACATGTTATATAGCTAACACGATCAATTAAAATTTTAGACTAATAAATACTATATTTTATTCATTTGCATGTTTCATCTACATAATTGCTTATGGTTGCAAAATATTTAAATCAGTATGAGTGTAATGTATAAATAAAACACAAATACAAACTCACATGGGATTTAGCAATACAAGCTAAGAAAACAGTGTCTATAATCTACACAAAACAATAAAAGCAGAAAAAATGTTTCTTCTTAAACCTTGCCTTGGCATCCATTTCAAAATTCAATAGCATATTTTTGTTTGTTTAGAAGATCAAAAGTGAAGGTGGAGAGAATTGGCAAAACAGAATTTAGACATTAAGAAGGCATTTCAGAAGGCTGGCATCTTTGAGATGCAGAGGACACAGCTTCCAATATGAAAAAGCACATGTGTAACTAAGTATATGTCTAAAATACTTTGCATTTTCTGAGGCCATTCAAATGTGAAAACTTGAGCCTAATGAAAAAGCCAAATATTAAAGGGAATTGGGTAGATGGCGCTTAGGGTTTTATTTGAGCTGTTGAGTCAAATCTAGGGTCTTCACCACTCTAGTTAAATACTCCGTTATGGAGCTAAGTCTCTAGCACTTGTAATTTTGAGACCTGGCCTCACTAAATACCTTGGGCTCACTTTAAGGTGAGTCCAACTTAGCACCTTTCCATCTGCATCTGCAAAGTCCTGGGATTTTAGGTATGCATCTCCATATCTGGATATATTTTTTTAAATATCACCTTTGTGCCACTACACTTATTTTCCTTTTAGAATTTTGACATTTGTCCTTGTTTTTTGTTCCTGAAATTCCTTTATATAAATTGACACCATCTTTGTCTTCTATAATAACTAAATGAAGGATATTTTTCACTTTTGTACTGATTTTTCAAATTTTTAGCCTATTTAACAAATTAATGAGGGCAAAGATGAATCTAACTGAATAAGATGTTAACTGAATTAGGCCTATCACATTCCAAGGGAAGCTTCAGGTATCATGCAACAAGTGTAAAAACACAGGACATATCATTTACAATTGATCACAATAGTTTGCAAAATATATAAGTCTATATCTCAGTCTGAGAAGTGTGGCTTAGTGGTAGAGTGCTTGCCTTGCACGCATGAAGCCCTGGGTTTGATTCCTCAGTACCACATAAACAGAAAAAGCCAGAAGTGGTGCTATGACTCAAGTGGTAGAGTGCTTAGCTTTGCATAAAAGAAGTTCAGGGACAGTGCCCAGGCCTTGAGTTCAAGCCCCAGGACTGGCAAGAAAAAAAAAGTCTATATCTTTATAACCGTACAGAAAAAAGAAAGATGTCAACCACCTGTATATTAACAAGTAGAAAGTTATTCCTTTTTTACTAACATAGAAAAATATATTTGTAACTCTGAAAATGTTATTGTACTCAGAAATGTTATTGTACTAATCATCTCTTATTTGACCTTTAAAATATTTAAAGAAAGCATTTTTTTCTTTTCTGTCATCTGCATCTGGCCAGGACTTTTTAATCTATAGATCCATGATTTCTTTTCTATGCTAATATTTTAAGAGCTGAATTTGCTAAGTACACAAATCTGTAGGGTGGTCATGTTGTGTGGATTTCCTGAAGATTTGTAAAGAAATTATCTGTCTCTAAATTGGTATAGTGCCCATAGCTCAAAGAATGAGAAGTCAATCTCAATGTGAAAATTAGTTTATTAGAGGTCACTTCTGGACTGGTGACTAAGTAGGGATTGTTGGCCATCAAACCTCTGCCTACCAAACTTCAGTCTTTCCTGGGTCTAAGTCTACAGAAAAATTGTGGCAAACATGTGCTTGAAGCATGACATAGGATTACTGCTACAGAGGTGACTCAGATTCATTGAATGAGTCACAGGCAAAACCATTCTGGGGAAGTTATATGCCTGTGTGCTCTCTTGTCTTCGCTTACCATGGATTCTGCCTACACATGGGAAGGAAAGCTTTGTTTTGCTGCTGTGTGGCATCCGGAGCAGCTAAGAGATGGTTTCCTGCAAAATGGACTTCGGTTTCAGAAGACTAGTTTTACAAGAGAAATGTCTTCCCTGGTGCAATGTGTGAAGGGTGAGCTACATGGAGTCAAAGATGAGAAGGAGACGGACACTTGGAGTATCAAACATAAAATAGATAAGCTGTTTCTTTTTACAACAAAGTCAAATCATTAAGTAAGATAAGGACAAACCTCTACCTGCTTTTTTTGCTAGAGAATTAAGTCTTCTTAGACAGAATGTATTAATAGTAACCAAGGTGGGTCAATAATCATCAAAACTACAGAAATACAAATTCCATAGATATTTGGAACACCAGTGTTGGAAGGTAACTACTTGAAGTTTTTCATGACTTTTTTTTAACATAAGGCGAACCATGTTAGGAGGTAAATTCACTGATGGATAGAACTGATTTCATAAGAAGGGAGATAAAGTATCTCTATGCTTTTAAATTGGTCCTCACTGGATTAAAAAATTGGAAAATTATTGCATGTCCCCTAGAGCCTTGAGACAGCACAACCCTGCCAATATCTTCACACTTCAGAGTTCCAGAACTATAAGACAATAATTTTCTATTGCCACTGTTGACAATCCGTTACTACAACCCTTGGAAATTGTGTGTGTGTGTGTATGTGTGTGTGTGTCATCTGTCAGACATCAGGACAATTAAGTATAATTTAATTTTACTGCTTCATATTTCTGTTCTCTGAAGCCAAGGTAAAAATACATTCCTCTAGGAAACATTCCTCTATTTCCTGTATCTAAGTAATAACCTACTCTATTTACTTTTAAGTACACTCTGGAAATTAACTTTTATCTTGTATCTATCCTAGCTGGTCATTATGACATAATAAAGCAAGCTCTGTCCATAGTATTTTTGTACCACTCTCCTCCAGTCAATCATGTTCATAAAGTCAAAAGAAGAACTAGTTTTCTAAAATTCCCAAAGTATTTTCAATATGTAAAAATGACTAAGTATGTTCTCAGATATGGCTCATATATGCTGTGTTCCTTCAGGCCTCCACATTGTTGATACCTCCCTCCTCTGCTCCCATGTCTCCACAGCACTGGATTTTGAGATACTTGATATCAAGTCTTACTTTTCTTGAGTCTCCAGTGACTAATATTGGCCTTGAGGCACAACTAGTGCTCAACAAAATTATTTTTCTACAAAAATTATACTAAGTGAAGTAAGCCAGGCCCAAAGAAACATAGGTCCCATGGTTTCCCTTATTTGCAATAACTAGTACATGTCTAGGGCAAGCAAAAAAGGTCAAAAGCTATGTACATATGACCATATAAGATGATGCTAAGTGAAATGAACCCCAAGACAAGGATACAAGTGGTTTTTTTTTTCTTGCTTGCTACTGTTTTGTGTGTGTGTGTGTGTGTGTGTGTGTGTGTGTGTATGTGTGTGTGTGTGAAAATACTGTAAAAGAGGTTACAATTACATGGGCAAGATAATGAGTACATTTCTTATCAAGCATTGTAGCCTCCTCCTTTGTTTCCCCTTCCCATCCCTTCCCATCCACCCCTGCCCCCCCACCCAATCCTCCCCGCTCCCTCTCCCCCCACCCCGCACCAAAGTTGTAAAGTTCATTTTCAACATAACAACTTGTACACTCATTGTTACAATGGGTCCACCTGTATCTCTATTTAAACGATTTGTTTTTCCCCTTCTCCTCCACAAATTATACCAACATCAAATACAGTGAAAGCAGGGGTTATACTGTGGGGGAGGGACATACAATCTTGCTACTGTTTTTAACGTACTTATAATGCACTATGTGATTCTCCTCTTTCTTTTGTATGTTCTTCCCTCACAGTATAACCCGTTTTCACTGTATCTGATTCTGGTGTCCTGCATCTTGTATATACATTTTTATAATATGGGAGGGGAAGGGATATAACAAAATGCTTAAATAAGGATACAGGTTGACCCATTGCAACAATGAGATGTACAAGACACTATGTTGAAAATGAACTTTACAATTTCAGTGGGGAGGGGAGGGAGGAGTTGGGGAGGTGGAGAAGGAAGGGATGGTAAAACAAAGGAGGAGGTAACTGCTTAATAGGAAATGTACTCATTACCCTACTCATGTAACTGTAACCCCTCTGTACAGTATTTTTTTTTGGTCCAGTCGTGGGGCCCGAACTCTGGGCCTGGGCACTGTCTCTCAGCTCTTCAGCTCAAGGCTAGTGCTCTACTGCTTGAGCCACAGTGCCACTTCCGGCTTTTTTTCTTTTTTGCTTATGCGGTGCTGAGGAATCGAACCCAGGGCCTCATGCATGCAAAGCAAGCGCTCTACCACTGAGCCACCTTCCCAGCCCTGTACAGTATTTTTATAATAAAAAATATATATGAAAAAATTATTTATCCACATTTTCATTAACTGTACCAATGCAGGGCACTTCATGGTGATATTTCCATACATGCATATAATATACTTTGATAGAGGGCTATTGCTCCTTCTCATCTCCATACCCCATAACATTTAAGTAAATTCTGAAATGTACTTAATAATTTTAATGAGCTCAAAAACCTTAAAATAAATCATGTTCTTATGTATTCAACCATTCCTCAAGGGCTAAATTGCAACTGTACCTGCAGTCAAGCAGATAACACATGCCAATACGTAGAATTGTAGGTTATTTGCAAAAGATTGGTAGGTAGATTGCACAAAGTCACAGTAGACATTTCTCTGGCAGGTCCAAGTGACATTTAAAAAAAATCCTAGTCCACAGCATAAGTACCAGCTCTCTCCTATGCCTGCTTATTGCAAAGCCCGATCTCCTCAGATCTGTTTCTATTTCTTACAGTAAAAGTCAGGAAAATGAGGTTCTGGCCCATGCAATTTAAACACTACAAAGCAGCCATGTGTGCAATGTGGCAGTAGTTTGATTATGAGATAAGAAGCACTGGGAAAGAAATAGAAATAAATCGTACAGCAGAGCTTTGCAAAGCAGAGCTTTACAATCAATACCAAAAAAAAAAAAAAATCAACAGCTACCATGTCCCTTCATCTTCCCAGTGACGCTACTTTCTACTTATCATCCAGAGGTTACTCTGGGATGATATGTTCAAAATACTTCAAGCCATTCATCTCAAAGAAGTTGTGACAGTTACTTTGCTGTTCTCTTCCTACTCTTGAAGGGGAAAATTAATCAAGATTGTCAGTGCTTAAAAGAAAAGAACGAAAAAGCACACAAAACTCAGTTACACTTCAATAAACAAATAAAACCACACACAAAAAATCAAAACTCAACTGGAGCCAGGCACCAGTGGCTCACACCTATAATCCTAGCTACTCAGGAAAGCTGAGATCTGAGGATCACAGTTTAAAGCCAGCCTGGGCAGGAAAGTCCCTGTGAGATTCTTATTCTCCAATTAACTACTAAAATATCAGAAGCGGCATTATGGCTCAAGTAGTAGAGCACTAGCCTTGAGCACAAAGAGGCTCAGGGACAGCACCCAGACCCTGAGTTCAAGCCCCACAACCAAAAATAAATAAATAAAAGCTCAACTTAAAATGCTTCCAAAATGGCAAAGCCCACATAATATTTCAGAGATAGATGACACCATGAATTTTGATGTATACAGCACATCACTTGATAAAATGGAGTTTTTCTGCCATAAATGGTAGAATTATGCTATGAATCATATGCATTCATTTAATAATATCACTTCACAATCTGCTGGGCATTTTTCAGGAGCCAGTGTCTTCACAGGCTGTGAGTTCTGCTCATTCTGCTTTACCCTATAGAGACTGGTCAGGCAGCAGCTACTGCTGTTTCTTCATGAGTTAAGCTAATGATCTAGTGCTTTCTTGCCTGTTGAGGTAAATAGATAACTAATACATTTTAGCACATTTGTTAGAGCCAGTTTTCCACCAAGAAAAAAACTGCACATTTGGGTCCTGTGCCTTGACAAATGTGGTGCTACATCTTGAAAGCTGATTAAAATCAATACCTCTGTGGAAAATTACATACAAAATGTATCAGTACCCAGGATATTCTGATAAGAATGCTTCCTATTCTCCACTCCACCATCACTCTTCCCACTTTAAAAATCATGTAAAAAATGAATAAGAATGTGCAGGAGGAAATAGAATGTGTTTGAAACTAACAACTTAAAACCACTTATCAGTTAAGTTATAGTTTGTTATCTAAGACAAGTTCATCATTAATTGCATTGAGAGAAATGCTAAAGAACAAACAGTTGCAAGAACTTTCACACATGTAAAGTCACATGGTATGTACAATCAAAGTTTCAGACAGTATCTGAGCACTGGCTCGTACCGGTAATTCTAGGTACTTAGGAGGGTGAGATCTGAGGATTGTAGTCTGAAGCCAGCCCAAGTAGGAAAGTCTATTTCCTACCTGGAGACTTTTATCTCCAATTCACCACCAAAAGGACAATAATGGAATTGTCGCTCAAGTAGAGTATTAGCACTGAGATAAAAATCTCAGTGACCAGGACCTGAGTTCAAGCCCCAAGTTCAAGCCTCAGGACCAGCACACACACACACACACACACACACACACACACACACACACAAAATCAGGAACATCTCCCAAAGTTATATCACATAAAATTTATTAATTTAGCATATATATTTTAAAACTATTCTCCCAACTTAATACTCCAGTAGTCTGAAATGAAATTACCTATTCTAATTAACAAGTACCTTGGGGTTCTCTCTAATATTATATAGTGAACCTCAACTCACTATTTCTCATCTCCTTATTTTTCTCCCTTAAACACATTTGTTGACCACACCAAAGTTCTTCTCACTTTCTCACAAAAACCCAAGCCTTTCTCTGTTTTGTCTGGCAAACCCCCATATATCTTTGCAGGTGTAACTTCTAGTTTATCACTCCAAAACTCAGAAGTCAAACCAGGCACTGATTCTGTGAGTAAAATGCATACACAGGGCACATTAGGGCTGGAAAGGTGGCTCAGTGGTAGAGCATTTGCCTTGCATGCCTGAGGCCCTGGGTTCGATTCCTCAGCACCACATAAGCAAAAAGAAAAAAGCTGGAAGTGGCGCTGTGGCTTAAGTGGTTGAACTGAAGAGTTGAGGGACAGCGTTCAGGCTCCATGACCGGACCCATCCCCCCCCCCAAAAAAAGAAGACACTATTTTGAAAACAAACTTTACAACTTGGATGGGGAGAGAGGAGTTGGGGAGGTGGGGAGGGAAGGAACAGTAGGGGAAAAACAAAGGAAGAGGTAACAATGCTCAATAGGAAATGTACTCATTACCTTACTCATATGACTGTAACCCCTCTGTATAGTACTTTTTACAATAAAAATGTATAAAAAAGAGAAAAAATAAATTAAATAAATACTGAAAATCATTGGCAGAAAACAGGTTTTTCTTTTTTAAAAAAAAATCACAGATAACGCAACAAGTAAGTGCTTTAAACATTGGTTTTGCTTTTCCTGCCATGTTCTGTATCCTTGGCTACTATTCCTGGCTAAAAAGCATTTTTCCAAAATTATGATGTAATGGAAAGCTTTAATTATGACTATTTCAGCGCTATTGTTGACAGGATAGTCATCACAAACACACATCTGCCTGAACAAGGGAACATGGAGCGATATCACACAGTGGACTCAGCCCACAACTCGCAGCCCACAATGGTTGTTGGTTCTCTACAGCACTGCAGATCACCCTATAAGCAACTCTCTTCTTTCTGAGTCCTTCACTCCTGGGCAGGTCTCCCTATCCTGCATCTCATAATCACTCTCACTTCTTGCCTCCAAAGTGATTCTGCCTCCAAGTTCCCGGAGTCTAATTTCTCAGTCTATTCGTGACTCCTTTCAGGTGTGAATTATTCACCTGACTACACCCAGGCATCTCAGCAAAACTATAAATTGAGCTTGTCCTCCAGTGGCCCAATGACAGCCCAATTACATGTCCTCGTCTCAGCAGGTCCCGCCTACTTCAGGAACCCACTCTTCAGTGGCTGGCTCAGGATCTCATCAGATTCAGCTCATGCAGAAGACAGAGCTACCTTCCCCAGGTGCTTGCCACAGACAGGGTTGAGAAGAAATCAACACTTACAATGCAAAGACACGATGAATAGTCAGTGTTTTACGTTTCCCTGCAATTGAGCATGTCTGTTAATTCCATCTTCAGAAATGGTATACCAGAAAGCTAAATGAACTTCATTGCCTGACACTGTATTTCCATTTTGCCCTATTAACAAAAACTAGAATTTAATAACCCAGGATGTCTCAGCACAGATGCTCAGATGGCATATGGGCTTTTTAGAACTAAAGAAATAGCATGTACATCCCTAAGGAGATGTTATAATGAGAGGAAAAATGATTTATGAAAAAAAATACAGGTAACTAAAACAGTATAAGGCATTTCTAGCTTTAAAAGAAATTGAAAAACAAAATAGGATAAAGGCAGATTAAGAAATCATTTCCTGTGTGGTTATCAACTAAAAAAAACTTTTTCATAGACTATAGTAGGCCTTATTTTGATTGGCTTTTTATTGGTAAATTTTATTCCTTTCACTTACTGAATTGATGAAGCCTAAATTGAAAGTCAGTGGTGATAGAGTCTGTAATTAAGAAGTAAAGCAATTAAAATAGATTAGGAAATGGCTTTTTTCATCACAACACACGTGGTTCTTAGACCATACTCTGAAATGAATTTTTTTAATGATGACCTTTGGTTGAAGAGTCTTTCCAACCCTGTGTCTGACCTTTCCTCTTTCGCCTTCACAGCTTTTCTGCTGTCATAAACTCTCGTGTCAAAATGAATTAAGTTTGTTCACACGAAGGTATTAAGCAGTTAGCAGTTCTAATGTGCTATCTCTCCTGATATTTGCACTTTGACAGGTAATATTTGATGATAACACCTTAACTCAAAAAACATGAGTTGCTTTGGTGCTCTATCTCTTAGACAGATATTTAATCCCTGATGTCTTAGATAGGGGTGGAGGGATGGGGAAGTGCAGGTCCTCAATCTCAAGTGTAATGTGCTAATTAGCTCAGAAGAACCTAAACTACTGTACAAGTCAGCTTTCCCTCACATGACAAACTTCCTGAGAAAAATCAACTTAACGGAAGAAAAATTTTCCTTCTGGTTCATGGTTTCAGAAATTTGAGTCCATGGTCTATTCAACCTCATGGCAAGGAACATGTGGCTAACTACAGATTCTTCTCTCAGAGCACCCAGAAAGCAAAGAGAAGAGGAGGAGGAGAGGTTGAGGCCCCAACTTCCTTTTAAGAGCATGCCTCCAGTGCCCTAACACCCTTCCCTAGGCTCCACCTCCTACAGGTCCTATCATTTCCCAATGCCACTAAGGGCTAGAAGGACACCTTAGCATCAGAAGCCTTAAAGAGAATTTGAGATTGAAACTATCACAGCAGCAACATGGAGAGTGAAGAGCAAGAACTCCTGTGGTATCGAAGGGCAAAGCCACTTTCATGAAAACAACTGAGGCAGCATCCTCTCAACAGAGGAGTATCTCCAAATGACAGGTAGAACTTCGATGGATTGATTGCAGAAAAAGGAAAAAAAGTCACGTGTCGCACTTCACATGAATGAGATTTGTGAAAAATGTACAAAATGTTCTGTCATGTCAAGTTTCGAGTCCCAATAAAAACTACTTCTACAAATTGCATTTTAAATCAATTAATTAATTAACATAAATGATTAAATTTAAATTTTTAATATTTAAATGCTATCATAAGATGTGTTATCTTACAAAGATTATTTATTATCATCTTAAGCTAATTACAAAGAGTCTTACATTTTTGACATTTTAGATCCTAATTAAATAAATGCATACCTACCTCAGCCTGGCAGACTCCTGCCTCAAGATAATTTTTATATGTCTTCAGGCACATGACAACAATGGATTTTGGCCCAAATAGTTGCCGAACATGAGATGATATGCTCATTTTTTAACTCCCAGGGAATTGTCCAGATTTTTTTTCACATTCATTTTAGGGACATTTTGGGTTATGTTGCCAAGGTAACCTTGTTAACAGAGAGCAATCTTTATGCACTTATTGGCTACATGAGCAGCTTTGTAAAAGTTCGGGACAAAACTCATATTTAAAAACTTGAGTATCTTTCACCAGGTGGGCATTTAGATTGGTTAATAATAAAATGTGTGCGCAAAAACTGTCCTCCACTGAGCAGAAGCACAGATAATGACCAAGTCGCTGATTAAGATGGCAAGGAGTCAAGCACAACCTGATGGAAAGAAATTAAACATTAATTGAAACAATTCCTATCCCAGGAAAGCGAAGAAAACCATGGATGTTGCTCACCACAACAGACATTAATGTGATATATACACAGCCATATTTGCATTATCTACCCTCCAGGTTAGACATAATTAGTTAGAGGGGAAAAAAAAGACTCTGTGATACAGACTTAGAAAAAGGACTTGGTGCAAGAAAACCCACTTCAAAGTCATACCAACTAAGGATCTGACCCTGGTGGCTCACTGAACACATAGCAGCAAAGTCAGAAGAAACAGGGAAATGGGAGAGTTGCTTATCATTTCTCTCACAGATACAAGGATGTATGATGCTTTGTGAATAGGCATAACCCCTTTATGGAATAGCCTGATAAAAGGTAATAGGGTGATTTTATGCTCTGCTGAAAAGAAGTGGGATAACTCTCTACCCTAAAGCCTTTGGTGCTCTTTCAAGCACTGCACTTAGCATATTTGCTATTGGTTTATGACAAGTAGCATCTCAATATGAAAGAGTTGTGCCAGCTTCTTGCTGATGTGTAGTTTATGTCCAGTGTGTTTCCTATCCTCTAGAGCCTACTGGCCCATGGAATCTCACTCAATACAGAGAGCCAAAATGACATCCATCCATCAATCTTTCACACCATTTGGTTATATCATGATTGTCTGATTACCTCACACTAATAGTCAGTGCATTTTCAAGTGGGCCCCGGATCTTTGGTTTATCTTTGGAAGTGGGAAAGAATGTATGATATATTAGCAAAGACTACAAAATTTTGATATTTTTAAACAAGATTTATTCACTACAAAGTTCTGGAAAGATATGTTCCATCTGATATTGATACACAAGTGCTATTTGTCCATTCAACTAACAGATCTATACAGCATGCCTTGTATGTGCCAGGCATTTACAGGTTTAAACATGTGAAAGAGGACTGTATGAAGCAAACTGAGTAGTGAAGGATACAAAGAATGCCAGTATTTCATTTAAACAATATTTCATTCTTGGAAGGGATGACTTAGAAGAAGGCATTTGAGCAAGGTCTAAAGAAGTGAGAAAGTCATCCACATGAATAGTTGGGGAAGTAACATTCCAGACAGAGTCCTAGAGGATGGAGAAAAAACCAATGCAGAGGGGTCCAAAGAGGTCTGAAGAAAAAAGTAAGGTAGATGACATAGGATGAAGAGGATGGAGCAAAAGATGGTAGGGAGTTAAATGCAATTTCAAAGATTTTTTTTATTTGCTGAGCAAGGTGGAAAGCTATTGGAAGTTTTATCCTCATTTTACCTTTCAGGTGTGTGTGTGTGTGTGTGTGTGTGTGTGTGTGTGTGTGTGTGTGTGTGTGCTGATCCTGGAGTTTTAACTCAGGACCTCATGCTCTGCCTTGGTTTGTACTCTACCACAAGAGCCACAGCTCTGTTTCCCCTTAGAGGTTTTGTACCAAAAAGATTGATATCCATAGATCTGCCTCTTAGTAGTCCCTTGTATTAAGATTATATTACCAATGAGTACAAATATAAAAAAGAGACCAGTTAAGTACTATTAAAGGGCTGGGTATTGTAGATCATCCTATACACAGGGCCAAGATAAAAAGATCATGGTTCAAAGGTAGTCAAGGATCACAAAAGTCTTTGAGGTTCCATCTCCAAAATAACTACTAAAAACCCTGGCTGGAGGTGGGGCTCAAGTGGTAGAGTGCTAGACAAATATACAATTTGAGTCCCTGGAGATCAAACTGTGGTATTGTATGAGATTCTCAAAATGGTGTTAGACTGTATAAAATCTCTACGGGAGCAGGTAGAGATGATTCTTTTTCCCCCATTGTCTATGTAGTGTTTTTTATTTTTTTAATTTATCTTCAGGTAGTTATATAAAGGAGTTGCCATTTAACAAAACAGTTTATGAATACAATATATCTTGATCAATGTTACACCTTTCAAATACTCTCACCCATCCCTCCCATACCCATCCCTTTCTCTCACTCTTCTTAATTTTGTAGGATTAGGATTCTTGAGGACTAAACTATGGGGAATTGGAGGCTCCGTGAAGAGTTCAGCAAAGCAGAGAGAAAAGGATGGGGCAGTGAGAATAGGAAAACAGAAACATGTAGCATCACAAAACCAAGTAAGAGCATTTGGAGGGAGAGACAATGCCTGGCTGTGCAAATGCTCTAAGCAGTCGTATGAGAAAAGGACAAAGAACTGGAAGTTCTTAGTAACCTTGAAATGAGCAATTTTTGTGAGGTTATATAAGCAAAAGTCAGATTAAAGAAAGAAGGGACATGGGTGAAGGAAGAAATTGGAAACCATAAGCATGAAACTATTTAGAAGAGTTTCACTTTGAGGAAAATAGAAATGGGGTAGAGGCTAGGGACTAGCAAAATAGGAACCATGATGTTCCTATAGGAAAAGTTCCACTGTGTATGTTGGTTGGATCAGGCATCAACATTACAAAGGACAGACTAGCGAACACCTGGGATTCCAGAGAAGGTGGAATTCAGGGCTCAAGTGCAGTGCGAGCACCCAAACTAATAGAAGGAAACCAGTATTTGGCCATAGAGGTAGGAGAGGAAATATTGGAAGCTTTAAGAATGGAGAATATAAAGTAGCCTTCCTAAAGCAAGAATAAGCTATAGATAAGGTGGTAAAATGGCAGGACTGGGAGCCTGCTGGGACTGAGTGGCAGGGCCAGCTTTGTTGACTCATGGTCTTCTAAAGTTACCTATCCTCATTTTTGACAATTTATAAATGTGCATTCTTATTTATAGAATCAATATTACCTCTAGTACAGTTCATCAGTTAAAATGTACTTACTAAATGACAATTCATTATATTTTCTTGTATTTAATGGTACTCTCTGTCCCTGACATTTGAACAAAAAAAAAACCCACAAATTCATTTTGCACTAAGCCCTGTAAATTATGTAGTCACTTCTAGCTAGCTGACCCTAACAGAATCAGCATAGTAGAGAGATTTTTCTATCATACATAGTGGGAAAAGTTTACAAGGAGTGAAAGTGCACCAGCATGGTACTAGGTAGATAACATGGGGTAAGAAGCAGATTGTGTGAAAATATATGAAAGTGATCACTGGAGTCCACATTGCTCCAACTCACCCAAGTGAAGGTGTGAATGTATTTTCTAAGTGTCATGTTATATGCCATGTCCATTTCCCTGGGGCTCTTGAACAGCGTGTAATACTATCTGATTTAGCTCAGTAATTATTATTTTATTCCTTACTGCTAGTTACATGTGAACATCCCATTAACCTGTGGTTAACGGCTCTCACAGCAGCCCACCACTAAAGGACTGGGATGAGCAAGGATATTGAAATTTTCTTTAGCTACCAAAATTCTTCATCATGTATATGCTTGCCACTTTTCAAATTCACATACATATTCAACGTGTTTGTTCTCTTTATGTTATTCTGTTAACAAGAAATCATTTCCTAATTCATCAGTAGACATCTTAATTACTGGCTCGTTTTACGTGCCAATTTTACTGGGCCTCCTGTGGCCCAGATCCTTGGTCAAACAATACTCAAGGTATTCAGTGAAGGTTTTATCAGAACAGGCGTAACATTTGCACGTATAGAGCCAATGATTGGACTTCACCTCCCTGATATGGATGGGTCTCATCCAATCAGTTGAAGGCCAGAAAAGAACAAAAAGATGACCCTGCTGGGAAGGATAATGCATTCCTCTTGTCTCTGTGCTAAAGGACATCTTCACTCCTTTCTTGGTTTTAGACCCAGAATGAAGCACCAGCCTTTCATGGATCAAAATCAAAGTTGTTTCCCTTCCTTCACCAACACATGTTGCCACTTTAGGTTCATCCAAAAGGTACGACTGGACAGTAATAGTATTTTCTAACTTCTGAACTACCTACTAACACATAAAAAGAATAAAGTGAGCCAGGCACTGGTGGCTCACGCTGGTAATCCTAGCTACTCAGGAGGCTGAGATCTGAAAATCATGGTTCCAAGCCAGGCTGGGAGGAAAATCTGTGAGACTCTTATCTCCAATAAACTATTCAGAAACAGCCAGAAGGGGAACTGTGGTCAAGTGGTCGAGTGCTAGCCGTGAGCACAAAGAAGCACAGGGACAGAGAGCCCAAGCTCTGAGTTTAAACCCCAGGACTGGCACCAAAAATAAATTAAATAAATACATAAATAAATAACTTATAACAAGGTAATCATATCTTCAAAGTATTGTTAAATCTTCATTTCTAAGTTCTTCCTCCTCCCTTCTTCCCCCCTCTTTTCTGGAGTATCTTCAAAATAACAATTGTAATTTGAGACATGGCCCATATAAAAAGGAGCAAATGATAAGATAATGGGCAAGACAATTTCCAAAATGAGACCAGCTGTCGACCCCTTTTTTGAAGGCGCATTCTGGCAAACTTTCGCTGGCCTCCAGCCTAGTCTTGCTTGAAACTGATTAGCAAACATTCGAGTCAATCCATCCTGTCCCAAATTACCTTGTTGATAAGAAAAGAGAGAGTACAATTTACATTACAAAGCCCCCAGCCCCTAATAGCTGAGATGGGACTCTCAGGCTCCTTCTGTATTCAGTAAAATATAAGGCTTCACTTCTTTTCAGCTCAAGAGGGAGGGACAAGCAGGCCGAAAGCCTCTTCTGTACTAAAGAATGGATAAAATTGAGGTCTTAGATGTTTCCATATTTGTAGGCAGATGTTAGTGAATTGCTTTTACATATTTCTGGGTATACAATATCTTGGCCCATATGCTGAAATGCTTGCTAATTTCCACTTGATTCTAGACAAACATTTTATATGCAGACACAGGACCATGTCTTGTTATTGGCTAACTGTATTTTTTTTCCATTCTTGTGTTTTACTGATGTTTTAAGATTTAGGATGTAACCTAGGATATATTTCAATCTGCAGGACAACAATGCTGAAATAAGATTCCCTCCTTTTCCAGCTCTCTAGAGATTTCTAGAAATTGAATTTTATTCTAAGTTATTACCTGAAAGTGTGTTATTGCCAGAGTAATAAACTGAACCATGGCCTTAGAGCATGTAGCAAATTGCATTCAGAAGAAGCCTAGAAAACCATCTAGTCTAATATTGTCCGTCAGAGCTCAGGACATTGTGACTCACAAACATTAATTGATTTGCCCAAGGTCACAACACAAATGAGTACAAGTGCTTGAATGAAAATGTAGGTTTTCTGATCCTGAGGCAAATGTTTTTGTCCTAGATAAGTGACAATTTGTGTCCTAAGAAAGTCCAAGGTATTGACCCAAAGAATCTTTTGAGGCTTTTTTGTTTATTTTTTTCATGGTACCGAATTTGAGCACAGGGCTTCATACTTGCTAGGCATGATACTCCACCATTTGAGCCACACTTCTATCTCTCTTTTTGCTGCTTATTTTGGGAATGAAATCTAGCACACTTTCTGTTCAAGCTGATCTTGAACTGGGATCCTCCAGAACTCAGTCTCTTGAGAAGCTACAGCTATAGACATGAGCCACTGGCGCCCAACAACCCACAGTCCTTAGAAGAATAAGACTTCTTATGAATAAGAGTAATGGACAGATGAGTTAAATTCTAAGATATCGACAATTGACTTATGCCCTTGAATATAAGCTATAAAACCAGGAGACAGGATTATAGGAACCTGGCAATAAGCCATGCCATGCTATGTAGACATACCTACATTAGGGCAGTTAAGGTATAAAAATGAGTCTTATAATGCTGGATCAAGACAATGAAACCAGCTACCAAACCTTCAAATTGTGGGTGTGGAGGAGGGAGAAAGCAAGTTACATCTACCATTGTTTTAAACCAAAGAGAATTTTGGATTGAAATGTTTCTCCACTTATTCTTCACATTAGGTAGGATAGTAAGAAAGCTTGTCCTCTTTCATCTTTATTCTGGGAGCTGTGAATTAAACAAAACAAAACCCACAAATAAATGACATACAAACTTAACAGTTTTAATTTTACATTCATAAAGGTAAACAGAAAAACAAATGAAAACACCAAGCAGAAGTTAGAAGTTATAAAAATGTATATACTCTCACAAGAAGAATGAAAGAGAATATGGTCAAAGGAGATTGTTCACATCTATGACAATAGAACAGTGAAATCCATTGAAACTGTTTTGGGAAGGGGGAAGAGGAAAGGAGAATGAAAGAGGGGGTGAGATTGGAGTATAGTGTAAACATGTGTGAAAATGTTACAATGAATATCCCCTGAGGTAGCTAATATAAAGCTAATAAAAAGAAACAAATTATACATACTATTTTAACAAACAGCAGTAAATTGTAGAGAAGTAACTGGACAATGCAAAGAGTGGCTGGAGACTCAGGGGGAAAGAAGCTCAGGGGGAAACTAATGAACGATAGTTATTTTAGCAAGGTGTGTTTGTACAGATTCATTTTATGGCTGACTTTTTCTCTTTTTCATGGCATTAAAAATCCCCTGCATTAACTGCTATTTAAATATCCTCCATGCTTAAGTCATGGTCACCAGCCCCTGGTGTTATTGGGAAAGGGAGGGGCCTTTGGTAGGTGGGGCATAATGGAAGGAAGTTAGTTCATTGGGGATGTGCTGTGGATAGGTTGTTGAGATCCTAGTCTGTCTTTCTCGCTCTGTCTCTCCCTGTGTCCTCTCTCTCTCTCCTCTCTCCCTCTTTTCTCCCTTCCCTCTCTCTCCTCTCTCTCCTCTCTCTCTCTCTCTCCATCCTCTCTCCCCATCCCCCCTACTTCTTTCCATCCCTCTTTCCCTCCCCCCCCTTCCTTTGCCACATGCTCCTGCTATGCAGCCACAAGAACAAAGCAATGGGGCCAAGTGACCACAGACTGAAGCCAGAATAAAACTTTTCCCTTTAGAAACTGATTTTCCCAGGTATCTGTCACAGTGAGAGAAAGCTAACTAACATGTGATTTATGAAGTCATAATCTTTTCAAAAGATTCTGCTCTTAGTCAGATAAGGGAAACTCTGTAGAAGACTTTTTCTGCATTTGTTGATTCTTAATTGTCTTAAGTTCAAAACACTCCCTGTGCCATGGTAACATATTTTGAGGTAGCATATTCTGATCCCTTTTAATTCAACTGAAAATGGGAAAGGCTATCCAGAATCATAGCCTATAGAAAAATATGACCTCTCATGAAATTCAGTAACTTAATCACTCTATTAAGGTTCAAACTGTGATCCTCAGATCTTGGCATTGAAGGTGACACATAAACTCATTGCTTTTCAGGTAAGGAATCTGCAGATTTTATAGCTTTCATGAAGGTCTCATAGGTAACAGAGAAAGAGCTGAACCTAGGTTTGTCTGATTTCTTGGACAACTCAGTATGTCAATTAAGTCAATTAACTAATCAGATGCATTACAATCTCACATAAGCAGCCCCCACCTTTAATTCAGACTATATCAATACAAACAGGATAACTGCAGACTTTCTTTAAAAAAAGACAACTATATCCCTGATACTAACTGGCATATAAAAGATTGTTCTGTGGGATGTATAATCTAATATGAACGCTCAATGAATTTCAGCCAAAGATACTATAAAGAAATGTTCCTCTCAGTATTCCAGTACACGCATTTACACTGTAACTGAAAACTCAATGTAAAAAAATGTTTCTTAATCAATTGCTGTGATTGTTTCCAATATTAAGTTAAAAATATGGGTACCAAATATGTCCATTTGAGGACCCTCAAACTTCTATATGGTAGAATGAAACTCATAAAACAGAAGAAAAAGAGCATTTGTGAATTAAAATGTTTCTTCTAGCCCTCAAATATTGAACCTGTTTTAGAGATTATTTTAAAATATATTCCTGAAATAATCATCTCTTTCAAAGTAAAAGTCTACATTTTAAGATTATGATCTGGCCAGTTAGCTCAGTTGGTAAGATCATGGTTCTTATAACACCAATGTTATGGGTTTATTCCTTGAATTGGCTGTGAACTCTGTATTTGGAACTGGTTGCTCATGCCTGTATTCTTAGATAGTCAGAAGGCCAAGATCTAAGGATCACAGTTTCAAGCCAACCCAGCCAGACAAGTCTGTGATACTTGTATCTCCAATTAACCAGCACAAAGCTGGAAATATAGGCTTGGTTCAAGTGGTATACTAATAGAGCTAGAGGATTTAAGTTCAAGATCCAGTACCTAAAAGGGCTGGAGATGTGGCAGAGTGTTAGTGCTGATTAAGAAAGCTTGAGAGTACAAGGACCTGAGTACAATCCCAGTAATGGGGGGAAAAAAGAATGTTGGGTGCCAGTGACTCACCCTTATAAGCCTAGCTATTCAGGAGGTGGGCTCTGAGGGTCAAGGTTTAAAGCAAGCCCTGGCAGAGAAACCTGAGAGACTCTTTATCTCCAAATAACCAGAAAAAAAAGTGGATACATGTGGCTTCATTGGTAGAGCACTAGCCTTGAGCATAAAAGCTAAACAAGTACTCCAAGCCCTGAGTTCAAGACAAAAACTATAGTAACCATGATTTTTAACAAGAAGACTGGGCTTTTATTAACACTTCACATCATAGTTCCATTTTTGCTATATGGACAAGTTCCTTCTCACAGGATAGACACAAACAAGTGTTTGAAGACACGAGTGTGTAGTAATGAGTCTTCATAAAGAGGAACAACATGAGCCGATAGGTGCCAAGAATGGAATGCAAATTTCACGGCTAATTTTGGCTCTGTAGTCTGACAGGTTTGAGTCTGAATTACTATTCTGAGTCTACTGTAGTCAGAAGGCTTGTGACAAATCATAATAAATACATCAAAATCTAATTCCCAATGCATAGTGTAAAGATGAGGGAAATTTGGAGGTAAGTCAGGAGGACACAGTCCTTTTGAATTGGATTACTGTCCTTACCAGAAAGGCCTGAGAGAAGTATTTCCTTCTTCTCTTTTCTTCTTCCATGTGACGACACACCAAAGGCATCTTCTGTTAGAAGACCCTCACAGGGCACTAAGTCTGTTGATGCCTCCAGTGAACTATAAATTTCTATTGCTTATAAGATATTCCATTCAAGGTATTCTGTTAGAGCAGCAGAAACAGACAAATACAGTCTTTCATCAGAGAAGAGGAAATCCCTGCTTCAATTTCTGTTTGGTAAAACTAGACCAACAGTAGATGTTAAATTATTGTGGCAAAGATGAGATGAAAACAAGTTAACATCATGTTCTTAGCACAGTGCCTGATGCATAAGAGATTGACAAATATTAGCAGTGACCATAATTCATATTATTAGCTGTTACAGGAGAGAGTTGATGTCAACAAATGAAAGATTTAGGCTTATCAGTGGTCAGGTCCAATCACGTACTGTCTGTATTATAATTTATAGTATCAGATCTATAGAAATCTCAAGTAAGTTTGGAAAATGCTCAAAAGTCAAGCTGTTCCAAGAAAAAGCAAGGGCATCTCACATTAGCTCATCACCTTGGGCCCTTCAATGAATTCTCCTCATTTGGAGATATAGCCTCTGAGAGACAAAAGGGGCTTTTCATAATGGGAGATCATACTTCAGATTAGTGCTTTACGGAAGGCATTTAATACTAACGAATTTCACTTTGTGCTCATTACAATGAAAGGCTAACAATGTTAGCTTGGATAGATTTCTGGCTTGGCAGACAACTACCAAATCACAAGTATTATTAAAGCATTTTCAATAAATATATACAACAAAGGCAAAGAATTGTGCTAAATAGCTCCTAAACA
Organism: Dipodomys ordii; assembly: GCF_000151885.1. Taxonomy (NCBI): domain Eukaryota; kingdom Metazoa; phylum Chordata; class Mammalia; order Rodentia; family Heteromyidae; genus Dipodomys; species Dipodomys ordii. Next base: position 18,961,003 of record NW_012267220.1, read on the forward strand.
AAAATTTACTAAACTTAGGGAGAACAACTCATCTTAAGTAAAAATGTCATTCTGGGGCCTTCTGTAATATGAAAATGCAGTTATATGTATTGTAGTTATATGCATTGTTGGTTGTGTATGATTACTGATAATTCTTAGCAAATAAATTTAACTTGGGTGATATAATAGTCAACTATTTTTGTGGGCTTGAACCAATGATCTGGCTTGCTAGACTTACAACTTAAACTATGCCTGAGTCCTAATATTGAACTGTTTTATAAGTTTCTTTCTTGAGTGTATATTCCATATTATATCCCATAATACAAGTTCATCATAGGCAACATAGCTATACTTCCTGTTTCCCTACGTGCCCAAAGTAGTCATGATGAAAATCAATGTAGATATAACAAATGCTGATTAATTAGTTAATTAATTTGACTTACTTGAAAAAGTCAAACACCTTTCCTACCCATACCATCTCTGTGGGAGATTTTGCACACAGGATATTGAACAAGTGTAATGACCTTGGTATGTGAGATGCATCAAAATAATCCCCAGTGCCTAGAATTTGAGGCCACACAGCAAGTGCGTGTTTCAAGATACTTTCATGCACAGAAGTTGCACACAATGACATTGGAGCCCTGTCAAAACTCTCCAGTTCTTTGATATTCTACCAATACTATACACACACACACACACACACACACACATTTCAATAGCTCTTACCAGACTCTTCTTGCTTTTGAGAGGTCATTTATTGTTGTAAGTGAGTTAATTAGTGAGCAAAGTAGTCCTAAATGACTACAGGTGGCAATGCCATCCTATTACCCCTACTAAAAGCAAAGGTGACACCAGTTAAATTAAGGGTGACAGATAATTCTCCTTTATTACTACACCTGTGCTCATATTTATATACTTTGCATTAGAACTCTTGGGGTCAGTTAAAAGATAAAGGGGAACTAAGTCAGCTCATTAATAGAATTTAAAAGTTGTTTCCAGGCTCTCTACACTAATTACTCTCGCCCAACATTGAACTATTTTACACCAGCACAATAAACAGAAGCAATGAAAAGAGACTCTCCAGAAATCAACCTGAATGCAAGAGAAATTTTTTTAAAAAAAGAAAAAGAAAGCAGGATAAACAAGATCAGCATCCCAGTAGCTCTGCCAACCTATTCCTTCTTCCCAGCGGTACTTTTAACTTATTAATGTTGGCTGCTCTCTCTCAGGTGACCTGCTGTTTAAAATGCCTCATTGTTTGGTAACCAAAGGGAATGAAGCTCTGATTGCCAGTAACCTGATTAAGAATACTCAAAACAAGAGACAGAGCAAGTAATGATCTTCATGCGTGGGAACTTGGCACTTTGAAACCATTCAGGCTTTCAAAAAATAAAGACATGACCTTTTTGGTCCTTGTGCCTCTGCTGTTGTGCGGTGTTGGCTGGCACAAGGGAAATGCCAATAGAATCCTCCTAAGAAGTTCCCACTACAGATGCAGTACCATACAAATCATCAATCCCACTCTTCTTATTTACTCCAAATAAAGGAGCATAACAAGCCTCACCTATTGGCATATCTCTTTGTGTGTTTGTATTTGGCCATTACATAAAAGCATGATCAGGTGTTTATCCAGCAAACCTTTCCCCAGTAATGTAAACTCTTGTTCACATTCAAGTTTTCCCTGACATTGACATTCCACTTGAATGATGATTATTAAGTAAATGTTAATGTGATAATTTTAATAATTATATAAGTCTCGTTCTAAAAAAGTACAATATAACTATGTGACATCCTGGGTTCAATCACCAACACCATTCTAAAGAAGAAAAGAAAGAGAAAGGATGAAAGAGAGAAGTCAAAGAAGGAAGGGAAAGGCAGGCAGGCATGCAGGCAGGCAGGCAGGAAGGAAGGAAGGAAGGAAGGAAGGAAGGAAAGAAGGAAGAAAGGGAGGGAGGAAGGAAGGGAGGGAGGCAGGGAGGGAGGGAGGAAGGGAGGGAGGAAGGGAGGGAGGAAATACTACGGTGATAATTGTTAAACAATAGGACAAAAGTTAAAATGCTATTGATGTTTTCTAACATTGTCTAGGCGATTTGCTACATTTTATCTCTTCATTATATTGTTAAAGGAAGTTGTTCTGGTTTTAATATTTTTGAAGAAAATATTCACTCACTCAATATCGGCACACACTAGATAACCTCAAAATAATCCCTCCTCTAGCTGACCTTATGTGAATTAGTTTTATTTTCTTCTGTCACCTACCATATTCCACTTTTATACACTCTTTGTGTATTTGCATTCTTATTTATAGACTACAACCATATAAGCCATGGTTGTTATGCATGATAGTCAAGCTGCATATAAATTATTGTCAAGTTAAATGAATGAATCTTCCCATGCCAATTTTCTCAAAATTACATTCACTCTCAGTCTGAGAGAGGAATTAGTAATTTGCGCAATTTCTTGACAATTTAATACAAAGTGCCCCAGGTCATCCATGAAGCTTGTGATTCTTTAGATGTTTCCCAATTGCCATTCAAAAGTGGACATAGTATATGCTAACAATTCTGCTCCCAGATCCAACCTGAGCACCTACTCTACTCCCAACTCCAGTATTCTAAACAAAATCATTTGCCCTCGATTGGTGTCCACTGTAATTGATGAAGCAGGAAAAAGGCAGTATATTCCAAGTTGTGTGATACATGTAAAATTAGGCTATGCTTTCACCAAGCATGGGTTTCTTCTCAAAAATAATTATAAACAAGGCATATATAAAAGAGAAAATGTAGTAACCATTGAAAATGTGTGCTAAATCATTTTATAAAATAAGCCGGAAAGATGTGACCAAGTACTGTTCATTGATAAGCAGACACTGGGGTATGACCATGCTTACATCAACCTGTCTCAATACTCATCCTTAAAAATAACACTGCAAATAGAATTTTTTCTAAAAATTCTGTTTTCAGCAAAACTGGAAAAAAACAGATATAAACCATAGACTCCAGAACCCATGTAGAAATTCAAAACAGTGGATCTGTGATATAAAGGGAAAGGAAAAAAGAAATGGGAAACGCAGGCATTCTGGCTTCCACCTGCAGCCTTGCTCCTTTGGAGGCTGAGACGAGGAGGATCACAGAGTAATCTGTTTCTATCGTATCAGAGAAGACCTTTGGGCTGTTACAAAGCACAACTTCAGTCCTTCCCTGTCCACCATAGAAGTATACCACAAATTACTTCTTCAGAAATAAACTCAATTTGATAATAAATAATTGTTTGTTTTAAATGCCATAAGAAAAAAAAACAAAAAATGAAAATTGAACAGATACACAGTGAAAATATTTTTAACAAAGTCAGGGAGAAAACTTTACCCAAATATTTTTCCATGAAATAAAAGCTTAATGAAATTTCTTACAAGAAAAAAAAATGAACAAGCATGGAACAACAAAACCTTCCTAAATATTTCTAAGAATGCAGAACTCATGAAACATTAATACCCTATTACATAAAAACCAAACCTTCAAACATGTCAACAAAAATAAACATTAAGTCAAAAAAGACATGCCATATGGAGCAGTGACATTTATAATCATATCACAGATAAAAGAGGAGTCTGCTTACTATGTAGGAAACATTTTAAAAAATCAGAAATAGAAAATTTTCCCAAAGATATAATGTAATTCTCAGAAAAAGGCAAGGGATTTCCTGACATGTCAGTGCCAGTTACAATGAGAAAGGCAAATTTAGTTGAAATATCCTTTTTTTCAAATTTCAGACTGGTAAAAATGCAGTTTTATAACATAACATTAGTGATGTTATGGATTGTAAACTTCTACAACTCCTGTGGAGAAAACTTAGTATTATCAAACTGAGGAATAACTACAATCTTTAAAAGAGCAACTTCACCTTTGAGTTTATATAATAGAAATAAGTGTTGACAAACAACATATGCATAAGTATATTCATGAAAGCATTATTGGAAAATGATTCCAAATAATCTTAAACATTTTTAAGTCTTGGACTGGCTAAGTAAATTATAGTTTATATATTCAATAGAATGTTATTCAGTCACTAAAATTGCATAAATTCTACATACTGAGTGGTACATAATAGTACGAAGAGAAAAACACATTTGAACAGTATATTTAATAAATATACTACTTTATGCTCAGAAAATGGGCCACAAAGGTGTACTTTTCATTGAATTCCACACAGAAATCATAAATGAAGGAACAAGGAACAAATATAGTATTCTACATGACAAGATTATGGGAACTAGATGGGTGACAATGTTGGATTCAGAAGTATATTTTTCAATATTTATATTAATTATTTTTTAATTTAGCTATGTGCATTATTTCCTACTAATGTAAATCAAGTTGTAAGACAAAAGCAAACACATAAAAAAGTATGATCCTGTTTCAAATCATCTAGTCTCACTTCCCTGGTCTTCTTGGCCCTGCCTGTAAAACCTATACCGACAGAAAGCAACTGAAACACAAGGGGTTTTTTTGGCCGGTCCCAGAGCTTGAACTCAGAGCCTGGGCACTGCCCCTGAGCTAATTTTGCTCAAAGCTACCATTCTACCACCTGAGCCACAGTGCCACTTTTGGCTTTTTCTGTTTATGTGGTACTGAGGAATTGAACCCAGGGCTTTATGCATGCTAGGAAAGCACTCTATCACTAAGCCATATTCCCAGCCCACTAACCTCAATTTTTGACCCTCAACCCCAAGAATTTTTCCACAGCCTGTGTGGATATTGAAAGGACTCCTTTCCTTCAGAGCAAATCAAAACTTCAGAGTTGCACGAGGTGCAGATCAAAAGGAAGCAGGGAGAAAAGAGAAATAACGTTTTCTCCCAAAGCCAGCCTCAGCCTAAGCCTTCTCAAGCCAGGGTAGAAGGTGAGCACCTTGTCCTCCCAGAGGGGTGACAAAGAATGTGACACTGTACTATCATTCTGTTTCATTGGAATGAGAAGGATCCGATTTTTCTCTGTCTTCAGTGTGAATCTACTTAATGCCTAAAGCCCCTAAAGGATGTTTCATATGCCTTCCTAGGTCCCCTTAACACTGTCTTGACTCTTGGATCCATCAGATAAGTTTTGATTTAAACCCATGGAAACACAAAAAGAAGCTTGTTATCCCAAATATGCACTTAAAATGCATAGCTGCTTCCAGTGGGCCCTAGAAAAGGGAAATTAGAAACAAATTAATCAAGAGGAACAAAGAACCCGTTAAAAGACATTACTGGCAGTGATTAGGGATAAATGCATAAAGTAACCTAGACAAACCATTATCTTATTGATGAAGGCATACCCTGACATATGGAAGAGAAAATGTGAAAGAAAACAATATTAAAGTACTACTCCTTTTCTGCCTGTGAAAGCAAGCCAAAATGCACTAACTCCTTCATTTTTCTTTCTATATAAACAAGAAGCATTAGCAGTTCCCCAGAGAAGAGGGTAGAAAACTGTTCATAATGAGGTAAGACTTGGAATTAAAAACACAAACATAGTGTGCTTGAACAAAGCCAGATTATCCAGTGCAAACAATGGATCAGTTGTCAGTCAAATGAAAAGATAACCAAATCTCCTATGCCCAGGGGCTTGAAAAGATAGTTATTACTCTCAAACTTTTTATATATCAATTTTCCTATGTGTTAGAGAAGGGACCAGTTTAACCTTGGCACTAAGATTTCTGTACACACAAGTGCCTGAAAGTAACTCACACTCAACTGGACTAATTCTGAAATTCTTGGAAAGACAGGCAACTTTCAACTATTAAATTTTTAACTAAATACTAGAAAAGTATATATTAAAGATTCATGGAGTTAACTGTTATAGAGAGAAAAGTGCCAGAAGCATAGCTTTTAGAGTGTGAGCCACTAAAATACAGCAGTTTCTGTGTAAATGTCTTTGTTCAGCATCAAAACCATGTCAATAAATAATGAAGTTCTTAGGAATACCTTTCCAATAAAGAGGATAAGGAATTCTCTTCATTGAAAGAGAGCACTAACTTAACCCAACTGTTTAAAAAACATTAGTAGTTTGCCCAACAAAATCTCAGGAAAAGTCTGGGAAAATTGTACCTCACGCTTGAACCAGACCCTAGAGAGGGGCAGGGATCCTAGGTCTTGTGATGTGTTGACTTCATCCTTTCTCACCCGAGAACCACATCTTCCCTATAATCGGAATGATAATCCAGTAGCTTTCTGCAAACATCATTCTAGGCTGACTCTTTTCCCTTGCTTAGTGCTGTGAGTTGTTCAATTTAATCACCTCTCCACTTGTAGACCAAGCTTATAGCCAAGGGTAGAGCTTTCTGTACCTAGCAAAGGTTAGGTCATGTGCCTATCTATAAAAGTTGGGAGCAGATTACAAACAAGACCACAGTAAAGCTACCAACACAACTATGTTTATTGCAGCATTATTTACTATAGCTAAGATATGGAACCAACCCAGATGCCCCTCAGTACATGAATGGATCAAGAAAATGTGGTATATGTACACAATGGAATTCTATGCCTCCATCAGAAAGAATGACATTGCCCCATTTGTTAGGAAATGGAAAGGCTTGGAAACAATTGTATTAAGTGAAGTAAGCCAGGCCCAAAGAAACATAGGTCCCATGGTTTCCCTTATTTGCAATATCTAGTATATGTATGAGTCAAGCAGAAAAGGTCAGATAAGGTGATGTTAGGGAAATGAGCCCTAAGATATGTATTCAAATGGTTTTTTTTCTTTCATACTATTGTTTCTAATGCATTTATAAGATAATTTCTTTGTTTCTTTGTATGTCCCTCCCCCACAGTATAACCCGTGCATTCACTGTATTTGATGTCTATAATTTGTGGAGGGGAAGGGGAAAAACAAGTCGTTTAAATAGGAATACAGGTGGACCCATTGCAACAAAGAGATGTACACGTCGTTATGTTGAAAACAAACTTTACAACTTTGGTGGGGGGGCAGGAGGATTGGGTGAGGGGGCGGGGGGAGGATGGGAAGGGATAGGAAGGGGAAACAAAGGAGGAGGCAACAATGCTTGATAAGAAATGTACTCATTAATGTACCCATGTAATTGTAACCCCTCTGTACAGTATTTTCACAATAAAAATTAAAAATTAAAAAAAAAAGTTGGGAGCAGAAATTAGTGATTGTGAGGGAAGGGAGGCAGTTCTTCAAAACCAGTGAAGAGTACTCTTAATTGTAGAATCAAGTAGAAGTAATGAAACAAACCTCTGTGTTTGTCACGAGGACAAATAGCAGACAGAAAGAGTTAAAAAAGAAAAAGGAGTGGGGCTGGGAAGGTGGCTCAGTGGTAGAGCGCTTGCCTTGCATGCATGAGGCCCTGGGTTCGATTCCTCAGCACCACATAGCAAAAAGAAAAAAGCCGGAAGTGGCACTGTGCTCAAGTGGTAGAGCGCTAGCCTTGCTGAAGAGCTGAGGGACAGCGCCCAGGCCCAGAGTTCAGGCTCCACGGCTGGACCCCTGCCCCCCAATAAAAAAGAAAGAAAAAGGATTTCTTTGGCACTAAATTCAGAAGATTAGGTCCATGGTTATCAGGCAAAGCATCATGAAAAAGAATGTGGCAGAACAGAGTGCTCACCTGTGGCATCCAAGAAACAGAGAAAAAAGATAGGAAGGGGCTGAGAGTAAGGAATAGCTCCACAAGGACATGCCCCTGATAACATACTTCCACTAAACAGTCCTAACGTTTCTGCTATCACCCAAAATAGTACCATTAGCTATGGACCAAGCCTTCCACATTAATCTGAAGGGAAGAGTTCACATTCAGTGCACAGCAACCACTATTCTTGTAATTGAATAAAACACTGTACAAACATTTTCTGCACTTGTTTAGGAAAATATGAGATTGCCAAACAATGTAGCCATTTTTAAAATACACATATCAGATCTATTTCAGTGAACTTTGTTATTCCATGTCATCTTCAACAGTCAGTTTCTTTTAGGGATGCCAAAAATATTTATAAGCTCCATTGTAGAAATTGTCTTCACCAACCAAACTTGTTACAAGAAAGATTCTCATTAACATATAGCTACAAGTCAATGAAGAACCAATTTTATGTACTGTAATTTGCTAGGGTGAGTTTGGGGCAATTCTTTTTTAAATTCACAAATACTCTTATCTGATGAAGAATTCTATCATTGAGACATCTTCAAGAATATGCCACAAATATGAGAACAACTACATAGGGATGTAGATCTGTTCAATAATTATTATTATTGGGAACATAGAATAGGAAAATGGTACTAATAATTATCATGTTGAAGACAAAGCACAATTTTTCTATTTAAGGCATTGGTTTGTTATCTTTTCTAAAAGATCGCTTGCACAACATTATGGAAGCTATTCTGAGGTTCTCAGGGACACCTAAATACAAATTAGAAGATAAGCTTGGTCCAAAGATACTCTAGAGGATACTGATGGACAGTGTAATATCAAATGTGGATATAACTCTCATGGCCTGGTATGTAGCTAACACTTCTCTTCCATTTTTTAGTAGCTATACAATAGAAATATTTCTTTAAGGCTGGGCACCAGTGGCTCACGCCTGTAATCCTAGCTACTAAGGAGGCTGAGATCTGAGGATCATGGTTCAAAGCCAGCACGGGCAGAAAAGTCCATAAGACTCTTATCTCCTATTAACCACCAGAAAACCGGAAATGGTGCTGTGGCTCAAACGATAGAGCACTCACCTTGAGCTGAAGAGCTGAGGGATAGTGGCCAGGCCCAGAGTTCAAGCCCCACGACCGACCAAAAAAAAAAACAAATATTTCTTTAGAGTCATTTTCCATCATAATTATTCTCATTAATAGCTTTAAAGTTAACTAGAATTAATCTGTCTGTGGGTAAAGTGTACTGAGAGTTTTCTGTAGCATTGGGAAATCAAACATAAAACCATGTTAGGTAAACATGCTAGACAAGTGCTCCACTACTGAGCTACATCCATAATCCCTAAAGATTTCATAAAGATTGATATATGGCAAAAAACACAAAAAAGAATGGAAAGAAGAGACAAAAGGATAAAGGGAAAGAAGGATAAAGATGGGCATGCTAACATAAATTATCCACTACCCGCCACTCATGATTTTCTCTAGCCCCTACCACAGGCATTCTGCTGAGGAAACATTTAACTTAGTGTATGCTAGTTCAAACACATCCAAGAATATAATGTGTCTGCTTCAGATGTGAGAAGCAATGAAAATTATGTGGTCCCAACAAGAAGACATCCATCTGACCTGCCCTGAGGGAGGGCAGCTTGGCTGACCACCCTGACCAACTAGTCAGAGTCTACCTCCCAGAGAACAAGACTCACAGCAGACAATGGGCCAGACACTAACCAGCCCACAAAACCACCAGTTACATCACTCCTAGGACACCTACTTTACTGTGCTCTACTGAGCATTTTGACTCCTTTAGGCTCTGCAGAAGTTTCCTACTCAATGGAGAACAGCCACAAGATTTTAAGTAATTTTTAATTACATCCCCTACCAAAGACCAGTATTGAGTTAAGACATTTCAATGCTGCATGACAAATAGAAAGAGTGAGGCTAACACGTTCCCAGCAGTAACAGAAGTTGACATTATACAAAGATAATCAAAATGATAAACATTATTAAAAGAAGTTCTATTCCATACGTAGAACCTCATGTGACCCAGCCATAGTACTTGAGAGCTCCTTGTGGTAATAAGCCATAACGGTTACGTGCGATATGCAGTTTGTATGAAATTGGCTCTTTCTAAGAGGCCCGAAAACAAACTTCTCTTTTTTTTAGCAATGAGCTGAAGTAGATATTCTGAAAAGCCTTCCTGCAAACACATAGAAATGGCAGATAATATACAACAAACATGCATTTAAATGCATAGCTGTGCTTCCAAAAGAGTACGGGAAATACCCAGGGGGGAAATGACAATAAGACAGAGCAGAAACCCTGAATGGTCAATGAATATAAAAACCACTACTGCTCTGGAAGCCTTTGCCAATGCCACGAATGCGGAGACTTGGATTTGGTGGCTGTGTAGGAGTCGAAGAAAAGGATTTAGGACAATGGATAATGAGGGCTCTGCATACATTCAGAACTCATGGGTCAGAAAATAAAAGCTTCTGACAAAAGTTCGGAGATGACAAAGGAACTTGTCCAGCTCACCCTGAGGAAAGCATTTCCTGGTGAGAAGTGAAAAACCACAGACCTAACCTGACACAGGTTTGGATTTTAATTTGTGCTTGAGAAGTGTCTAAGGAAAAAATATAAAGAAACTCAGAGTAGGTAAAGTTTTGGAACATCAGGCTGAAACATTCAAAACTTCTCTTGAGCGACTTACCACTGGAGCCTTGTAAATTTTCCATCAGTTAAATAAATAGCTTATCAAACACCCACAAATTGACATTGTAAAAGTCATAGATTATTGGTTCACTCTGCTGAGTTGGTTTGTGTTAGCTTATTTCTATCTATAGAAGTAGGACCCGGCAGAAAAAGAGACCCTATCTCAAAAATAATCCATGCAAAAATTGTTTGAGTCAGACCTTGACTCAAGCGGAAGAACTCCTAACTTTTAAGTGTGAGGCCCACAGTTCAATCTCCAGGTGGACCCATTGCAACCATGAGACATACAAGTCGTTATGTCGAAAACTAACTTTACAGCTTTGGTGGGGGGGAAGGAAGGTTGGGTGGTGGGATGGGGGGAGGATGAGATGGGAAGGGGAAACAAAGGAGGAGGCTACAATGCTTGATAAGAAATGTACTAATTATCTTGCCCATGTAATTGTAACCCCTCTGTACAGTATTTTCACAATAAAGAAATTCCAAAAAATAAAAAGCTGAATTCCATATGCACATCTTACTTGACTGTTCTTTCTTGGAACCAGATGCTCTTATTTTTTCCCTTCTGGGGAATTTATATTGTTATCATCATTGGAGAATTACAATTTTCCATGAAATCAAAACTGCAATTCTGTTCCAATTGTAGTCTACTGAAGTCAGTATATGTTTATAGCTCCCTTTGAAGGTCATTCAGCATCTTAGAGTGAGTCATTTATGTACATGTATTTGAATGCTCAGGAAGCAGAAATCACAACAGTCTGATGTATGATTTACCTTGGCTATATTTGGAGGGTAATCACACTTGATGAGCAATGAGTTCTTAGTTGACCAGTTTCATAGAACATCACTTACACTGCTGAATAAAAGCTGACTTGGATTTTTGAGTGATAGCTCTTAAGGCTGACAGCAGAAATGTGGGAATATGACTGAGTTAGCAGATGTGCAGACCAATGTACAAAACTAAAAGTACTCCAATCATCATGCAATGTCTACAATGGAGCAGCCATTTTCAGACAGCTAACCCAGGCTTGAAGTGAATATTACCAGGCCTGAAGTGAAGGTACTACAACCATATCTTTATTCAAAATCACCTGAATTCACTGAGTTTTAATAATAAATACATTATTTTATTCTATGGTATAAATTCTACTCCTTATTCCTTAAAACATCTTGGGCAGTATTTCGTAGGTAGGATAATGAATTGGCAAAATTACTTCATTTGAAGCTAAATTGGTAGTACTGCAATATTCATTAAAATGGTTTTCACTGAATCCTTATCATAAAGTAAAACAATATCTTTCCCTTCAAAAAAAAGTACCAGTTTCCTGGAAATGTATTTCATGCCTTTATTTCTTTTGCTACTTGATCCTGGTCATTTAATTCAATAACTTTTATAAAATTAAAATTATAAAGATTTAATTGACTTTTGCTTAGCTTCCAATTACATGCAATTTGTTTCTATTCAGTCTCATTAAATCCAATTACAATTGAACTAATCATAATTACTCCCAATAGTTCATTTACTTTAAAAAAAAAGAAAGAAAGAAAAGAGGACACTGTCCTCTATTACTTTCAAGTAATTTTTTTATCAGAGGTTAGGTAGAGTCTCTTAATTGTATTAATACAAATGACTGCCTACATGCATCAATAAGTTTGCATTTAAAATTTAGAGAATTTTAAGAAAGCTAGCAAAGTTAGTTAAGTCCTTTGACATGGTACAGTAGCTACGTAGGTAGAGTCTCAGAAGCTATCATTAATATTAATTGTAATTGGTAGACAATCACTTGGTTTCACATTTCATTACCCTAAATATGGAAACTTGCAAGAGTGTTGAGAGTTTGAATAAAAGAAAATTCTGGATAATATGAGTGATGTTCATAGCCTTTGAAATGACACATTCCTAGAGCAAACTCATGCAGGGTTTTGTTTTTTAGATGTTGATTTCCATTTTGATAAACCACTGTCAAGGGTCACTTTCACAAGGATTAGCGAAGATAGCAACTGTCCCTAGGAATTCCTAACACACACACACACACACACACACACACAAATTGGGGTTTATAGTAAAGGTTTTAATACTAAGCTTTCTTAGAAGAGGTAAAGAGCATAAAACTCCCCCTTTCTACAATGAAAATAAGAAATAAGAAAAAGAAAGGAAGGAAAATAGAAGAATAAATATTTGAAAATGACAGTGAAAAACAAGTAGTAGGAAAATGAATGAAATCATTTTTGGTTTGGTCCTCATTTTCTCTACTGGTTTCACAAAGCACAGGAGAGAACAAAGCACACTTTTCACGGCAATAAGACAAGAAGAAAGTAGTTGTTATTTTGCAGTGTTAAAAGAATCTCCATATTATAATGTCCCATTTATAAAAATTTTAAAAAATGAAATTGTATAGGAGAACAGATTAGTAGTTGCCAAGGAGCAAATGAATCTGGGAAGGAAGTAATAGCAGCTACAAAGAGATGACAACATGGAAGCTTGTACTGATGCAACATCTTAACTGGGGTGGCAAGTTACCCAGGTCTGTGCGTGTGATGAAAGTGCATAGAACTGTTTACTACACACACACACACACACACACACACACATACACAGGCACACAGGTAAAACTGCTGAGATCTGAATATACTCTGTGGATTGTACCCACATTGATTTCTTCCTTGGATATTGTAGTATAGTTACACAAGAGGTCACCATTAGAAGAAAATGAGTGAAGCATACATAAAATCCTCCCATACCTTTGCAACTTCCTATGAATCTATATTTTAAAAGGAAGTGCAAAGAATAAAAGCATCTAAAATTCATCACTTTCAAGGAGGAAAATATAAGATGAGTGAAATCATTGAATGAGATCAAATATATGATATTCCATAGAGAGTTTTCGACTGTCTGCTCAGCAGGGCTGTCAATTTGGCCTCTTTTGGATGGCCTTGAGAAAGCTGAGCAACTCTTGTGACTCATAACATCTTTTGTGAGTAACTACAAACTAAACAAAAATTGTAAAATGATAGGAAAATAGTTTATTCTAGTAGGTAGTAATTTTCTAATCTTCATTTTTGCTTTTCTAATATCATTAAGAAGTTGTGGAAAGAAGCTACTGTTTAACAAAGTTTATATAAATACAGTATATCTTGATCAATGTCACCCCTTTCAACATTCTCACCCATTTCTCCCCTACTCACCCTTGCCCGCTTCTTAATTTTGTAGGATATATACCTAAGTTTTTACTGCATTCTCCCCCTCTTCTCTTCATTTGTCTACCCATTTCTCCTGTCTCCACCCCACCCCATTCGAGTTCCCACTTTCAGGAGTTTTATTTTATCTTTCTTTTGGGGGGGTCCGGTCGTGGGGCCTGAACTCTGGGCCTGGGCACTGTCCCTCAGCTCTTCAGCTCAAGGCTAGCACTCTACCACTTGAGCAACAGTGCCACTTCCGGCTTTTTTATTTTTTCTGCTTATGTGGTGCT
>NW_012267220.1:18976754-18978914 GCF_000151885.1 Dipodomys ordii
TGTGTTATCTCTCAGACCTTGTGAGGATACTTCTTAGAAGTTCATGTAAGCTGGGTGCTGAGGGCTCACATCTGTAATCCTAGCTACTCAGGAAACTCAAACCTGGAGGATCTCTGGGGATTTTTTGTTGTTGTTTTTTTAAATACATTTTTATTGTAAAAATAGTGTACAGAGGGGTTACAGTTACATGAGTAAGGTAATGAGTACATTTCCTATCAAGCATTGTTACCCCTCCTTTGTTTATCCCCTACCACCCCTTCACTCCCCACCTCCCCAACCACACCCTCCATCCCTGCCCCTCCTCAAGCTGTAAAGTTCTTTTTCAACATAGTGTCTTGTACATCTCATTGTTACAATGAGTCAATCTGTATCCTTATTTCAGCATTTTGTTGTGGATCCTCAGCCAAAGAAGTCCACAAGGCACCATCTCCAACTAACCAGTAAAATATTGGACTGGAGACATGGCTCAAGTGGTAGAGCACCATTCTTGAGCAAGAAAACCAAGAGAGAGGATAGGCCATGAGTTCAATCCCCAGTGTCAGTGTGCACAACATACACACATGCTTGATAAGAAATGTACTCATTACTTTGCCCATGTAATTGTAACCCCTCTGTACGGTATTTTCACAATAAAAAACAGTGGACTACATAAAAATTAAGTTCATGTTTTTTCAAAGCTTCAGGAAAATGATTCATCTTTCCATTCATTGGAATTTGCTGCTCTCAAAGCTCCAAATACCTTCCTATAACCTGAATTTTCTCAAACTTTACAACTTTGGCACAGGGGAGAGGGGGGAGGGAGGAGGAGATTAAGAAATGTACTCATTATCTTGCTCATGTAATGTAACCCCTCTGTACAGTATTTTCACAATTTAAAAAAAAACCTGCAGTTCCTGGGCTGATGTGGTTGTAATTGTATGAGCAAAATGCATCTTCATTTGGCTAAAAATTATGAAGAAGAATAGTTTTACCATTCATTGTAACGTCTTTATGTATTTATTTATTCCTTAATTATACAATTTTAACTTTAAGACTCTCATCAAAGAAAAACAGGAAAGAAAGATAAAATGTGGATTTAAGTAGCTTGGATACCCATAAATAATCAAAAGCTAAAAGGTAATCTTATAATTTCTAGTAATAATATAAAAAAACCATCGAGTAGCATCATCAGGTCATTAAAAATAATCATTTCTATCTAGCTCCTGAGCTTTGAAGTTATATTGCTTGCAACTGAGATATAATCCTATTCATGGAAACAATATTCACATGAACATCTTTGCTCAACTCTATCTGACCCCACCATGAGAGAAAACAGGGAGAGAGAGTATTCTAGAAGTGATAACTCTCTCAAGATAATGTGTGGATCTTTGGAAGAAAAGAGAACAGGATTATTGCCCCACTGTGGTTCTTGTCCATCTATTTTGGTCATCCAAGAGTACCTATAGTGAAACAGAATCAAAGTACTAACATAGTTTCCTTGGTTGTATTTTCTCTTAGTTTCACACAGTGAAATACCTGATCATACTGCCACGGACTGCACTCCTCACCCCAGGATTTTGGATTCTTATGACATCGCTCACAAGATGCAAAAGACAATACAAGTCTGTCACTAAAATAGGAAATACTGCACCAAAGACATATGCTATGGATGCCTAGTCAGAGCAAGAACATGACTCGAGTATTAAAAGTCTGACTGACTCTTGTTTGGACTTCATGGAGTTTTAATTGACCCCCATCCACTTCAGGCACAACCGAAGAAAATACAGTTATGCCAATCCATAGATTCACCAGCAGCCCAGGAGATGGCCTAACATGAAAGGTTTTGAACACACAGGGGCAAAATGAGCCAGTGGGATTCTCTTTCTTGGCTATTTAAACTGAAAACCTAGAGAAATCAGGCACTAGAATCAGAAATGGAGAAACAATTGAATGTAGGTTATGAAAGACCACAAGAGACTCATGTAAAAAGAAGTAGCATAACCTTTGGTACCTCTTTAATTACCCCGAGACTATACTAAAAATGTGGAGACTATTTACAACTATGATCAAAGAAGTTACAGTTTTAACTTCCAGTTTCAAAGGGAGCTCATACCAGACTCTCCAAAATGATATCAGAGAATTGGTGTGTGTGTGTGAGAGAGAGAGAGAGAGAGAGAGAGA
>NW_012267220.1:18978964-19028873 GCF_000151885.1 Dipodomys ordii
CCTGCAGTTCCTGGGCTGATGTGGTTGTAATTGTATGAGCAAAATGCATCTTCATTTGGCTAAAAATTATGAAGAAGAATAGTTTTACCATTCATTGTAACGTCTTTATGTATTTATTTATTCCTTAATTATACAATTTTAACTTTAAGACTCTCATCAAAGAAAAACAGGAAAGAAAGATAAAATGTGGATTTAAGTAGCTTGGATACCCATAAATAATCAAAAGCTAAAAGGTAATCTTATAATTTCTAGTAATAATATAAAAAAACCATCGAGTAGCATCATCAGGTCATTAAAAATAATCATTTCTATCTAGCTCCTGAGCTTTGAAGTTATATTGCTTGCAACTGAGATATAATCCTATTCATGGAAACAATATTCACATGAACATCTTTGCTCAACTCTATCTGACCCCACCATGAGAGAAAACAGGGAGAGAGAGTATTCTAGAAGTGATAACTCTCTCAAGATAATGTGTGGATCTTTGGAAGAAAAGAGAACAGGATTATTGCCCCACTGTGGTTCTTGTCCATCTATTTTGGTCATCCAAGAGTACCTATAGTGAAACAGAATCAAAGTACTAACATAGTTTCCTTGGTTGTATTTTCTCTTAGTTTCACACAGTGAAATACCTGATCATACTGCCACGGACTGCACTCCTCACCCCAGGATTTTGGATTCTTATGACATCGCTCACAAGATGCAAAAGACAATACAAGTCTGTCACTAAAATAGGAAATACTGCACCAAAGACATATGCTATGGATGCCTAGTCAGAGCAAGAACATAACTCGAGTATTAAAAGTCTGACTGACTCTTGTTTGGACTTCATGGAGTTTTAATTGACCCCCATCCACTTCAGGCACAACCGAAGAAAATACAGTTAGGCCAATCCATAGATTCACCAGCAGCCCAGGAGATGGCCTAACATGAAAGGTTTTGAACACACAGGGGCAAAATGAGCCAGTGGGATTCTCTTTCTTGGCTATTTAAACTGAAAACCTAGAGAAATCAGGCACTAGAATCAGAAATGGAGAAACAATTGAATGTAGGTTATGAAAGACCACAAGAGACTCATGTAAAAAGAAGTAGCATAACCTTTGGTACCTCTTTAATTACCCCGAGACTATACTAAAAATGTGGAGACTATTTACAACTATGATCAAAGAAGTTACAGTTTTAACTTCCAGTTTCAAAGGGAGCTCATACCAGACTCTCCAAAATGATATCAGAGAATTGGTGTGTGTGTGTGAGAGAGAGAGAGAGAGAGAGAGAGAGAGAATTTTAAGAGAGAGAGAGAACATTAATAAAGGCAGAAGATTGTCTTTCTGGCCTTGCAATTTGAGTGACTGGATGGCAGGTGAAGATTGTGAAACCAATACACTCAGAATGTCGGTCAATTTGTGTTTGCACCCAGACCCCAAAGAGTAGAGGTTGGTGTGTCAGAGATTTTTCAGGTCATCTGTGAGTTTCAGATACCTAAAGAAGATATCTTGGGTACAGGTGACTAACTAGCCTCCTTCATCAAAGGGCTTCTAGGCAGTCAAATGGATTTCTATGGAAGATACAGATCAAAATGCTGATGGAAATTGAAGGAAAGCCAACCTCTTCCCTGAGTCTTATTACCTTCCAACACTTTGGTCCTTTCATTGTTGCAAAAAACTCCTGAGATTTCTTTCAGTATGAAGTATTTTGCTGATAATATTTCTACTTCATAGTTCGTTGTAACTGCTTTTCTTATCTTTAAAAATTTCACCAGCACTTCATAGTTCTCTCAAATGGTATTGCCAACATTTCCATAGTCCATTTTTGCTCATATAATTCCATTTAGAGTCTATCTGAATCCTGTATGTTATTTTCACAGTTCTATAAAACTTATCTCCATACTACACACATAATTAGTATTTCCCTTAAATGCTTGGATAGTTCGATTTCATTTTAAAGTAAGACTGCCTCCAAAATAGTGCGCAAAAATTGCATACTCTTTTTATATAAGATAATAAGCTTTTAAAATTGGAATAATTCTTTGGTTCATTGTCTGGATGAATTAACTAACATTTGTTAGTATAAAGCAACTTGTCACGTTTTCCCATAAGTATCCAAATGAACAAAGATGATTTGAACTATCATTCATTCCATAGTAATAGTCTTTATGAGTTAAGTTAGGTAAGATTGTCACTGGAAGACAAGAAGTTAATAAAACTACAAACCTTGCTGTCTTTATAAGGGAAATTCACCTAGATGCACAATAACAAATCATCAGGAGACAGAAATAGCATGATTATTCATTGATCGTGATGCACACCTGTAAATTACTAATTGATTTCTGTTTGGAAAAAAGCAATGTGTACTTTACACGGTTAGAGTTAACATACCATGGCAACTGAAATTTGAACTGTGTTGGTAGGACAATGTTATTTAGACTAAATAATCAAAATTCATAAAATCCAGGGAAATCCAGGACTGCCTATATACTTCTATTTTATTATTACTTGAAAAGTGAAAAAATTACTTAAAGGTTAACAATGATGAGCTAAAGTTTTATATGATAAACCACTCGACAGTCACTTAAGAAATGCAAGATCGGGGGCTGGGAAGGTGGCTCAGTGGTAGAGCACTTGCCTTGCATGCCTGAGGCCCTGGGTTCAATTCCTCGGCACCATATAAGCAAAAAGAAAAAAAAGCCGGAAGTGGTGCTGTGGCTCAAATGGTAGAGTGCTAGCCTTGAGCTGAAGAGCACCCAGGCCTAGAGTTCAGGCCTCACAACTGGACCCCCCCCCCAAAAAAAAAGAAAGAAAAGAAATGCAAGATCAACCTAATAAACAATAACACCTTGACCTAACTTACAGCACAATACACATTGTTTCTCTTCTGAACACTCTCAGTCTGACCTCTTCATCACCTCTGAATATAGAAAGATCCCATTCCCAACAGAAATAAGCAAAGGAAATTTACACTGGCATCAGATAAGTCCAAGGTTGTCTGAGGCTGAGGAAAAAAGGATTAACTCCAAAAGAACATCAAGGAACTGAGGAATGCAGGAGAAACAGAGGAATGCAGGAGAAACTGAGGAATGCAGAAGAAAGTGGTCTATACTTAGGTATATAGATTTGTCAAAACTCATTAAGCTGCACCCTTAAAATAGATGTATTTTATTATGCCTCAGTGGGATTTATAAAAATTGGTAAAGCTATTTAAGCATAGGGATACTCAGAATTGTACATAATTCTTTTCTTTTTTTTTTTTGTTGGTCTTGAAGCTTGAACTCTGGGTCTGGGCCAGTCCCTCAGCTCATCAGCTCAAGGCTAGTGCTCTACCACTTGAGCCACAACACCACTTCCAGTTTTCTGGCAATTTATTGGAGATAAGAGTCTCACAGACTTTCCTTCCAAAGCTGGCTTTGAACCAAGATCCTCAGATCTCAGCCTCCTGGGTGACTAGGATTACAGGCATGAGTGATCAGCACACCACCACAATTCTTATTAAACCTTTGTGCCCTTATACAGTATAATAAATACTGTGCTTTGCTTACCCACTTAATAAATTACTGAAATGTGGATAATTCTCCTTTTTTTTTGCCAGCCATTGGGCCTGAACTCTGGGCCTGAGTGCTGTCCCTCAGCACTTCAGCTCAAGGCTAGCGCTCTACCACTTGAGCCACAGTGCCACTTCCAGCTTTTTCTGCTTATGTGGTGCTGAGGAATCGAACTCAGGACAAGCACTCTACCACTGAGCCACCTTCCCAGCCAATGGATAATTCTTAACTATTCAAGTTCTAGGGTAACTAAGAGAAGAAACCAAGATGTCCCCAAGGGGAAAAGTAGGGATCTTTAAAAGGCCAAGGATCCCATACAGAAACCCTTGTTTCACCCTCACTGCTGGAAACCTGACATTCATTCCAGTAATTAGAAAGCTGAATAATAGCAACAAGGAACAGACTCAGGGGCAGAAAGGTTACAGCTGAGGGCAAAGGAGTAAAAAAGGTATGAAATAATAGTTATATCACCAAAA
Organism: Dipodomys ordii; assembly: GCF_000151885.1. Classification (NCBI taxonomy): domain Eukaryota; kingdom Metazoa; phylum Chordata; class Mammalia; order Rodentia; family Heteromyidae; genus Dipodomys; species Dipodomys ordii. The sequence continues at coordinate 18,982,976 of NW_012267220.1, forward strand.
TTGTCCTCTATATAGTCCTCAGTCTCAATTGCAATCTACAAGCATGTTGAAACCGTCTTCAATTAAGGAAATATTTGAGATAACATTACCATTTATGTAAAAGGATGCTAAAAGAAATTTAAGATGCAATGCAGGTAATGTGTATATGTGTATAAACCATATCATAATACCTGCCCTTGGCATATTTAGACAGAAACTAGAAAATTCAGGAAGTGGTGCAGAAACCTCTTCTGCATCTTCTTTGCATGTGGAACTAACACCTACTCCTGTGTTCTCCCAAGAGGGCCAGGAAGCAAGGCACCTTAAAGATATTCTCTTTAGCCTTTTCTGCCTGGGCTAACCTGTGCTTATTCTCAAAAGGAAAGTCTAAGATAAGGACTGGTAGTTTATTTTGCAACTAATTCCTGGAAATAAAAATAGGTGCCTTAGAAAAGGGAATCAGAAAATCACTTCAAAGGTGCATTTATCATTTAGACTCTTAAGTGATCACTACTATAGGTACTGAAATTAATCCTGTGGAGACACTCTGAGGAATTGTAGGGAATACACCTGAGAATTTTCCAGCTAAGAGCTCTTTTATTTATTCACCATTGGCCAAGGACAGCCAGCTATAGAGTGATTCTCAACCTTGACTGCTCATCAGAATCACCTGGGGAGCTTTTAAAACTCTAATTCAATCTGCAAAGCAAACCAATTAAGTCCAAATATCTGCAGGTGGGACTTAGGTATCTGTATTTTTAATTTCTCCCAAGTAACAGCAAGCTTAGTCATTCTTGAGAACCACTGCCCAATGGGGAGGGGGGCGGTGGATAATGCTTTCGCAGATGGGGGTCTAGGGAAAGTTGGAAAAATTTTCTCAGGGGTTCCACACCGTGCCATTAGAAAGTCCTAGACCATTACGAGGCAAAGCGCCAATATGTACCAAATCACACCTGTAAAGGTAAACAAAGAGGCAGGACATGGAAGAAATTGGACACACTAAAATTTGTGGCTATCTACCTATTTCTTGAAAAGGAAGGCAAGATATATTCATTGCTCCTGAAGAAGGCAAAGGCAAGCTACTTAGGGCCCAGAAGTACCTTTAGTTGTCATATGCATTCTTATAAGTCATATGCATTACACATAGTTGGTCTGCTTAAATGTTTGTTCAATAGTAGGGGAAAAACAAAGGAGGGGGTAACAATGCGTGATAGGAAATGTACTCATTACCTCACTCATGTAACTGTAACCCCTCTGTACAGTATCTTTACAATTAAAAAATATGCATTAAAAATGTTTGTTCAACTAGCCACAGCATTCTGGAAAATTATCACTAAGGACAGAAAGCAACACATCACTGAAAGGGTGTCTATACACATCCCACCCACCCAATACATGTGTGTCCTTCATTATTATATGTAGTGTCCCATATATGTATACATTTATGTATATATATAGGACTCTACATAGACATATCATAACCCAACATATCTGACTATTTTAAACATTTTGCATTAAAGAAGTTACACGTCACAATAGTACTTTTTTTTTTGTCAGTCGTGGGGCTTGAACTCTGGGCCTGGGCACTGTCCCTCAGCTCTTCAGCTCAAGGCTAGTGCTCTACTACTTGAGTCACTTCCAGTTCTCTGGTGGTTATTGGAGATAAGAGTCTCACAGACTTTCCTTCCAAATTTGGCTTTGAACCATGATCTTCAGAACTCAGCCTCCTGAATAGCTAGGATTATAGGCATGAGCCACCAGCACCTGGCTCACAATAGTACTTTATAGGAATACTTCAATATAGTGTATGTCAGAGTTGGACTCACAAAGGCTGAGGGATTTTTCTATTGCCTTATAGAAGATGGGTGATCTCTTACCTTTGCTCCTACTTCCATTTGTTTCTAGAATAAATATTACTTATATGTTTCTGGAACCAAAGGGGAGATAAAAGACCTTTGTTTTAATACCTCTTATGTACAATGTGACTTTGAAGGACATCTAGTAATTTTCTTTGAGTTTCAGGTTTAGGTTTTTTAATCTTTATATGAAAAGCATTGAACTATAACTTCAGCAAGTTATTCATCTTAAAATATTCTGAGGATATTTTATTTTAACTTTCCTTTAAATGTATCTATTAATGAAAGTTATTGTTGATTTTAATTATTATCTCAATAATATCTTCTCAAAACGCTCCCAAAGAGATTGACAAAATATGCATTTATTGTTGTCATGCATTTTAAATTTTTCTCCCCACTAAGGCTTTTCTCCCCACTAGACTTAATAGTCTATACCAATTGTAGTCCATGTTTCATATTTTTTCACCAACTACTGAAAGCTAACTTTAAAGTGTACAGCTAACTCTTGAGCATCTTTTCTAATCTAATACACAAAACTGCCTGTCTGCGTTGGAAGGGCTTAATATCAATTATTAAATTGAATAGGACTGAAAGTTCTATTCAAAGCAGAGAGAAAATCAATGAAAAAACCAATAAGCCTAGTTCACCAAGTTTTCTTCCTTCACTGTCACATTCCATTCTTCATTCAGCACAGTTACTAAACTGTTGAGTGCTGAGCATCAAAAACATATTTACAGTACTGCTAGAATTTTCACCCTAAAAGGTGTGATAGAAACATAAAAATATGGCATTAAAATTATAACTCAATATTTTTAATATGTCTGAGTGAAATGAAAACAATATATATTGAATGACATGTGATATGAATATTTAAAAGGAAATAAATTATGTTGACCATAATTACTTTGAGACTCACCTGCTATAAGGGTCATAGTTCTCAGTAAGATAAAAGGAGAGTCAAGACTATTTATATTTTGGTGATTTATGACAACGAACTATTGAAGATCAACTCATTGAAATTTAAAAGTGTATAAGTTCATCATTTTCATCATAATTACAGTTGTCCTTTAATTACATTCATTCAGGAAGAAATTAGTGTTGCTAGTTTGTTTTTGTTATTGTTGCTTTCTTTTTCTTTTTTGCTTTGTTTTCATTTTAATCTTTCATGCAAGCAGGCAAACAATGTATAACCCCAGGGCTCATTCTCATGTGCTATAACTCTGCCATAACTCTAAAGTTTAGGAAAGAGGTCTGTCAAAGGAAACAGTATAAGTGAAGTAAGCCAGGCCCAAAGAAACATAGGTCCCATGGTTTCCCTTATTTGCAATAACTAGTATATGTCTGAGACAAGCAGAAAAGGTCATATAAGTTGATGTTAAGTGAAATGAACCCCAAGATAAGTATTCAAATGTTTTTTTTTCTTTCTTGCAATTGTTTCTAACATATTTATAAGATGATTTCTTTGTTGCTCCCTCCCTCACGGTATAATCCCTGTTTTCACTGTATTTGATGTTTGTATAATTTGTGGAGGAGAAGGAAAAAAATAAACTGTTTAAATAGAGATACAGGTGGACCCATTGCAACAATGAGATGTACAAGATATTATGTCGAAAAACGAACTTCACGACTTTGGGGTGTTGAAGGGAAGGGAAGGGAAGGGAAGGGAAAACAAAGGAGGAGGCTACAATGCTTGATAAGCAATGTACTCATTACCTTACCCATGTAATTGTTACCCCTCTGTACAGTATTTTCACAATAAAAAAGAACTTATCTTCAAAAACAAAGAAAACAGTATTTGTTCATTAGGCCGTAGAATATGTATTTAATAAATAATTGAAATTTCCCACTTAAGCTGTAAATCAATTTGTCAACTTTATTGTTACTCTCATTGTTTATTGTTACTAACTTGCCAACTTTGTGCTGATTAATTCATCCCAATCTTTTTACATAAGAAATTTGTGTTAAATTTTACTCTGTGGTGCAGTTTGTAATAAATTATCTATAGCAGATTGTGACTCAAACAAAATCTAAAGTGTTTTTTTTCTATAATAAAGGAAGCCTCAATTTTATAACTGGGTGTGTATTTCAAATTAGTCTCATAAATAAAATAACAATTTTATTTATAACAAAATTTTAAGCTTCAATTTTTCAAAGTGTCAAAATTGCCATCTCATTTGATTTTTCACAAATATATTGTAAGCTAAGTGTAATGTCCAATTTTATTTCTGAGAGACTGGGACATAAGGAGATCAGTAATAAGTTTGTCCAACTTTCAAGTCAACAATTGCAGAAAGCCTTCTCTGTGCAGAATCTCAGACTGAAACTCCAGAATTCAGAGATTCTGTCTTAAATGTGAAGACCACCTAGGCCACTCTGAGCCTCCCCTACATGAGGGTCTCTAACTATGGGTCTTTCTCTTCATCCCTTTGACCTGATTTCTGCCTCAAACCACCAAGTAAAAAGGAAGAAGATCCTATAAAGAGGCATAATCATTCTCCATTTTCTGGCTCATATCCACTCAGCGAGTATTCCCTGAGCATCAAGAACAATCAGACCCATTTCTAAGTGCCGCTGCTGAGCTGCTGACACCAAGAGAATAGTATGTCATTCTATGTTTGTCTGGTTGATCCCTCTAATCTTTTCTGAAGTACATCTCATGGAAATAAAGATATAAATTGAAGCCCTGATCTTATATATACTTTTTTCCATTTATTTATTTATTTATTTACTGTGGTACTGGGCATCCAACTCAGAGTATTGCACCTGATAGGCAAGCACCTTGCCACTGAGCCAACACCCCAGCCCTTAATTTCCCCTTTTATCACATACGTTTTTTGTACGTTTTTTTATTGTAAAAATGCTGTATGGAGGGGTTACAGTTACATGAGCAAGGTAATGAGTACATTTCCTATCAAGCATTGTTGCCTCCTCCTTTGTTTCCCCCCTACCATCCCTTCCCTCCCCACCTCCCCAACCACCCACTCCCGCCCCCCGCCGAAGTTGCAAAGTTCGTTTTCAACATAGTGTCTTGTACATCCCGTTGTTATAATGGGTCAACTTGTATCCCTACTTAAGCATTTTGTTTTTCCCTTCCCCTCCCCGAATTAGAGTAGTGTATATACAAGATGCAGGACATACACAGCAAATACAGTGAATACGGGGGTTTATACGGTGGGGGGAAGAGGGGACCATACAAAGCAACAATGACTTTCTAATCTTTAAAATTTGTACTCAGACACACAAATGTGTGTCTGGTTTTGTTTTATTTTTGTTTTGCTTTGCTTTTTTGGTGGGGGAACAAGGAGTAGCTCTTTTGCTACTTTTCTTCCTTCCTAACAGTGCCCTCCATCATTGGGTCGGCTCCCAGAGAGGAGTGCAGAAACTTGCTTCATACAGTCATCAAAAAGGGGTTCTCTGGTACTGCCTGAGGTGGGCGCCACGGGACGAGGCAGGCAGTTGCTCTTCCCTGGAATCTTGATCTGGCAATAAAAGGATGCATAGACCATTTATAATAGGAAAAGGCCAAAGTCAGACTCTTCATCTTCAGGACAAATATATGATTTCTTGCTTTCTGAGTCCTTTTGATTTATTTCTATTTGGCATTAGTTTCCCAGCTTTCAGTTGATTCTTTTTTTTAGGTTTGCTGGTATCATTATCACCAATATTTCCAGCAAACTCCCTTGTCCTTTCATGTTATTGTCAAATGTTTGTGAACAAAGAACATTCATGGCACACTAGCTAAATTCAACTCAGTCATATAGAGTTTCTTATTTCCCCATAAGAAAACAAACTTCGGGGCTGGGAAGGTGGCTCAGTGGTAGAGCGCTTCCCTTGCATGCCTGAGGCCCTGGGTTCGATTCCTCAGCACCACATAAGAAAAAAGAAAAAAGCCAGAAGTGGTGCTGTGGCTCAAGTGGTAGAGTGCTAGCCTTGAGCTGAAGAGCTGAGGGACAGTGCCCAGGCCCAGAGTTCAGGCTCCACGACTGGATCCAAAAAAAAAAAAGAAAGAAAGAAAACAAGCTTCAAGCTCAGAAAAGGACAATTCAGCAGTTCCTCCATCGGTGTTGTTCAAAATGAGTTTTGGTTTTTTGTTGTTTATTCATTTGTTTGTTGTCTTGGGGCTTGTCTACAGGGCCTGACTGTCCCTGAGTTTTTTTTGCTCAAGGTCCACTTGAGCCACAGCTCCACTTCCAGCTTTTCTTTCTTTTAGCTCTTAATTGGAAATGGGAATCTCACAAACTTTCCTGCCCAGCCTGGCTTCACACCACTACCCTCAGATGTCAAGCTCTAGAGTAGCTAGGATTACTGGCATGAGCCACCAGTGCCCAGCCAAACTACCAGTTAAAAAAAAACCCACTGGAGAACCAACTCTGTTCTGTTCCTGTTTTGGTGCATGTTGTTTTGGAACATTAATGACCGAAGGAATTTCAGAGTGATATATAGAAATACCAAACTAGATAGCTAAACTCAGCCAAGCTGATCAATATTAATGAAACAAAACATTAGGCAAGGAAATCTAAGCAGCCCAGGTATTTCGGTGCCCACTTATAGCCATAGCTACTTAAGAGGAAGAGGTAAGTTTGTGGCTCAAGACCAACCTGGGAAAAAGTTAGGGGGCCTCCATTTCAAAAAACAAAGCTGAATGATGGTGCACGCCTATATAATCCAACCTACTCAGGTAGAGGATGTAGGAGGATCAAGGTTCAGGGCAAAGAAGGGAAAAGTTCAAAACCCTCTCTGAAAAACAAACTGAAAGCAACAAACAGGACTAGGAATATGGCTCAAGAGGTAGAGATTTCACTAGTAAGTGTGAGGCCCTAAGTTTAATATCTATTATCATCAATAAAGAAAAAAAATGTCAGGAAAGACTGATGACTTAGAAAAAAGAGCTGAAAAAAAGAAAGCAGAGATGAGTAAAATAAACATTATTTTACAGCGCATTGAAGGACATTGGTGGGGCAGAAACCCACAATATACTTGCTTCTCTACTTATACTACGTTGATTGACAGTATTGTGCATATAAGTAATAAGGCAGATTGAGAAACTCATGGATGATCTTTCTGTTTAAATGAAATTTTAGCCAAAGCAAAACAAAATGAACTTTTTATATGGGTCTCCCTAGTGCAGAAATCATTCTCTGCAACCACTTTACATGGCATTTTATTATTTGGATGATGAAATTTCCATTACTTAAAGTGAGTGTTCCTTCTTTTTGCAATTTTCCATTATAGGCACCTCTCATCTTCTCATTAAAATGTCCCAGCTAATAGAAGGATTCCATCTCTTGATATTGTACTCCCAGATTTTATTGATGCTGCTTTACCATGCATCAGTTATATAACCCAGAGCTCCCAATTTGCTCATCTGTTTTCATTTTGTGACAGAGAAACTTCACATGTCCAGTGACTGCCAAGCAGAAACACTGATAAGCAATTATCTGTTAAATCACTATTTTCCAGATGCAAGTCATCTAATGTTTTCAGAAATACGCCATTATTCAATCAAAACATTTCATAGAAAATTCAGCTACTACATCCCCATAATCATCATTTATAACTAAAAAGAAATTTTAAATGTCTCTCTGGTAATTTTAACCCCTGTATATGGTATTTTCACAAGAAAGAAAGAAAGAAAGAAAGAAAGGAAGAAAGAAAGAAAGAAAGAAAGAAAGAAAGAAGGAAGGAAGGAAAGAAAGAAAGAAAGATCTCTCTGGCCATAAAAGCCTCCTTTTAACATATGAAATAACCTTAGGTCATTTACAGAAAAAAAAAAGCTATTCGAAAATCTAGTATTTCAAAATAATGACTAAAGATAAATCTAGTCAGCTCCAAAGGAAATAAAATAAAATAAAATAAAATTTGTTTACCTTACTGTATTTAGAAAGAGAATATAGATATTGGTTTGGTGAAAAAAATCTATTTCCCCTCTCTCATCTCTTCAAGAGCACATTTAAACCTTTTATCCTTTACATCATTTTAGAAACAAACCAAAATACATGAAAGGATTTTTGCTAATTACAAGAGTAAATTTTAAATCTTGATTTTTAAAAGCCATCTATATATTTGAATTGAGAAAAAAACAAATCATCTCTTTTGTCACTTTACATGTAAGGTACATTTATTAAAGTATTACACTAGCTCTAGCACAGCCCAGGACACCAGAAGGAAATAGATATTTGCCACTCAGCTTATTCCAGTCCAAACTTAATCAAAACAAAATGTTACCAAACACAGGTAACACAATGCTGCCCCTTTCGTTTTCCCTTGACTCTGCTTCTATTATCCCTCCTGTTCACAGGAGGTACTTTTAGGTCCACAGCTACTACTTCCAGTCCAATGGAACTTTATTTACCCTACAGGATAGGAATAGCCTGAAGATTTGAAGGAATCAGCAGGGACTAAAGGCATTGTAGCAAGGGCTACCATTGAAAAACATTTTGAAAACGAGTAAAAAGCTGAAGGACATAAATAATATTTATTCATACCCAGAATCTTTTCTAACAATATAAGGAGGGTATATTAATCAATTTTATTCCTGTACGAGAGTTAAGAGACAAAGACTTCTAAACTAATATAGTTATAATAAATTGTTAAGGGATTCAAACTACAAAAATAAATGTAAATTTTGAAATTAAGTATTGAATTCAAAATCTGAATCATAAAAGTTGGAGGGGAGAAAATATAAAGGAAGTGGAAGCATAGTTTTTAATGGGATAAAAGGGAAGTTGCTACCAGGTTAAAGTAGCCTGTGGTTATGATAATATGTTTTTTGTAAGAGTCATGGTAATCGAAGCAAAAACATATAGTAGTTGCACAAAGTATAAAAAGACAGGATTCAATGCATATTACCATAGATAGCAATCAAAAAATAGAAGATAGTAAGAGAGGATCACAGATATAAATGACCTACAAAACAATTTTAAAACACAAAATTATAAAAGTTACCTTGAATGCCAGTATATGAAATTCTCAAATAAAATGGCATAGAAAACAAGTGGCTGAATAATTTTTTAAATGACATTATCTAGGTATATAGTGCCTACAAGACACTCATTTTGCTAATAAGAACACTTATAGTGTAAAAGTAAAGGGATGGAAAATGGTATTACACTCAAATTGAAGGGCAGAGGTAGCTATACTTATATCAGACAAACTAGATTTCAGATTAAAAACAACCTGTAAAAAGTGACAAAGTCATTACATTATGATAATGATAAAGGGGTCAATTCACCAAGAAAGTATAAAAATTATAAGTCAATATGCACTCAATATCCAAGAATCTAAATACATAAAGAAATTATTAAGCTAGGGTAGGGAGAGAGTATTAAGTATAGGTAGGGAGAGAGAGATTACAATACTAAAATAGTAGTGGACCTCAATATCATACTTTCAATAATGGACAGATCATCTAGACAGAAAATCAATGAAGAAAGATTACACTTGAATTACACTTTAGATCAAATACACCTAACAGGCACATACAGAGCACAATATTCTATCTAATCACAGCAATACACACATTCTTCTCAAGTGCACATGAAAGACCTTCCACAATATATCATATGTTCAACGACAAAACAAATCTTAACAAATTTTAAAGGATTGAAATAGTGCCTAGTAATTCTTTTTGATCATAATGAAATGATACTAGAGATCAGTTACAGAGAAATCTTTGTAAAACATACATAAAAATAAACATATATGCCTAGAATACAATAGACTACCAAGGAAATCAAAAGGGAAATTTAAAAAAATAGATGTAAATAAAAGTGTAAATACAATGTACCAACATTTATGAGATATAAAAAGTCAATCCTAAGAGAGAAGTTTATGGTAATATATGCCTATTTCAAATACAGTTTTTAATTTAAATTTTATTGTAAAGGTGATGTACAAAGAGTTACAGTTACATAAGGTATCGAGTACATTTCTTTTTGAACAGTGTTAACCCCCTCCCTTTCCGACGCTTTACTCCTCCCCATCAGATGGATTGTAATCAGATGGATTACAAATAAACATTGAGACAATTGATATCACCAAAATAGAAAGAACCATAAAAAAAGACTATGACAATGAACACAAATCCTCAGCAAAATATTAGCAAACAATTCAGGAATACACTGAAAGAATCATTCATCATAATCAAGGAGAACTTACCTTTGGAATTCAAGAATAAAACAATATACACAAAATCAACAAATGTGACATAGTTAACAAAATAAAGGATAAAATCATATGATCAAATTTAATATATGCAGGAAAACCATTCAACAAAATTCAGTACCCTTCATGATAAAAACTCTTAGCAGATGTATCTCAACACTTAAAAACCCAAATGTGACAAACCCACAGCAAACCTCATTCTCCTGATGAAACGGTGAGTAAAAAAAGCTTTCTCTCTAAGTTCAGCAACAGCACAAGACCTAAATGTTTTCAACATATTTTGGAAGTCTTCGTCAGGGCAATTAGGCAAAAGAAAGATAGAGAAGACTTCCAACTAGCAAAGAAAGAAATGATATTATTGATTGCTAATTATATGATTTTATATATAAAATATCCCAGTACAGGTACCAGTGGCTGATGCCTGTAATTCTAGCTACTCAGGAGCCTGAGATCTAGAGGATCTTAGTTTGAAGCTAGCCCAGGCAAAAAAGTCCATGCGACTCCATGTTCAAAATAATCAGGCAACTCAGTAGGCTGAATACCTCATTTGGGCTTGCTGGGATGTTCAGGATTTTAGCATTGGAAGTTTTCCATCATAGGCCTGGGCTCTGAAGAAAAACCTGGTTCTGTCCTGGGCAAATTGAGAGAGTAGATCATTTCATACCCAGATAACCAGCAGAATGCTAAATTAATTATATCATTGTTGCAAAGAAAAAAAATAATCAGGCAATAAAAATAAAAATAGACAATTGGAATTATACCAAATTAAAAATACTTCTACATAACTTCCTTGTACATATGTTTATCTGATTTGGGGAAAGGGAATAACAAAATGGTGAGACAAAGGACAAAGGCTAAACTAATGCAATAGTGATACTCACAAGACACTATGTTGGAAATGAACTTTACAACTTGGCGGGGGAGGGGATTTGGCCAGGAGGGAAAGTGGGAGAAAATGAAGGAGGGAACAACACTATTCCACAAGAAATGTACTCATTACCTTACTTATGTAACTGTAACCCCTCTGTACATCACCTCTTTAATAAAATAAAATAAAATTTAAAAATAGGTCTACGAACAGAATAAACATTTCTCAAAAGAAAACAGATATAGGCAATAGGTATATGGAACAAATGCTCAGCATAACTAATCACTAAAGAGCTACAGATTATGAAGAGATAACATCTCACATCCATTTAAAAGGACTGTGTCAAAAAGATAAAAAAAAAAAAATAAGCCAGGGACCAAAGGCTCACACCTGTAATCCTAGCTACTCAGGAGGCTGAGATCTGAAGATCGCGGTTGGAAGCCAGCCCATGCTCAAAAAAGTCAGAAGTGGCACTATGGCTCAACTGGTAATGCACTATTCTTGATCACAAAGAGGCTCAGGGACAGCGCCTAGGCCTGAGTTCAAGCCCTAGCACCAGAAAAAAATAAATCTTAGCTCCTGAGGAGGCTGAGATCTAAGGATTATGATTCAAATCCAGCCCTGGCAGGAAAGTCCATGACACCCTCATTTCCAAGTAACTACAAAAAAAAAAGCAAGAAGATCTGTTTCTCAAGCAGTAAAGTGCAAGTCTTGAACAAAAACACAAAAAAAAAAAAAAACCTTAGGGATGGTGACCAGGCCCTGAGTTCAAACCCCAGGATTGGCACATTAAAAAAAAAAAAGACATATTGGAGGTAATTCTTATACATTGTTGACAGGAAGGTATAACAGTAAAGTCAATATGGAAAATAGTATGGAGGTTTCTTGTAAAACTATAAATTGAAGCACTATATAACCTAGTAATTAAACATAGGTCCATAAAAACTGAAGTAAGTATGGCAAAGGGACTTCTGCATCATCATGCTCCATGAAGCTCTATTCACAACACCCAAGAAATGGAATCTACGTAAGTGTCTGTCCATGTGTACGTGTCTAAAGAAAATATGGCCTACATCCACAAAGGAATACAATTCAGCCATCAAAGTAAATGGGGAGTATTATAACTTGGAACAACATAGCAGAATCTAAACCCGACTAGCCAGGCACACAAAGAATCATTACCACACAGTCTCACTTACATGAGAAATCGAAAGGTTGAAATCGTGGAAGTAAAAATAGAATGATGGTTTCCAGAGGCTGGATGATGGGAAGTGAGGGATAGGGAGTGGCTGATCAAAGAACACAGCATTTCAGGTAGACAGGAGATATGGGTCTTAAGATCTATGCACAGCAGGGTATTCTAGCCAATTACAATGGACTGCATACTTCAAACTGAGTAAAAATAAATTCCAAATGTCTTACCATAAAAAGGATAGGTAAGCAAAGTGAAGGATACATTAGTTAGCTTGATTTAGTCTTTCCCGTAGCATATGTATGCCAAAACATTGCATTTGATTCTATAAATGTGTACAACTACAACCTGTCAAACCAACACAATATTAATAAGATATGCTTTCTAAAACAGACTGTGTTCTGTGCTGTTTTATGTTGTGATCACTGGCACTTATTGGATAAAATCTGATGCTATGGTCTGTCTCTTAAGATGCTTGTTTACAAGCCCACCATTAAATCTCACAGGTCCTCCCCGCACACATGGCCTTCCAGCTACGCAAACCACATGCTGATTCCCTGAGAAACAGGGCACACTCCAGGCTCCTCCATGTTTTACATGCTGTTCATTCTGCCTCCCTCTAAGTGCTGATCTTGCAGGTGTGCATCACCATGTCCAGCTGGAATCTCTTATTTTTGTATACCCTGAGCCCTGCACAGTGTCTGGCCAATAATAAAACTTTGCAAATTAATGAGCAAAATAGGTTAGTTCACCAGGAATCAGTGGCTCATGCCTGTAATCCTAGCTACTCCAGAGTCTAAGATCTGAGGATAAGTTTTCAAAGCCAACCCAGGCAGAAAAATACTTGTAAAACTCTTATCTCCAACCACCAGAAAATTGGAAGTGGTGCAGTGACTCAAAGTGGTAGAGCACTAGTCTTGAGCAAAGGAGCTCAGGGACAACACCCAGGCCCTGAGTTCAAGCTCTATGACTGACAAAACAAGTTCTAAAAAATTAATAATTGTCATTAATTAACATGTCATCTACTTTATCCCATTATCCTTAAATTCTCTCCATTTCATCCTTTTTTACAAAATGAAAAGACTATTTTCTATAAATACTCATATCAATGTAATTTTAATGAGAATATAATAAATTGATCTGTTTCAGAAATAAGAGAGTTAAGGTCTGGTGGAGCTAAGTAGGATCTGTGACTTAGCATATATATTTTCACACTACACTAATGCTAGTCCAGGTACTAGAAGGTTTGTGGAACAGAAATCATTTGTTTACACAGGCAAGTAGGAGTGCAATCTGGGTAAGATGCCAGACACAGAGCTTCACGTCCAGGCCTGCCTCTTCTGAGATCTGTTGAAAATGGTGAGTAGGCAGGCAGGCCAGCATCCAGCATTAGAAAAGTAGGAATGGAAGAGGCATGTTGACATTTACCTGTAACTAAAATGTCAGCATGTTCCAGCAGACCTCCTGTCAAAGAGGTGAGGCGGATATTTTGCATGACTCTGGTGTGCTGCTTCTATCTTTTTTTAAACTGGAGATTCTGACTCATAGTCAAGTATTACTGGATATATCTTTGGCTCTAGCCTACCATAGTTGCACTTACCAAATGTTCTCAAGAGAACAAAGGCACCATTTATTGAGGTTCCTCCCCAAGCACAGTCTCTGTTTCTGTTTGTTACAGACATATTTGCTTTTCTTCTAATTAGATAGGGTCATCTTTAGGTCTTAGTTCCTTCCTCAAAAAAAAAAGAAATTAAGAAACAAGACATAAAGAAATCACAATTTATCCTAAAATACGCATGTTTGTTTAAAAAACTATTTTCAACAAAATTAGCTCAATGGATAAAAGTGGGAAGATTCTGTTGTATAAATCTGTAGAGCTCAAGACTATCACTTCTTAAATAGTAGTCAGCATAGCATTTATATAACATTTCAACCAAAAAGTATTCTGATAGAAAAACACAGATCCTGTTAGACAGTTTGTATATGTATTTATAAAATACAATATGATATATTGCATATAATTCATATATAAACTAATTACATAGACTCTATTATAAATAATACATACATAGCATATATTTATTATATACATATCTTAACTTACAAACACTATCTTCATATACTGTATTTCAAAAGTTAAACTGATGAGCATAATTTTATTATAATTTAGAAAATCATGAGTAGGAATTAAAAATGTATTAAACTTTCTAATGATACATTAATGCCATTTTTCTTTCCAAACAAAAATTACCATCCAATGCTTCTACATGTCCTCAAGTAAATGAACTTTCTCATTTCCCAGCAGCATTTGTAGAAAAAAAAACTTAAATAAAGATTTAAGTTTAAATATGTTTTATAAACTCCATACACCTTACCTAATACATGAAAGGACCCATAATTTATACAGGTGAATTGTATGTCGGTGTTAAATTTCAATTTATTTTGAAAGATGATCAAAAATGAAAAACTTCATATACATATTTCTTAACTTAAAAATAACTTATTATGCAATGATTAAATATGTGATTATGTCTTGACTACATGCCCTGAGATGGTTTGTAATCTCTTTAACTTAGTTATGAAAGCAACGTGAAAGGCTGCTCGGAGAAATAATTAGGATTTTGAAACTGAAATGATTATTACATTAGCTCAGAGATCCACAGCTAAATTTGTCCTTTTCATAGGTCTCTTTTCATCTGCCAAATATAATTGCCTTGTTATTTGCCTTTTTTAACCATAAAATAAAGTCCAGTGCACAAGTAAAAATTGAGTTCAGTTCAGCACATAAAAGTTGTTTTCACAAGGGTTCAGAATCAAAGCCATCCTGTCCCTTCTCGTTCTCATTTAGAATAGTTTTAGTAGGAGCAGAAAAGTAATAATAGGTAATAGGCAATCTTCAGTGAAATAAATACAGACTGTGATCTGAAAGGCACCAGTATTCGAAGACCTAATTACTCAGATGTCAGAAGAACACCATTACATGCTTTTATAATGTTGAGATAATTAAGATAGTTCACTAAATTTTGTCCAGTGAGTTTTAAATCTGGTTGACCCTAATGCCTTATTTAAAAAAAAAGTAGAAGCCCTCCCTAGCCTCCTGCCTTTATCTCGACAACATGTTCCTTGCTGGCCCTAATGATGCACACTGGGACTCCATAGCTCCACCTCAGCATAGAACAGACAAGACTGCACACTAACACATGGGCTTCTGAGACAGGGAAATGTGCAAACCTACTCTGCCTACCACTGTGCTAGACTATGACATGACCCTCAATTCAACACATTTGGTCACAAGTTGAGAATGTAAAGCTCCATAGTGACTGAAGAAATCTGCCCAATCCACTGCCAGAGCTGAGCTATGTGCCATAATCTGCTGATCTGGAAAACTATAAAGATTTCACTGGTATAAGATTTAAAAATTAAAGGACACATAATGGACGAAAGTGTCAGCATTACCATCCCTCTTGATTGATGCCTGCCTCAATAAATAATGCAAATGAAGAGGCCATAGTAGAGTCTATTAATAACTATTACAAGTTGCTCCAGGATATATATAAATATATTCTCTTATTTATTCAAAATGTACAACATGCCACTATAAGAAGCATTGCTGAAATCCCAGTGATAAACCTCTCCCATCAGCCCCCACGCACATGGGCTGGCCCATCCTACAAGATGCATTTTCATCAGCTATAAATAAAACAGACATTAGAGCTGACAGGAAGTTGTAACAGCCAAGTGTCAATCACTCCCTGTCATGATGTGCAGTTTAATTTTTCAAAGTAGCTGAGCATAAGGGTAAAAAGGGTTTTCACGCTATCTCTCTTTGTCTTTCAGACTCAGAAGTTTCTTAAAAGAGACCAGGTTGAACTTAGCTCTGAATATTAAGCACCCATCATAAAATCTTTCTCATTGATCAAATCAAATGGGTCTGGCAGTGAGTAGGAAGGCTCTGCCAAGAGCTTTGTATGGAAATGTTTCTCAAGGAATGAAAGAAAGGAAAACAACAAAGTTCAGGAGAAGCTATCATGATGGTCAGTTGTCCCCAAACCTCAATGACTACAGATGTACTGTCCAGTCCAGAAGCTACTGCCTGCCCTTGTACAGATGTTGACCACTTGACGTGGGTAAATGGCAAGAAACTGCATTTCAAAGACATAGTTTAAAAAAAGCTTTTTAAAAATCTGCTTTTAGTTAATTATATATTGAAGTGGTATCTTTATCCTTTGAGATTAATATTGTCGAAATTAACTCCACCAATACAATTTTATGTCCTCATTGATCATGTATTTGAGAGTATTGAAGCAGAGTCTACAAGAAATAATTGTACACCCATGCAGCATTATTCCCTAAACTAAAAAAGGGTTAAAAACATCCATTGCTCAACAACCAGTGAGTGGGTAAACAAAATGTGATGCTTCATACAATAAAATCTTAATCATAAAATCAAGTGAAGCACTATTGATCTATGCTACAAATGTTTGAGTTTTAAGAACATTAGGATAAGAGAAAGAACACTCACAAAAGACCACATATTCTATGATTTCATTCATTTAAAATCAGATAGAGAAGTTCACAGAGATAAGAAATCGTATGATTGCTTAGTCCTGAAGGTCTGAGAACTGGGAAGAAGAAGGTGAGAGCTAAATAATACAAGGTTAATTTTTTGCATGTGTGCCAAGACTGGGGCATAAACTCAGGGCCCTAGGCTCTCTTGGCTTCTTTCCACTTAAGGATGATACTCTACCACTTGAGCCACATCTTAATCGGACATACAAGCCACACATTAATCGGACATACAAGTCACAGATTTATTTATCTGCCCAAGCTAGCTTCAAACCTCAATCTCAGATCTCAGCCTCCTGCATAGCTAAGAGTATTGGCATGAAACACCAGCACCCAAAATGAGGTTACTTTTTGAGATGCTAAAAATATTGTAAAACTGCCTAGTGGTGGGTGCACCTATTTGTAAATAAACTACAGGTACAATGTGAATCACACACTTTAAGTGGATGAGTTATACAGTGGCTATGTGACGTAAATCGCAATAAAACTGTTTTTTAAAAAGGGAGAAAACTGTCACAATGGGAAAACAGATCGAAAGGAGGGAAGAGAGAACTCTAGTCACAGGAAGTGGGGCTGGTACAACACAAACTATCTAAGAGCAGATCATTCTCTCCCTATGGTGGTAACTCCCCATTATACACTAAGAGCATCTTTTGTCCTTGTGCCTTTAAGATCCAGTCCATATTTTCATGGTCCCATGGTTCAGGAGCTCAGTCCTCACCAGGGAAGCTTCAGGTTTTCTGTATTACAGCATGGCTGATACTCTGAATATGCATCAGCCTCAACGTACACACTTATTAAAACTCTTACTCCTCTAAGAAAAGAAAATGCGCATCTGGGAAGGAAGAAAAAAGCCCAGTCATTGAATGTCTTCGCTTATTAGCAAAGCTATATAACTAAATACTGTTGCTAAGAGCCACAGAAGTAGGCAAAAATAATATAACTTCTCAAAATAACAAAGTAAGTGAACATCTTTATAGAAAGGGAAATTGTGGAGCACAGGCTTATTTTTCCTCTCTTAGTGAATTTCAAAACTATGTTGTGTTTGAAACCACAGAAGATGTTTCTTCCCCAACAGCAAATCAAAAGTTAAGCCAGAAACCTGATGAAATATGACGAATGCCATTGCAATGAAGTACTGAGACCATTTACATCGCTGCTTTGCGCTGAGTTCTCCAGTCTGCAGGTCACACAATTGAATACACGAGTGCCAAGCTCCTGCGGTGAAATGGGGCTTTTGACCTCTGGTTCCTTTAACTGGCAGAATGATGGAAAGGCTGCCCTCCTCAGCCTGCAGTGACTGAAGAGAAATCAAGCCCCTGGCACTCAAAGGAAAGCCGGCCGGTTTGTGTGACCCATCAGCTCCAGTGCTTGCAACAGGAGGAAAGCAGCAAGAGTCACCCTCGCATTAGGAAAAAGATACAAAGGCATTTTACTCTCCCAAACAGACACAGAATAGCACCTGCCATAACGACTCAAAGACTAAACTATTATCCTCAATGTGTGACTGTCTAGAGATCTATATAATTTGTCATGTGCTTGTGTGTGTCTATATATACATGTATATTAATCATTTAGTGTGTTTATTTGTATTTGTTTATTTGTAGATTTATTGCTACCACAAATGAGGGAAACATGCAACCTATGTTTCTTTGGATCTGGATCTGACTTACTTCTCTGAAAATAATCTTTTCCAAGTCTTTCCGTTTCTATAAAAAAATGGTACAAATGGTGCTTATGATTATATAAAATAATGTTTTATGAAATAAGCTGCAAGAAAAGGAAAAAAGGTAATTTTTAGTCGCTGGTGTTGCTGTTTTCACTTTCTTTTCCTTTTGTCTTATTTGCTCATTTGTTTGTATTTGGAAGGATAATGGGGAGCACAGAAAAGGTAGAAAAAAGGGTGAACAAATAGAAAAGTAGTATTCATTAGACACCCTGTGGAAAATGAACTGTACATCTGCGGGCAGGGAAGGGAGGGAAAACTTGGAGAGGACAAAGGGGAGAAATGGTTCAAAAATAATTGTACTCATCACCTGACTCATGTAACTGTAACCCCTCCGTATATCATCTCTATGATAACAGTTTTTTAAAAAATGACAGGCATTTAAGACATGATGCTGTTTTAGGGATTACATATTTTGATGGATAAAAACAGAAAAATAATTTAGGAGTCTATAGTTCAGACTACCATTTTTAAAAGAGGACATTTCTACTTGTTAAAATACACAATTTGTTGCAATAAGTTCTTAGTTTTTTTATCTTTTTTGTAAAGATACTGTAGAAAGGGGTTACAGTTACATGAGTAAGGGAATGAGTACATTTCTTATCCAGCATTGTTACACCTTTGTTTTTCCTTTACTATCCCTTCCTTCTCCACCTCCCCAACTCTTCCCTCCCCTCCCTGCCCAGAAACTGTAAAGTTGGTTTTCAACATAATGTCTTGTACACCTCATTGTTACAATGGGTCAACCTGTATCCTTGTTTCAGCATTTTGTTATTTCCCTTCCCCTCCCCAAATTAAAAAAAAATGTATATACAAGATGCAGGACACTGAAATCAAATACAGTGACAATAGTGGCTATACCAAGGGGGAAGAACATACAAAGAAACAAAAATATCACATAGTACATTCAAAACAACAGCAACCAAGAAAAATCCTCTTGTGTCCCTATCTTGGGGTTCATTTCGCTTAACATCATCTTATATGGCCATATGTACATGGTTTTTTACCTCTTCTGCTAAGACATGATACTTTTGCCGGTTGTTTCTGTTTTTGTTTTTTAATTCAAGTATTGTGGGTCAATTGCTATGTTTTGTTGACAGTTCTTCCAAATAGGAAAGAAATCAGTTTTTTATCATAAGTTACATCACCTTTTCCACATTTTTTTTGGAAATCAGGACACAAATTATCATTTTTATTCTGTTGGCATAAAGATAGCTCTTTAAAAAATGAATAATGACCAGTCTTCAAAAAAGACAAAATATATCCTCATCTTGGTGTTCCCTCATAAACACATTGTCAGATGATAGCTTTATCTTACATGCCTACTGACTAAAGACAGACAATTCCCACCCCCTTTTAAACAAAGGTTTTATTCAGAGACACAATCATAGGTCACAGTATAATTCTGTATACAAGAAAGCTTTTTTTTATTGTGAAAATACTGTAAAGAGGGGTTACAATTACATGGGCAAGATAGTGAGTACATTACTTATCAAGCATTGTAGCCTCCTCCTTTATTTACCCTTCCCATCCCTTCCCATCCTCCCTCCCCCTCACCCAATCCTCCCCCCACCAAGTTGTAAAGTTCGTTTTTGACATGACAACTTGTACTTCTCATTGTTGCAACAGGTCCACCTGTATCCTTATTTAAACGACTTGTTTTTCCCCTTCCTCTCCACAAATTATACCGACATCAAATACAGTGAAAGCAAGGGTTATACTGTGGCGGAGGGACATACAAAGCAGCAAAGAAATAATTTTATAATTGCGTTAGAAACAAATGCATGAAAGAAAAAAAACATTTGAATACATATCTTAGGGTTCATTTCCCTAACATCACCTTATCTGACCTTTTCTGCTGACTCATACATATACTAGATACTGTAAATAAGGGAAATCATGGGACCTATGTTTCTTTGGGCTTGGCTTACTTCACTTAATATAATTTTTTCCAAGTCTTTCCATTTCCTAACAAATGGGGCAATGTCATTCTTTCTGATGGAGGCATAGAATTCCATTGTGTATATATACCACATTTTCTTGATCCATTCATCTACTGAGGGGCATCTGGGTTGGTTCCAGATCTTAGCTATGGTAAATAATGCTGCAATAAACATAGCTGTGCTGGTAGCTTTAGTGTGCTCTTGTTTGTAAACATTTGGGTAAATGCCCAAAAGTGGAATTGCTGGGTCATAGGGGAGCTCTATGTGGAGTCTTCACATTTTTTTAGATCTATCCTCATCTTGTCCAGGAATGTTTATGGACCTTAAATGGTGATTTATGTTATCCTATAAGGTGACATAAGGTTAGTATGCAAAGGCAAAATGGTGTGATATTTAGAACCCAAACAAGATAGACTTTTTCTCTCTTTCATGTCACCTTCTAAATATGGGCAGGTGGTTTCCAATAGTCACACATATCTGTTTCCTTACATATCTAGCAACTGAGTAGAAAAATTTTGATTGAGAGTATGTTAGATAAATTCTAATTGATGCCTAAAATAAGCCCAACTCAAACCAGTCTTAAAATGTGCCTGTAAAGTGAGACAAAAAGAGGCTTATCTTAGGAGAGAGATACCAAAGTGCAAAACCAATGTGCATCTGATCATATAAAGTAACGTTTATCAAAATGAACTCCAAGGAATGGAAACAAGAAAGCTTTTATTTTCCTTTGGGTTTGGGTTTTTTTCTTTTTATCTTGTTTGATTATTTATCTGTGTTTAAGAAGGTAAGGGGGAGCATAGAAATGGAGGGACAAAGAGTGAATGAATACAGAATACACTAGGCACCATGCTGAAAATGAATTACTCAACTTATGGGTAGGGACAGGAGAGAAAAACTGGGTAAGAACAAGGTAAGAGATGACATGGTCCAAAAAGAAATGTACTCTTCTTTGTACATCACCTTTACAACAATTTTAAAAAATTTTAACAAAATCTAAAATAAGAAGAAATACCTCACTACTGTAATCCCTCTGTACATCACCTTTATACTAACAATAAAAATTAAATATGCATAAAATACTTTGTTTGGTACATTTTTTAAAAATTTCTATCCCTAAGAAATTATATTAAGTGAAGTAAGCCAGGCCCAAAGAAACATAGGTCCCATGGTTTCCCTTATTTGCAATATCTAGTATATGTCTGAGTCAAGCAGAAAAGGTCAGATAAGGTTATGTTAGGGAAATGAACCCTAAGATATGTATTCAAATGTTTTTTTCTTTCATGCGATTGTTTCTAACACATTTATAAGATTATTTCTTTGTTGCTTTGTATGGCCACAGTATAACCCCTGCTTTCACTGTATTTGATGTTGGTATAATTTGCGGAGGGGAAGGGGAAAAACAAATTGTTTAAATAGGGATACAGGTGGACCCATTGCAACAATGAAATGTACAAGTCGTTATGTCGAAAACGAACTTTACAACTTTCGTGGGGGGTGGGGCGGGTAGGATTGGGTGGGGGGACGGAGGAGGATGGGAAGGGATGGTAAGGGGAAACAAAGGAGGAGGCTACAATGCTTAATAAGAAATGTACTCATTATCTTGCCCATGTAATTGTGACTCCTCTGTACAGTATTTTCACAATAAAAATAAGACAAAAAAAATTTCTATCCCTAGTGGGAAGTTGCAGCCTCAAAAAGAAGCTTCTTCCATGGAAGTCTGTGCGGCTTTGGATTTTACCATATTACACCAAATACAAAAAAGCCATAATTTCCACTCAAAACCTGGAACCATTTTTCTTTGTACTCCCTTATGGCCCTACACACTTCTGTACCTATCATAGGTATTCAATAGCCCTTCCATCACCCAATCAGTCAATCTTTTTATTTTCCAATGTCAAGCTAACTTGGTTCCTAACACATAAGAGGCACTAAATCAATATGCTTGTTGAATTAACAAGTTACAAAGACAGCATTCACCTAAATCTCTGAGCTTGAGAGGCAGGAAAATCAAAAGAACATTGGCGTTGGAGACAGACAAGTCTAGAGTGGAATCTCCATCCTACTCTTCAGTATCTATTTGAATTGAGAGAATTATAGTACTTTGCTTGACTCCAGACACATACTTCATCTTTTAGAAAAGGATAGAAGCTTACACAATGCTGTGATGGTTTAAAAGATAATATGTGGATTTCCAATCAGTGTCTGTAGCCCAGAGTTCTGGATAGTAAAAATGGATATAGTAATGTTTTCAGGGCCAAGGTTAGTGGCACCCACCTATAATACTAGCAACTTAAGAAGTGGAGAATTGAGATTCAAGGCCAGCCAGGGCAAAGTATAAGACACTACCTCAAAAAAATAAATATAAAAAGACTCAAGGATAGTTCAAGTCATAGAGCACTTGCCTAGCAAGCATACAGCACTGAGCTCAACTGAAAACTAGATAAATCAAAAGTAGTTTCATCCAGGCACCCAGGGCTCATACCTATAATCCTAGGTACTCAGGAGACTGAGATATAGAAGCTTGTGATTCAAAGCCAATTGGGGCAGAAAGGTCTGTTATAGTTCATCTTGAGGTAACCAGCAAGCAAGCTAGATGGGAGGCATGGTTCACATAGTGAAACACCAACTGTGAGCAAAATGAGAGAGAGAGAAAGAACACGGAACACAAAGGGGAAAAATGAATGGTTTTATCATTATCTTGCACATATTTATGCCTCAGCTATCAACAGGTACAATTAATAATGATTATTTTCATCATCATGGGCTGTAAAATGTTTTGTGATATCTTTTGGCAAGCACAGTAGACCCAAGAACTGATTTCTGTACTCCAGACAATCTCATCCTTACAATGAGGCAGCACAAGATTCAACAGTCAAAACCATCTCTCTGATTATGAAACTTGATTTTTTTTAAAAAAAAAAGCTCTCAGAGTTCCCAAAATGCTCTAAAAGCACTACTGGTAAGCATGCTGAATTAAAAGCTTGAAAGCCTGTAAAGGACTCTGTGTGAGCATGATACCAAGCAAGATGAGGCTAACCAAAGATTAATACAGGAGTTTTGTGATCATGATGAGGCTAACCAAACATTAATACAGAAATTTCATGAGCGTGAGGAAGCTAATCAAAGATTAATGCAGGAATTGAATGAACAAGCTGAGAATAGACAAAGATTAATACAGAAATTGCGTGAGTAGGATGAGAATAGACAAAGATCATGGAAGCATTCATGGAATCTACAAACAGACAGCTGAAGGAATCCAGGGGAACTACAAAGGAAATGCTGAATGGAGCCCATCAAAAGGAAAAGGAGTCCAATGAAACCATAACCAATCAACTAAGGGATTTGAGAATGAACACTGAAAACCAAATTAAGGAAGTAAAGAAGTCCATACAAGATCTAAAACAAAGCTCCAACAAAGATTTTGAAGCCATCAAAGTCAACCAATTAGAAGGAAAGGAAATAAAAAACAAAGTAGAAAGTCTTGAGAGTAGGTTAGACCATGCAGAAGAGAGAATCTCTGAGATTGAAGACAGTCTAGATAACATAGAGAAAGAACAGAAAACAATACAAGACAAATCCAAGAAATATGATAGTTCTATTCAACATTTAGAAGACACCATCAGAAGGCCTAATCTGAGGATAATGGATGTGAGGAGCACCTAGAGACAGAAGTTAATGGCCTAGGAAATTTATTTAACAGGATCCTAGCAGAGAACTACCCAAACATGCAAAAAGATGGGCCTATCCAGAAACAAGAAGCTTTTAGAACCCCAAATAGAACAGAACAGGACAGGACAGCCCAGTGTCACATTATAATCCACACAGGATCAATTCAGACAAAGGAAAGGATCCTTAAAGCTGTCAAGGAGAAAAGATCAATCACATATAAAGAGAAACCAATTAGAATAACTTCAGATTTCTCAGCAGAGAAAATTAAAGCAAGAAAAGCCTGGAATGATGTATGCCATGCCATAAAGACAAAAAGCTATCAACCAAAAATACTGTACCCAGCTAAACTCTCCTTCATAACAGAAGGTCAAATAAAAACCTTCCATATCAAAGAAAAACTGCAGCAATATATCCACCAAACCAGCCCTACAAAAGTATTTAAAGATGTCCTACACATAGAAGAACAACCAGACAATAAGGGCCAAGAAACCACATACAAACTGAGAATTCAAGAACCATAGGAAGAACCCAGTTGTCACAACCCACAAGAAGGTGGATAACATGGCAGGAACTACCAAACACCTCTCAGTCCTAACTCTCAATATCAATGAACTTAACTCTCCAACTAAGTGACATAGACTGTCTAGTTGGATTAAAAAGCAAGATCTTTCTATCTGCTGCCTTCAAGAGGCACACCTTGCCTATAAAAACAAACATGCTCTGAAAGTGAAAGGCTGGAATAAAATCTACCACGCAAATGGCTCCAATAAACAGGTGGGAGTTGCAATCCTAATAGCAGATAAAAATAGCCTTCAAATTAAAAGTAGCAAGAAGAGATAAAGAAGGTAGCTACATACTAATAAAGGGATCTCTCCTTCAGGAGGATATTACAATTATAAATATCTATTCACCAAACAATGGAACACCCAGATTTATCCAAGAAACACTACTTTCCCTAAATCTCCCATAGATCCAAAACCATTAATTGTTGGGGACACATCACTAACCCCATTGGATAGATCAAACCGGCAAAAACTCAACAGAGAAACCTCAGATCAAAATAACTGCATAAGAAAAGGTCAGATAAGTTGATGTTAGAGAAATGAACCCTAATTTATGTATTCAAATGTTTTTTTTTCTTTCCGGTGATTGTTTTTAACACATTTATAAGATTATTTCTTTGTTGCATTGTATGTCCCTACCCCACAGTATAACCCTTGCTTTCACTGTACTTGAGGTTAGTATAATTTGTGGATGGGAAGGGCAAAAACAAATCGTTTAAATAGGGATATAGGTGGATCCATTGCAACAATGAGATGTACAAGTCGTTATGTGGAAAAACAAACTTTACAACTTTAGTGGGGGGGGAGGAGGATTGGGGGGGGGGGTGGGGAGAGGATGGGGAGGGACGGGAAGGGGGAACAAAGGAGGAGGCTACAATGCTTGATAAGAAATGTACTCATTATCTTGCCCATGTAATTGTAACCCCTCTGTACAGTATTTTCACAAAAAAAAAAGAGGAGAAAAGTTTAACTGCATACACCAACTAGACATAACAGACATCTACCAAGTATTTTAACCGGAAGCATCAAGGATACACGTTCTTCTCAGCAGCACATGGAACAATCTCCAAAATAAACCACATTTTAGGTTACAAAGCAAATTTGTCCAAATTCAGAAACATTGAAATTATGCCCTGAATTCTCTGAGATAACAAGGGAATAAAATTAGAACTCAACACCAAAAGCCACCAAAGAAAGTCCTGTAACACATGGAGGCTGTTGAACCACCAGTGGGTCATGGAAGAGATTAGAAAGAACATTCAAATGTTCATGATGTTCAACAAAAGTGAACACAGAAATTATCAGCTCCTTTGGGTGACAGCAAAGGCAGTACTCAGAGGCAATTTTATAGCTCTGAGCTCCTACATCAACAAACTGGAGAGATCTGAAACCAACAACTTAATGAGACAACTGAACCTCCTTGAAAAAGAGCAGCAAGATAAACCCCAATCCAGTAGACAGAAAGAAATAATTAAAATTAAATCAGAATTAAATAGAATCCCAAAAAATCCATACAAAGAATCAACAAAACAAAGAGTTGGTTCTTCAAAATCCTTAACAAAATTGACAGACACTTAGCAAATCATCTCAGAAAAAGAAGAGAATAAACTCAAATAAACTCAGAGATGAGAAAGGAAACAGCACCACAGATACAACCAAGATGCAGAACATTATAAGGGAATACTTCTCAAACCTTTATACTAATACATTTGAAAATCTGGATGAAATGGACAATTTCCTAGCAAATATCGTCATACCAATACTAAACCAAGATGAGTTAAACCAACTTAACAGACCCATATCAAGCACTGAAATAAAAACAGCAAAAGAAACCTCCCATATAAGACAAGCCCAGGACCAGATGGATTTACAGTGGAATTCATCAAAGCAGAACTAACACCAATACTACTCCAAATCTTCAATGAAATTGAAAGAGAAAGTTCACTACCAAACACTTTCTATGAAGCCATCATAACCCTCATCCCAAAACGAGGCAGGGACTCATCAAAGCAGGAGAATTATAGACACATTTCTTTGATGAACATGGATGCAAAACTTCTCATCAAAATTTTGACCAACTGACTTCAACAATTCATCCAAAAAATCATGCACCACGACCAAACAGGGTTCATTTCAGGGATGCAAAGCTGATTCATTATATGCAAATCAATTAATATAATTCATCACAGCAACAAGAGAAAGGATAAGAACGACATGATTATCTCAATAGATTCAGAAAAAGCATTTGAAAAGATCCA
Organism: Dipodomys ordii; assembly: GCF_000151885.1. NCBI lineage: Eukaryota > Metazoa > Chordata > Mammalia > Rodentia > Heteromyidae > Dipodomys > Dipodomys ordii. The sequence goes on from NW_012267220.1 coordinate 19,009,759, forward strand.
ACACCCCTTTATGATGAAAGTTCTGGAAAAAATAGGAATCCATGGAACATTCCTCAATATAATAAACGCTGTATATGACAAACCTACAGCCAGCATTATACTTAATGGTGAAAAGCTAAAGCCATTTCCTCTAAACTCAGGAACAAAACAAGGATGTACACTCTCTCCACTTCTCTTCAATTTAGTATTAGAATGCCTAACTAGAGCAGTAAGACAAGATGCAAACATTAAGGGGATCCAAATAGGGAAAGATGAAGTAAGACTCTCCCTCTTTGAAGATGACTGATCTTGTATTTGCAGAATCCCAGGGACTCATGCCCAAATTACTCAAGCTGATTCAAAACTTTGGCAAAGTAGAAGGGTATAAAATTAACCCTTAAAAATCAATGGCTTTTCTGCATGCCAACAATGAGAAAAGTGCAACGGAAATCAGGAAAGCAACTCCATTTGTAATAGCCCCACAAAAAAATAAAATACCTAGGAATTAACCAAAGAAGTGAAGGACCTCTATGATGAAAACTTTAAAAACCTGAAAAAGGAAATCAAAACAGAACTTAGAAAGTTGAACAACCTCCCATTTTCCTGAATTGGAAGGATCAATATCGTGAAAATGGCAATACTTACAAAAGTTATCTACAAATTCAATATGATACCTACCAATATTCCAACCTCATTCTTCAATAAAATAGAAGCAATCTCAAAATTCATATGGATCAATAAAAGTCCCTGAATAGCAAAAACAATCCTTAACAGAAAGAACAATGCTGGAGGAATATCAGAACCATATTTCAAACTCTACTACAAAGCCATAGTAATCAAAAGAGCTTGGTACTGGCAAACTAAAAGACCTGAGGACCAATGGAATAGAACTGAAGACCCAGAAATGAACCCACAGATCTATAGCCACCTAATCTTCTATAAGGGAGCTAAAAAAAATAGAATGGGAGAAAGACAGCCTCTTCAGTAAATGCTGCTGGCAAAACTGGTTAATCACCTGTAGAAAACTAAAGCTAGATCCTTATATCATCCTGCACCAGAATCAACACCAAATGGATCAAAGACCGCGATTTCAAAGCAGATACCTGCAAACATTACAGAAAGGAATAGGTAAAACTCTAGGGCTCCTTGGCAGGGGCCGAAATTTTCTTAATAGAGACCTAGAAACACAACAAATTAAAGAAAGGTTAGACAGATGGGATTGCAAGAAACTGCAGAGCTTCTGCATGGCAAAGGGCATAGCTAGCAAGATCAATAGAAAGCCCAAGGTAAGTATTTAAATTTTTTTCTTGCATGATTGTTTCTAACGCATTTATAAGATTATTTCTTTGTTGCTTTATATGTCCCTCCTCCACAGCATAACCCCTGCTTTCACTGTATTTGATGTTGGTATAATTTGTGAAGGGGAAGGGCAAAAGCAAATCGTTTAACTAGGGATACTGGTGGACCCATTGCAACAATGAGATGTACAAGTCATTATGTCCAAAAACGAACTTTACAACTTTGGTGGGGGGGGGGGAAGGATGGTGGGGAGAGGTAGAGGGAGTATGGGAAGGGATGGGAAGGGGAAACAAAGAGGAGGCAACAATGCTTGATAAGAAATGTACTCATTATCTTGTCCATGTAATTGTAACTCCTCTGTACAGTATTCTCACAATTAAAAAAATGAACTAAACAACTTAAAGGCAATGATGGTAGGGAGGGAATGAGAGAGAAATGTACATATCACCTGATGTGGAAAAAATAGTTGTATTGTCAAAGCTCATAGAATTCACAAACTTTATAGACCATTATAATGACAATTTGCCTTGTGAAGGTTTAAATATGTCTGTGACTTTAAGTATCACTATTCCACAATACTGTGAAATTTATGTAATCACTTAATCTCAATAAAAAATAAGAAAAAGTCCTCCTAGCAGAGAACCAGGCCATGTAGATAGGATTCATGTAAGACCTCTATATTCAGAACAGAAGAAATAATCTCTTAAAATTGAGAGACCCAGCCAGGCACCAGTGGCTCACACCTGGAATCCTAGCTACTCAGGAGGCTGAGATCTAAGAATTGCAGTTCAACACCAACCCAGGCAGGAAAGTCTGTGAGGTTCTTATCTCCAAATAACCACCAGAAAACTGGAAGTGGCACTATGACTCAAATGGTAGCGAATTAGCCTTGAGCTGAAGCACTCAAGGGCAGCCCCCAGGCCCAGAGTTCCATCCCCATAACTGACACCAAAAAAAAAAAAAAAAAGGAGACCCTAAGCAAATCTGACTTTAAAAAAAGAAGAGAATCAGGCTGGGAAGGTGGCTCAGTGGTGCTTATCTCATATGCATGAGGCTCTGGGTTTAATTCCTTAGCACCACATAAACAAAAAAAGGCAGAAGTGGCACTGTGGCTCATGTGATAGAGCATCAGCATTGGGCTGAAGAGCTGAGAGATAGCGCCCAGGCCCAGAGTTCAGTCCCCACAACCAACAAAAAAAAGAAGAAGAAGAAGAAGAGAACCATTAGACCCTTTATATAAATTGTTCTTTTTTCTCTATTGTTTTTTGTACCTCATGTTTTGCATAATAGACAATGCAATATGTGAAAGGGAAAGGGAATCACAGAAACAGCAGGACAACAGGTGAACCACATCAACACTGATACTCACTTGACACTATGTTGGATATGAGCATTAGAGTTGCGGTGGGGGGGAGGGGAGGGGTAAGTGGGAGATAAAGAGACATGGGGTAACAATGATTAAAACAAATGCAATTATTGCCTTAACTATGTAACTGTAATCCCCTGCTCATCACCTTTTCAATAAAAAAGAGCACACCCAAGTTAATAAAATTAGAATTGAAAATGGAAACATCACAACAGAAATATGTAAGATTCAGGGCTGGGAAGGTGGCTCAGTGGTAGAGTGCTTGCCTTGCAAGCATGAGGCCCTGGGTTCGATTCCTCAGCACCACATACACAAAAAAAAAGAAAGAAAAAGAAATATGTAAGATTCAGAATACTATTAGGGAATATTGGAGAATCTGGGAGAAATAGAAGCATTCCTAGAGTATATTGATATACCCAAACTAAACCAAGAAGATTTAACCTGACTAAATAGACCCATAACAGGTAATGAAATAGAAATGGCAATAAATGACCTCCCATTCAAGAAAAGCCCAAGACAAGATGGACTCACAGCCTAATTTCATAAGGCCTTCAAAAGAGAACTCACTTCCATACTCCTCAAACTCTTCAATGAAATAGAGATGGAAAGATCACTACCAAACTCATTCTACAAAGCTAGCTAAGACTCATCTCAAAACCAGATAAGGACTCATCAAAAAGATATAACTATAGACCCATCTCTTAGATGATGCAGAACTTCTCAATAAAATTCTGGCTAACCAGATTCAACAACTAACAAAAAAATATCATATACTATGATACACAGGATTCATTCCAAGGTTGCAAAGCTGGTTCACTATACACAAGTCAATTAATGTAATTCAGCACATCAAGAAAAGCAAGCACAAGAACCACCTGGTCAACTCAATAGATGCAAAAAAAGTATTTGACAAGATTCAACACTGCTTTATGATAAAAAGCTCTGGAGAAGCTAAGACTCCATGGAATATGACAAGCCTACAGCCAGCATTATAATTAATGGTAAAAAGTTAAACTATTCCCTCTAAAATAAGGAACCACTACTCTCTCCACTCTTCCTCAACATTGTGCTGGAATTCCTAGCAAGAACAATAAGAAAAGTGCAAAATATAAAGAGGATCCAAATACAGAAAGAAGAAGAAAAGCTATCCATCTTTGTGGATAACATGATCCTGTATTTAAAGAACTCTATAGATTCCTCAGCCACGCTACTTGAATTGATCCAAAGTAGCAGGGTATGAAATCAACCTACAGAAATCAGTAGCTTTTCTGTATGCCAACAATGAGAAGAGTGAGACTGAAATCAGGAAAGCAATAGTTGCTTTGTAATAGCCTCAAAAATCTAAAATACCTAGAAATTAACCAAAGATGTGAAGGACCTCTATTGTGAAAACTTGAAAATTCTGAAGAAAAGAAAAGAAATTGGAGTAGATTTAAGTAATAGAGGATGTTCAAAGTATATTCTATGCATATATGGAAATACCACAATAAACATTACATATAATTTTATTAAGTGTAAACAAATGCCCAAGGAAGGGGCATATTCTCTTAATGCATTCATGTCACTCCTCTCCTCAGCAATGGCTCTCCAGTTAGTCTGCAGTGGAGCACATTGCTCTCAGGATGGTTTTGGTTGCCATCTGTGGTCAGAGGCCCAGACAGTGGCAGCAGCCTCTCCTACAAGTTCAGGTTCACTCACTGCTGAAGGCACACAAAACTCTTATTTGTCTAAAATCAAAAGGGCATTTGTCTGCCTGGTGATCTTTGTTCTATGTGGAAGGCTCTAGTCCTCATAGTCCTCATCTTGATGCATCTCAACTCAGTGAGGTCTTTCCAATGGCCTTGGAAAGTAGGGTAGTCTCTCTCTCTCTCTCTCTCTCTCTCTCTCTCTCTCTATCTATCTATCTATCTATCTATCTATCTCTATCTCTCCCTGTCTCTGTCTCTCTCTCTCACACACACATACACACACACACCACAACACACATTAAAAACAATACACATATTATAAGCATTCTCCAATCCTCATTATTCTGCCCCACCTTTTCCATGATCCTGATCACCGTCTAACATACATACTTTATTCCATTTATTGTTCATTACCTCTCCTTGCTAAAAGAAAGCATCTGAGGTCAAAGATCTTTGTCTCATTCATTGACTCACCCCAGACTCCTGAAATTTGCTCATGAGCAGTGCTTGGCTCACCGCAGGTACTCAGTAAATATTGAAGCAAGGAATGTAAACTAAGAAGATAAGAATGCCTTGCCATTTATAAACTAAATCTTTATATGTGCAAACCTCAAGGTTTTGCACCTGATTTGGAGCCATTCAGTCTGCCTCTGCTTATTAACAGGATAAGGGCAGGTATTTAGCAGAGAATAGCATAATCAATTTAGGTCTCAGAGCAGAAGATACAAATGCATTATGAAGATATACATGCATTATGTGACATTGAGCTCAAGAGTTCTGGAATTTAGGCAAAATTAGTATCAATGAGAAAGATAACAAAAACTAGTGATTACCCCCTACTGTTACTTTCCAGCTGCAAAAGAAACACAGTAAAAAGAATTTTCTTGTTTAAGTCACAAAACTTGTTAACATTACTTGTTATATCCTAGATGTCTTTCACTAAAGTCAACTGTTAGTAATCTATTATTTCAATATATTAGAATAAGGTATTTAATATATTTCTCCTTTAAATTTTGTCTGAAAACCTTTTCCTGGATGATCATAAATTCTAAGATTAAATGCAGGGAAACTGACTAAAAGAAAGGTTGTAGGAAAGCCTGGGGGTCAAATTGGGCCAACTTCTGTTTTTATAAATAAAGATAATTGAAACAGCTCTGCCCATTCATTCACTCCTTGCCTGTGGCTGATTTTTACACCTCATCAGCAAAGTCAAATAGTTGTGACAGAGACCAGGTGGTCCACAGATCCAAAAACATTTACTCTCTGGCTCTTTACAGAAAACATCTGCTGACCCTGCGTTAGGTGTCTAGCTTCCTTTTGACTTTTCACAGTTGGCTGTTTCATGGCGAATAAGGTTGTTCCTGTCATCTATTGAGCATCAACAATGCAGCAGAACACTGTGTTTAGTATATTAAGGTGACATCCACAAATACCAATGATATTTGCCCAAAGTGCTTGCTGATGGACAAGTAGTACTCGCTCTCTCCTTTACTTCAAGAGAAAACAGAAAAGAGCCATTGAGATGAATCTGTTCATGTTCCAAGAAAGTTGCTTAGCCCTTCACCAAAAAAAGTTGCTTAGCCCTTAACTAGCAATACTATAAAAACAAAGGAAAGGATAAAGAACAGTATCTTACATTTGCTGATAATTCATAATATGACAAGTGAACAGGGTTGACCTGCATCATTGCATCATCACACTCTTTTGGAGACATCTAAAACTCTTTAAAGACATCACTTGGTGGTTCAGCTGCAGCTGCTGACCTGTGGACTGCATTCTAGACCTCCTGATGCTAAAAGGATTACAGTGGCACCAGGTCATTCTGGTGACCCTGCTATGACTCTTATCAACATTGTGAAGACAAGACCTACAGGATCTGGGCATTATGTGGCAAACTTCAGCTAGCCACCCCTGCATCTCACCAGAAACCATGGAGCATCATAGAGACCCATCTGTGCCTACCTCACCACTGTTCCTTCAAACAGACACCTGAAGACAAGTATGATGGCACACACTTGTAATCCGAGCACTTGAGAAATGAGGCAGGAAGATGGCAAACTGGAGGCCAGCCTGAACTATCTAGCAAGTTCCAGGCCAGCTTGGATTACAAAGCAACCTATATTTAAAGTAAAAGAAAAAAGACATCTGCACAAAAGCTAGTTAGAAGAACATTCTTTAATCTAAACCCAACAGCAATTTATCTTTGAAAATACGTACTACCCTACCAAAAAAAAAAAAAAAACTTTACAAAGCTGTAGAGAAGTTCTCTTTGGTGGTTCATAACATAGCTTGAATTAAAGATAACATATTGAGGCTTATGAATAAAATCCTTTCTCAATCACATTGTGGTAAAGTGTACATAATTAAAAATATGTCATTTAATCATTTTTAAATGTACAGATCGATGGCATTAATATGTTCATATTATTGTACAATTATCACCTTTACCCATTTCCAGAACTTCATCCATTTCTTCCTGAAACTTTATTTTTTTAAACTATTAACCCCCATTCCCTCCTTATCCCAGGGCAACAACAAATCTGCTTTCTGGTTTTATGAATTTGACTAGTCTAAGTTCCTTAATTGAGTGCAATCATTGAGTATTTGTCATTTTAGTTAGCATAGGTCTTTCAAGGTTCATCCTTGTTGAAGCATGTTTCCGTTTCACTGCTCTTAATTCTTTATACTAGTCGTGTGTGTGTGTGTGTGTGTGTGTGTGTGTGTGTGTAAAACACATTTGCTCACCCTTCCACTTATTGTGGAAACTTAGGTTTGCCCTCATGTTTTATCTATTTCAAGTAATGCTGCTACTAACACTTGTGTACAAGTATATCTTGGAGTCCTTCCTTTTATTTCTTTTGGATATATACACACAAAATGGAACTGCTAGATGATATGGTACTTTATTTTGAACGTCTTAAGAAACTGCATACTAGCAGAGCATCAGTGGCTCACACTTGTAATCCTAGCTACTCAGGAGGTTGAGATCTAAGGATTGCAGTTCAAAGTCAATTGTGGACAGACAAGAAAGTTCGTGAGACTCTTATCTTCAATAAACCACCAGAAAACCGGAAGTGGTGCTATGGCTCAAGTGGTAGAACACTAGCTTTGGGCTTTGCTCAGGGACAACACCCAGGCCCAGAGATCAAGCCCCACGACCAACAAAAAAAGAAAAACAAAGAAACTGCACACTGTTTTTCCTAGCAGATACATATTTTACATTCTCACCAGCAATGTACAGGACTCTAATTTATACACAGTCTTTCAGTGTTTGTTATGTTCAGGATTAGGGGATTCAGTTATGAAGTCAGATATGAAGTGGCACTGCACTATGGTTTTGATAGTATCTCATGCATAATTAGTGGCATTGAACAAAAAGTCCATGTACACCCTCTACTCAACCTCTCCTAATGTCAGCAACTTACATAACCATGTGCATTTATCAAAACTAAGAAATTAACATTGGTACAACCTCTAATTAACTGCAGCCTTTATTCAGATTTTTCCACATTTTCCAATAATGTCCTTTTTCTGTTCAAAGATACAATCCAGAATACAACATTACATTTGGTCATGGCCAATCTGACAGCCTCTCTCCCTTCTTGTTAGTCATTAACTTGACATTTCTGAAGAGCACTAGTTATTTAGTAGGCATTACTCACTTCAGGTTTGTTGGTGGTTTTTTAGGATTAGATTGACAATATGGATGAGGATATGGGGTGTGGACAGACCATGAGGGAAACTGGTTTTCCTGTGGAGTCATATTCAAGGTTGTGTGATACTAGCATGACTTATTACTGATGATACTAGATATCATCACATGAATAAGATAGTATCTGCCAGCTTTCTTCATCCCAAAGTCATTATTTTCCCCTTTCACATAATATTTTCCTTACAAGCAAGTCCCTAAATCTAGCTTACCCTAGCAAGGAGGGAAATCAAACTCCTGCTATTGGAACTAGAATTGAATAGCATACAGATGGATATTAAATTTACCATAGTAATTAATAAATATTTGAGAAGAGATATTTGAGGTTTGGCAAATATCTTATTGTTCCTTAAAGTTTCAGTCACTAATTTCAACATTTATCCACAAATCTTGCCTACAGCAATTATTACTATGATATTCTTATGACTGATTTTCTTTGAACTCCTTCATTTGTTCTATATATTACTACTTAGAATTCTTCTGTAAGGAAAACTTGTCACTTATTGACTACTTATATATTTGATCACTTATGTATGTCACAGAAACTCAAATAAATATTTATTCTTTGTGTTATAACTCAGTACTGCTTTCATATATTGTGTCATTCAATTTGTTTTGGCTTTAGCCACTAAGAATTTTTACATTTCAACATATTTGAGTTATTTTTTTCTTCTTACTTTCTGGCACCAGATTCTTGTGCCAGGACCATCATGTCCTAGCCCTAAAATCAAGCATTTCTCCAAGGAACCCTGGTTCAAAAGATACAACTTTTAAAGTCAACTTTCATGTGTACCTATGTGTTATTTCCAGATTATGTAGATTCAATAATGGATGCTATAATTAACTATGGATTTTCTATAATTAAGCTCTATGTATTACAGTGCTCAGGATAATAGATTCCATTAAGAAGGAACATGAATCCATGAAGAATGTTTTGTTCTTCTCTTCCTAGCAGTCACCTACTAATCCTGTAGGCTTTAAATTCCATGATTTTATAATGAATAGGCCAAAGCTGCTCCTAGGAGAGACTTTTCTTTCATCAGAGAATTGTTTTACTTTACTAAAAGTAAACTTAAGCCTTAGTTGGCTTTAATTACATTGTTTCTAGGCCATTCATGAATGAATCTTATGCCTTCCATTTTGCTATTAACTTTTAAATAATTTTAGCTTTATCAATTACAATAAATAAAAATATAGAACAATAAATTCTACTTACATATAAACTCCCCACAATTAAACTATTATCACCTATAACTGCCTAAATCACCAGTTTAAAGCACTATGGCAGTAGTTCTTGATAGAGAAATCTCCCTGGGAGTCAAGGAGGCCTTGTTTATAGGATATGCTAGAAACTAGTAGATAGTCCTAAAATGCTGCTAATCATCCTAAAATGCCTAGGATCCTTTCCCCACAAAGAATTATCCAGATCAAGTGACATAGGTGAGAAATCCTGCTCTGAAGGAACTTTAAAATACTCAAGTTGGTTAAATGTGTAAACAACAGATATTCTCTCTGAAACTCTTTAGAGAAAATGATTGGCAAATACTCAGCACTGACTCTACTAATAAGTTGAATACCATGAAGTTTTTCCTATCTAGGAAATCACCAGATGCTCTTTCCAGATGGACTTGTTTTCAGTGTTTTAAAGTTTAGCTAAAATAGAGTTCCTTGAATAAAAAGGGAAGGGCATGTGGAGCTGTTAGAATATGGCAAATCTTAGAGCCACACAGTATATACAGGACAAAAAAAATCCATTATTCTATCATTTCTTCTCCTCAACCCCACAGATAATTACACTCATACAACTGACACCTCATAAGTGTATATAAATATATTCATTAAAATACTCTGTGGTGCTGATCTCTCTATGCCCGCATCCAATTTCAATTCTTTGGAGGGTCAGTGCCTCCCATTCTATTGGTAATGCTATTTAAAGGACTTTCTTGCCTGTGTACTTTACATTCCCTGGGGACAGTGTCCTAGAGGAGGCAGCGTGTTCTGAAGTTGGATCCTGACATCAGGTTATTGAAACTGAAGATGGAAAACCCACAGTGAGTCACCCCGCTTTCTCCCTCAGGGGCAGTAGATTATGCTGGACAGTATATTATCTAACACTCTGTCCAGTTCTAGTTTAAACCATTCTTCCTTGGAGGCCTATTAACTCAAACCTGGGAAGGACTGAATTATGAATGGAGAACTTTAAACTCAATGGTCAGTCATTTTTTCCACAGAATGCACGTTCTCTGGCTAAGTTTAAAAAAAAAATACTGTTCAGACAACATGAAAATAGTGCAGCAGTTTAGGAAGAGTGGGGACATGCAAGCAAACTATTCCTGAAGTGGCCCTGTATCCTCAATTGGAGACTACTCGAAACATTTTGTTCCTGAAAGACAGGCCAGCTCTCAGCTCAACTTCCTCCAGGACTGATGAGCTCACACCTATTTCCTCCTTCTCATCGGTTCCAGGATTCCCAAGCAATTCTCATCAACAGCTGACACCCACACTACATTGCTTCATGTTAAGGTAACCTAACTAAACAGATATATTTGTTCTCAGGCTCATATTATCAAAATAGTGGATGCAAATACATGCAATTTGTCAGCACAGCACTTTGGTTCTTACATTTTCCTCATGGGAAAAAAATAGGAGACCTTTACATTTTGTCCAGTTTGGCTTTATTAATGTCTACCTCTCCCAACAAGCCTTGGTCCCTACCTATACTGTTCCCAAATCAGTTGTGTGACAGTGTCCCAGATGGCCTTCCTTAAAAAAGCAAGACTGAGCCAGGTGCCAGTGGCTAACACCTGTAATCCTAGCTACTCAGGAGGCTGAGATCTGAGGATTGGGGTTCAAAGCCAGCCCAGGCAGGAAAGACCATGAAATTCTTATCTCCAATAAACCACTAGAAAACTGGAATGGTGCTGTGGCTCAAGAGGTAGAGTGCTAGCCTTGACTGAAGAGCTCAAGGACAGCGCCCAGGCCCAGAGTTCAAGCCCTGTGACCAACAAAAAAAAGCAAGACTGAGCCCTTCAGAGGCAAAAACTGAGTCATTTAGGTGTTCTGATACTCAGTAGCTATATGAGCTTCATTCTCCATCTATCACATAAAGATAATACCTGTGCCAGATTGTAATGACTTGTGACAATGAACATAAGTACTTAGTGAAGGTCAATATAGTAAAGAAACTACTATTAATGGTGTAATAATTAACAGCAGTTGTAAAGAGCAGGCACCCTTTGAAATAGTAATATTATTTTCAATATACCTATAAACTTAAAAATACATCATTTGGTTTATTGTAGAGAAATAACACTTTTAATCCATCCAAACTATGTAGCTAATAATGGAAAACAGTCCTTACTCATGACAGAAATGAGAAAGGAAGTCAGTAAGTGCTCCTCCTGAACTAAGCACGTTAGTGCATCTGTCCTGCTACTGCCCAGATAAAAGCCCTGGATATTCATGATATTCACCCAGGCATCAGTACTAAAATCACTAGCCATGTTTCTCAGTATTGGAGATCTTTTCATCGCACACAGCCTCTTAATATTGTTCAGTGTGTTGCACAAGAGAATGTGAGTCACCCTTAGAGGCTGTTTCAAAACCTATGGAATCCAAAATGGTAAATACATGACAGCATGAGAGTAACAGAGGTGTGAAAGTGAGTGAGTATGAAAGGACAAGTATGAACATTCAGGAATGTGCAAGAGTATGCGATAATCTCACCAACCAACCAAAGAATCTAACCATTCTCTGATCACCAGGAGGGCTCTGTGTGAAGCTGGGAGATTTCCTGACTCTGAAAGAGGTAAACACCATCGGAAGAGGACAAAAAGGCAAATAATCTCTGGACTCTGGACCTGTTACCATTAAAAACTTGCTTTCAACAACTTTTTCTTGAAATACCAGATTAGGTTAAAGGGCCGGTTCATTTATAGGCCAGAAACCTTTATCATTAAACGAAGATAAAACCAGTGGGATTGAGATGGCTACACAAATGACAAGAAGGAGGCTTGTTTCCATGAAGAATGTCAGCTCATAAATTCCCCTGGTAAGCCTTCATGTTCAATTTAGTCATCAGACAATCTGGCAGGTCAAAATCAAAGGATTTGCTCTCAACTGACTAAAAATCACTACTTTTGAAGGTTCCACAGATAAACAATACATTATTAGCTTCCTATTAGGTTGCTGAAGATAACAGTGCTGGCATATGGATTGAAATAGAGAAGATTCCTTTGCAGAAACTTGAAGGTGGGTATTGCTACCATACAGACTCTTGGCTAGAGCTTCGATATTGATACATATGAATCACCAATACAGAAGAAATACTCAGCATCTATGCCTTTATATTGCTTCTGTCCCTTTTCCTTTTTTGATTTTTGACACTCTGCATGTGTTCATGGTGACTACCCTGAGCTTGTAATACAAGGTTAACTTGGCCTATTGTCCATTGGAAAAGATACCAATGTTTTGTACCCTTCCCTTGTGCTTTCTCAGCAGCTCAGGAATGCACAATCCCAATCCCTCAACCCTATCATAAGTCTGGACCAAGCCATAAGGCCAGGACCTTTATGCAATATAATGAGTAGCTCAGCAATTCCCAAGTGAGTCACTACCCATTAACCTGCAAACCTCAAATCAGTATGCTTGAGCACAGGAAGGAAAATATCTTTTGAAAGTATACTCCAAGCCAATGGAAAATTAACAAACATTAAGCTACCACATAAAAATCAATTTAAAAAACAAAACCTGTTGCTTCCTTTGTTAGGCTGGCAGCAGCATGATTCACCTTCATTCCCTGCTGTATCTCTTCTACTGGAGTTACGATCAGCCAGCATGAGCTGAAGTGCTAACATGGAAACTTGCCTCTCTTGTCCATAATATGCAGCTTCATCATATTTCTACTGTCTCCCTCTCGCGAGATCCTCATTATCCTCATTATCAACTCCATGCCTTAGCTTCACATTTCCACCTATAAGACACAAGTTAAAAATTGTCACTGGGATCTGAAGGCATAATTTCACTACCCATATTTGCATGGCCTTAAGTTGAATTAAAACAAAATCTGATAACACAATGCAACAAAATGTTGCTTACTAGAAATACCACCTAGTGCTTACAATACAAAGACATAAATAAGGCTGGGTACATTTTAACTAATTAAACACAAAGGAATGCAGCTTTGGCAATATTATTCCAAGAAATATAGTGTTTAAAGCTTTTTTATTAACGTGTAAGAGCACTATGTTGTGTTAAGTTGGTACATTAATAAAATACAACATGAATCAATAAACCTTAATATACTAATTTATTAAAGTATTCAAATGTACATAATAAAAATGTATATAATAAAAACATTTAGAAGTTGACAATTCTTTTTTTGGGGGGAGGTCTGGTCATGGGGCCTGAACTCTGGGCCTAGGCGCTGTCCCTCAGCTCTTCAGCTCTTTAGCTCAAGGCTAGCGCTCCACCACTTGAGCCACAGCACCACTTCCAGCTTTTTTCTTTTTGCTATGTGGTGCTGAGGAATCAAACCCAGGGCCTCATGCATGTAAGGCAAGCGTTCTACCACTGAGCCACCTTCCCAGCCCCGAAGTTGACAATTCTTTTAATCATCAATATAGTCAAATCTTATGTTCAAAAATAAAAGGCAGTCAAACAAGGACTGAAAAACAACAAGCAATAAGCTTAATGAAGTAGAACCAGTATGTCAAATGCTTTATCTTAAAGCAGAAATTCTGTATCCTCTTTCATAACTTTAGACCATATATACAATCACCAACTGTAAAATTGAAATTATTTTCACAGAAATTATTATGACAACAAGCTGAGAAAAATATTTGCTCATTAGAATGCTAACGAATAGTGATATATGACCATGACTTCACTGTTCCTTGCATGTTTTGCCAGGTCCTGTAATTTACATATTTTGTGTTTTAATGTTAACGGTCCTCTAGTCTGTGATAGTAATTTCAGAGTGGCTGTGGAACTGTACCAAATCTACACACTCTGCAAGAGTCCTTAAAATTCCACATATGTGGGTTGTCACTGCACCTAATATTTGTTCTCCACATTTTGCACCAAATTCTTCAGCAAGGAAAAGCAAATATACCATGTGCTACAGAGCAGTGAATGAAAAGTACCTATCAGGAGACTGCTGATCAAACACTCAGCACCTTTCATAAGTCTACATTTTAGGCTTTTGCAGACAGGTCTACTTTTCAATTCCCTAATCAACACATTGAAAATGCTTTGCAGAAAGTGTTGTCTGTTTACCTTAGGAATCTAAATATCAACCCATGTCACCAGAAGGGAGGGTTTTCTGGGAATGATAAAACCATACAGCTCCACTGAACCCTGGGTGTGCAAATCTAGTGAAGACCAGGAATGGCAGGAACTCTTGAGTGTGCAGACAGGGACCGTAAAACTTACCCAGCTGTTAATTTTTCCCAGAAAGCAAACTCAGGAGATTGGTAGCTGTTTTTCTTTCTTTTCCCGCTCTGTCTTCCTTTCTTGTTGACATTTGAAACATATGTCCCTCTACCCCCCTATTGCTCTCACCACCACCCACTACCAATGAATCAGTTTATTGCATGAGTTGAAGGAGAGATATCCTTGCTCAGCTTTGCTCTCCATCCAGATGTGAGCTTAGTAAGTAACAGAGCTTAGTAAGTTTAAAAAGTTGTTTTATGGACTACTATTGTCTTATGTATATGAGGAATAAAGAAATATTTAATTTGTAGGCAAAATAAGAACTCCAGTTAGCTAGGCGTAGTGGTACAGTCCTATAATCTGAAGCTACTTGGGAGATTGAGGCAGGAAGATCTTAAATTCAAGGCCAACCTGGGAAACCAAGCAAGTCCTTGTCTCCCAGAGAGAAAGAGAGAGAGAGACAGAGAGAAACAGAGACAGAGAGAATGAAAAAAACAATCCAGTGATAATATATATATATATATAATTACATTCTATACAATCAATTTCCAAAGGCCAGAATATCTTAGATTTCTTCAACTCATTAGAAATAATACTTCCAATAAAAAATATTATGAAAATATAACCTAGGAGTTTTCAGATTCTGCTTTTCTCATTAACCTTGCAAGAAAACATTCTTAGTAATGGATCTTCTTAAGTATAAAATGAATTCAAAGTAACCATTTATTTTTATATATAAACCCTTTTCTATTCAAAATCTGAGAAAGGCAGGATGACAGGATAGAAGTCCAGTGGCCTGGTGGTCAGTAGCCCCAGTTCTTTGGTCTGAGCATCAATTGCTTCTGAGATCTGGAACAGCAGCCTCTTTATCTGTCTCTCAGGGATTAAACAAGAACTATCTATACAATGCCTCACAGAATTAACATTCTGTGTTTTTAACTTTTTGTTGCATAATTCCTAGGATTGTGTCGATGGTTAAAATGAGGTAACCTGCCCAAATTATACCAATCCCCTCCCCAAATTATACCAACATCAAATACAGTGAAAAATTGTTTAAATAGGGATACAGGTGGATCCATTGCAACAATGAAATGTACAAGATGTTTTGTCAAAAAACAAACTTTACAACTTTGGGGGGGGGAGATAAAAGAAAAAAAAGAAAGAAAGAATATGGCTTGAAAAAAAAAAGAATGATGTTAATATGCTTGCTTCCTGCATTTTGTTGTTAAAATGCCATATACCTATTGTCAGGTCCTACAAGGATACAAATAATAATAGTCATTCTTGTTATCATTGTTATTTTACTATAATAAAGTCCTTCTGGCAAAAAAAAACCGAGGTAACCTGAAGGAATGGATGGCTGGGAGAGATGGAAGGGGAGATGGAAGAGGTGATACTGATCAAGATGCATTGTACTCATCAATTGAGATGTTGCATTGAAACCAATGATTACAACTACTTCAAGTTAATAAAAAATAAATAATTTTTAAAAAGAAAAGTGTACTAAAGACCCATAAAATAGAGCCTCCAACATGCATGGGACCAAGTTCTTCTTTGTCTTTGCCCTACTCCCTTTCTTCCTTCCATATATCATGACCCCCTCCCCCTGGAAGAATTAGAGCAACTCGAGGATAAAATGTGTCCATGATCTCCTTCTTCAGCAAAGAACTGTATGTTGTCTTTATCCTATCACAGTGTTCAAAAATTTATGTTCTGCCATTACAGCAGAGGTCCCCGCTCCTGCACTGACCTTTGCACTCACCTCAGATACAAACCATTAACTTGACACCATAATTTATTCAACTGTGGGAGAATCTCAGCCTCTCAAATCACAGACATGAAGTGTACCGCAAACAGTTCCATGTCCTTGAACTCCCAAGACTATCCTAGACTGAAGCAGCACATACAGGCCAGTCTGTTATGCTTGTGATACATAAAGGACTTGACTGGACCTGGAAGGCAAACAGGAGTTGTACCTGCAGGTTGCCATCATCTGCTTCATCATAAACTGCCCCAAAGTATGAAGATGTGATATCATCTCTTTGTTCCAAAGCCTGTCGCTGTTAAGCTTGTCACAAAGAATCCCAGGGAAGTTTTAGCATCTGGGGAAAAGATACGAAGTAAATTCATTTGCAGAAACTCAACTTTAAACACAAGGGAAGAGCTCACTGAGAACTTATCAGGAACAAGGGTGAGGGCAGCTGTGGATAATAACGGTGACTCAGTGCCATTTCTACGTGGGCAGCCAATTCTTCTATTTCTGTGAGTTGAAAGTGTATTTCATTTTTCATATGAAAGACCAAGTTTCCCTCAAAGTTGTAATAGTGCCCAAGAGCAAACTGCATCCAAGGTCTTTGAGCCACATGCCCTTGCTTTTCTCACTGGGTCATCAAAAAACATGTCCTCACAAAGCATAATGTCTCTGACTTCACATCCTGCACAAGAAAGAGACTGGACAAGCATAACTGCAAATTCATCCACACATTTTTACTCTTATTTAAAATTTTTGTGCATACAGCCTTGTTTTGACTTGCAGCTCTCAGAGACATTCTTTCAGAGGAATGTAATTCTAGGTTTGCTGCAGCTCATGTGAACATACTTTTCTAAAGCTAAAATAAATTAAGTTGTATCAAGTACCAATTACGATTGGGGCTGATGTGAATAATCAGACTTTCATTTCAGTCTGTGTGAAAGGACTTTAAAATTGTGATTTAGGGGAGATACTTTCACCATTGTATTATTGTAAGATTTACACTGGGTTTTTATTTTATTCTTTATGCTTTTCAGCCTTCTTATAGCTTTCTAGACTGTTGAGAAAATGTCCTGTTAAAATCATAGCAATCTTCTGGAAATACATCGATTTAATAATGTGGATTATTTATCATCACGTCAAACATTCTAAGAAAAGATGGAAGTCCCAACTGTCTCTGTGTCACTGTTTTATCTATCAAAAATACTCATATTGGGTCCAGGCAGAGGAAGTGCTGTAAGATTTCCTTGGGCAGCAATTAAGTAAGGAACTTTAATTCACTAATTATAACAAGAAAAAATGAGTTATACAGCAATTGGTAATTTTCCCGACATGCCCTACCTAACCTCAAACAGTCCTGAGGAAAAGAACTCCTTCACTTCACATTTTGCTCCACAGTTCCCACAGAGAAATGAAATAACAGAACCATACTGAAAAAAATTTAACCTACCCATCCATTTTCCTTTCTTTTTCTTTTGAATAAATTAAAGTTTGCCCTCAATATAATTAGGCAGCCAACTGAAAAACTGTTTGAAAAGCAATGTTACAAAAGGAATTGTTGCTTTTATTCCTCAGGATACCAAATAATGAGTCAGGCTAATATCATTGAAGTGGCAATTTGTCTTCAACTGTCCCCAAACTGACTTGCCTTGTCTTGTTGGCATCACATAGACACAACTTTTATCTAAATATCATTAGCTAGCTAGATGTAAGACTAGTGTAATAACATATTGAGGCTTCTGTAAATTGCCCCCATTACAATTGTGCCACACTTTCTAACACAAGTTTTGTCTGCCACAATTCTAGAATGCATTTGGAATGTTTAAAGTCAAATATGCAAGAATTACAAGGAGGAAGTTGGACTCCCTGGTTTCACAACTGAAGAATCAAAAGCCAAAATATAAGTGCAATTGGAAAGTTTTGTAGACTTCAAGCAAGGAAGCCCTGGAAATTTTTTTTAAAAATTTTTAAAAAAGCAAGGAGTACTTTCATCTACTTTTTATTGTTGTTGTTGTTGTTATTATTATTATTATTATTCAATGACATGGGAAATACCCTTATCGGGGTCATTTTAAGCTCTATCCTACTGCCAAAAGGAAGAAACACGAACAACACACTGCCTGTAATCTTTGCCTCAAGAGAGGCAAAATGAAGAAACAAACAGTTGGCAAGCAGCGTGCTAGACCAGTTCAATATACTGCTATTTGGAGAGGAATTTTTTTTTAAAGCAACAAGTAATTTCTTCCATGAAAATGGCCAGTGCATACTATTCTAGAGAAAATATTTGAACACAATAAATAGAGACAAAACATAAATCAGCTTATGGGATGGGTGGGGGAGATGCTTTTGTTTAGCTTTGTTCCCAAAGAAAACTGAAAGGACAAGTCTAGCCGCAAGCATAGCAATAGTAATAGTATAGCATAGCATAGTAATAGGTAAGGAGTTCAATTAACATTTGTTAAATGAGCAACAGAGGCTCCCCTGAAGAATTTTTATATGACAACAAAAGCTCCTTTCAGGAAAGACAACTATCTGCCTTGATTCACTCTTGTGTATCATCCAACTCTAGGAAAGGCGATCAAGTTTGTGTAACTATCTGCTGTAACAATATGTTTTTCAAACTTAAAAAAAATCATAAAAAAATAAAACGACTTTGGTTTTTGGAATTCTAGTTTTTGACTTTCATAAACTTCAAAATTTTTGCTGGAATCTCACTTTTGAGCATGTACCCAAATGTTTACAAACAAGACCACACTAAAGCTACCAGCACAACTATGTTTATTGCAGCATTGTTTACTATAGCTAAGATATGGAACCAACCCAGATGCCCCTCAGTAGATGAATGGATCAAGAAAATGTGGTATATATACACAATGGAATTCTATGCCTCCA